>NC_066366.1:18371250-18689375 GCF_013377495.2 Cygnus atratus
GACATGGGCCACAAGCTCAGTCAGGAAAATAACCCCAAGTCAGGTCCCCGAGAAGCTCGTGTCAAAATCACAACTTACCATCACAAATTTGGCAGATGCAGCGCTCCAGTGAGGCCCAGGAGTGCTCCAGCAGAGGTGTGGTAGGTGTGCAGAGAGGCGTGTTGAGACTTTTCATAGCACCTCGCTAAATCTGTGCCTGTCCAAAAGCACGGCAGTCAAGCTCACGTTTGCATGAACAACAGCCTGCTCTGATTCATCCAGAACATTCTGACACTTTTGCACATGGTTATCTTTGGATCAGACACTCTGTGAAGCCTGTGAAATAAATGCAGTTCTTCAGTTGCTAAGTTCACAGTCACAAAATAACTGCTATCGCTCGCTCTGGCGAGAAGACTGTCACGTTGCTATTGCGATTTTCGTTTAGCATCAAGCTTGTGGCCCACAGACCCCAGCCAAGGCCTTGCTGTGCCAGGCAGAGCACTAAGGCAGAACACAACACCTGCTCACCGCACGTAAACCTGTACCTATCAGCACTCCTATGTTTAGCCATTGGAGTTGTGAGCCTTTAAAAAAAAAAAAGAAAAAAAAATCACACACACACACAAAAAAAAAACTACTAAGAGTTTTGAGATCTTCATACATATAAAGTAATATAAGCTCAAACAGGACTTTGCAACCAGAAGGTCACTGGGGCTGCCCATATACAAAAGAATTTTAAAGGTACTGAATAAAAGATGGGAGAAAGAGTTCACAAAGTAACTCTCCTCATACCTTACTCTAACATCAGTTAAGCTTATTTTGTTTCAAGGGACCCTGGATTTTTCTTTCTTTCTCCAACACTTCTTCACTGTTTATTACAATAAAAGCTCTTTCCCCCCTCTTCTGAAACACTTGCCTTCCCCAGAGGACTAGGGTGACATACAGGATGGATGCTGGGAGACCAGGACCAATTAAACTATCCACGAGGAAATGGTTGGCGACCTGCTACAGCACTTGGATGTACGCAAGTCTATGGGGCCGGATGGGATCCACCCGAGGGTACTGAGAGAACTGGCAGAGGAGCTGGCCAAGCCGCTTTCCATCATTTATTGGCAGTCCTGGCTATCAGGAGAGGTCCCAGTTGACTGGCGGCTAGCAAATGTGACGCCCATCTACAAGAAGGGCCAGAGGGTAGACCCGGGGAACTATAGGCCTGTTAGTTTGACCTCAGTGCCAGGGAAGCTCATGGAGCAGATTATCTTGAATGTCGTCACGAGGCACTTGAAGGGCAGCCAGGCGATCAGGCCCAGTCAGCATGGGTTTATGAAAGGTAGGTCCTGCTTGACAAACCTGATCTCCTTCTATGACCAAGTGACGCGCCTGGTGGATGAGGGGAAGGCTGTGGATGTGATCTACCTTTACTTCAGTAAGGCTTTTGACACTGTTTCCCACAACATTCTCCTCAAGAAACTGGCTGCTCGCGGCTTGGACTGGCGTACGCTTCGTTGGGTTAAAAACTGGCTGGATGGCCGGGCCCAAAGAGTTGTGGTGAATGGAGTCAAATCCAGTTGGAGGCCGGTTACTAGTGGAGTCCCCCAGGGCTCAGTGCTGGGGCCAGTCCTCTTTAATATCTTTATCGATGACCTGGATGAGGGGATCGAGTGCACCCTCAGTAAGTTTGCAGATGACACCAAGTTAGGTGCGTGTGTCGATCTGCCCGAGGGAAGGAAGGCTCTGCAGGAGGATCTGGATAGGCTGGACCGATGGGCTGAGGTCAACTGCATGAAGTTCAACAAGGCCAAGTGCCGGGTCCTGCACCTGGGGCACAACAACCCCGAGCAGCGCTACAGGCTGGGAGATGAGTGGTTGGAAAGCTGCCTGGCAGAGAAGGACCTGGGAATACTGGTTGATAGGCAGCTGAATATGAGCCAGCAGTGTGCTCAGGTGGCCAAGAAGGCCAACAGCATCCTGGCTTGTATAAGAAGCAGCATGGCCAGCAGGTCTAGGGAGGTGATTGTCCCCCTGTACTCGGCTCTGGTGAGGCCGCACCTCGAGTACTGTGTTCAGTTTTGGGCCCCTCGCTACAAGAAGGACATGGAGGTGCTCGAGAGAGTCCAGAGAAGGGCGACAAGGCTGGTGTGGGGTCTGGAGAACAAGTCTTACGAGGAGCGGCTGAGGGAGCTGGAGTTGTTTAGCCTGGAGAAGAGGAGGCTCAGGGGAGACCTCATCGCTCTCTATAGGTACCTTAAAGGAGGCTGTAGAGAGGTGGGGGTTGGTCTATTCTCCCATATGCCTGGTGACAGGACGAGGGAGAATGGGCTCAAGTTGCGCCAGGGGAGGTTTAGGTTGGATATTAGGAAGAACTTCTTTACTGAAAGGGTTGTTAGGCATTGGAATGGGCTGCCCAGGGAAGTGGTTGAGTTGCCATCCCTGGAGATCTTTAAAAGATGTTTAGATGTAGTCCTTAGTGATATGGTTTAGTGGAGGTTTTGTTAGTGTTAGAACAGAGGTTGGACTAGATGATCTTGGAGGTCTCTTCCAACCTAGACGATTCTGTGATTCTGTAAAGATCCAGTATCTTGGAGACTTTTCTGGCCACAAGCCAACCCTTTCTGGAATGGAAAAAGCTTTTCAATAAAGCATTTTCAGTAACAAATTCAGTATTTAACCCTTAGGAAGTAAGGAAATATCCCAACTTAAAACTGTCATTCAGTTACATACAAAAATGCTAATTTAGATGATTTTTAAGAGCTTCTGGAACTACATTATTTCCCAGTTCTATTTCTCTGTGACCTGGGCAGTTGATTTTGTTGTGATTAAAGCACCTGGCTCTTGGAGCAAGGGAGACGAAAAATAAGTACCAAATAAACATATAAAACTCTCTAACAACATTCCTGGAATAGTTTTTCTGTAAGTACATGGCATGTTCCAAACACATGACTTTGTAGTACAAAGATTTTATTGGCTTCACTGCTCAGCGTGGTCATCTCAGATTCATGCCAAATGAACCTACCATGCTGTATCCTCATTTATTTTCTGCCTCCATACACAAATATACTCTTTTTAAGAAGCAAGTTCCTGATTCCTGCACAATTCACAAGCAGAATACGCGCTCCATTATCTTTTTCTGCAAATGATAACCAAGATCAGGGCGCTGCATGTTACTCTTGGCAACTGAGCTGCGAACAAGCACAGCACCTCGAAGAGCCAGCAAAAACAGGAGCTGGGGAAGAGGGTTTGCCTCCAACAGGTTCCTCGCACCTCCTCCCTGCAGCAGCCTGCTGCTCGATATCAGGGGCAGACTCGTTCTCATGCAAGGCTCAGGTGGGGTGAGCCCTCGAATGAATGCAACATAGGGCACGGCGTATTTAGATGTTATGGGAAGACCAAGGAAAGAAAACAAATGCAATGTCAGAATGAGAAAACCCTCCGGTTTCAACTACATACATGTAAGCCTTCTACATGAATAGACCCTGCCAGATGTTTCCCTATCATAATACACCTCCCCTTATTAACATCGCTAAATAAATACAACTTACCAAATCAAATTCTGACCATTTCCCCCATTTTAAACTTAATGAATTTTCCCAGCTTTACGCCCGTTTCTCAGTATGCAATCTAAAGTTGAGAGCTTCTTCACAATAGCATGCCTGACTGGGGATTTTTAAGAACAGCGATTATGCCATGACACAAGGGTAGAACAGTGTTTTAAAGCGCTGCTGACTCTGGACAATTTATATGCTAATTTCAGAAATGATTCCTCCTACATTAAATAAGGAGCTAAGGAATGTTCCAAAGGTCTGGACAGCCCACACCATTAACAGATTGGGTAAATCAACGCTAATACTGCCCACAGCGTATTATACCGTGTGAACTTTCTTCGCTGCACACACTTTACTAATTTTAGTTCCACGTGGTTCCTCAGCTGACTGACCAAAATATAAACTATACCAGCTCCCTAAAGCCTCCCTATGCCCATCTTGACCTTGGACTTGCCTTTAATATTCAACTCGAGGAAAAAACTGAATGGTCACACTTTTTTATTCAGGGTACATTTATAAATGGTTTATAAAGGGTTAATAAATGATTAATAGGTTATGAAAGTGTTAAGAAAGCAAAGACAGCTACAAACAATAAGGATAGCTGTTATACACACCTAGTAATGAACATTCAGCTTTTTAGGGAATCCCAGTGCAGACCCATACATTCTATTCTGAACTCCACCAGCATAAAGACTAAGTATGGCCAATAATTCAAATATTTTCAAGCTTGTTTGAGCACTGACAAAACTCCAACATTTATTAGCAGGGTTCTAAGGTTATTATTGTCTTAAAGCACAAATCAAATTTGGCTCCAAATTTAGACTTTGTACAAACAAGCTGTAATAATGCCTTAGAATAACACAAAGATTTCCAGTTTTTATTTTACTCCCAATAAAAAATGATCTTTAAACAAATGCTCATATGGCATATGTAATCCTAACAATGCAGAACTGAAAAACTCAAAGTGAAACAGGCATCAATAAATCAAAATAGACTGATAATAAAATACTAAGATCAACTGTTTGTTTTTTTTTTTTTAAATTCCTTCTGATTTTTGTGTCTTAGCTAGCTAGCTACAGTGCTTAAATAAGGCACTAATGCAAATGTGATGCTGACTTTAAGTGCTTGATTGTCACAGAAAAACTCTCATTCATGATTAAATCTTGGTTTCAGAAATTAATTCGAATCAGCATCCAGAGACTTTGCAGCATCTCCTGCATTATCATGATGTGACAAGTTGCAATCATCTCTTACTAGCAAACCAAGGGGCTAAATACTATGACATACCGTCACGAAAATTGCATTTCTTTTCATCTGAAATAAGGGCTTCATATACACTTTTTTTTTTTCCTCATTTTTTCCCCACTTAATGCTGAGGATGATACTGAATGCAACTCTCGATCTCCTACTACCTTTCCTAACATAAAAGGTAACATTTCAGGGACATTGGAAGTTGGATACTAAGTCAAAAGAGCACTGGGCATGCACCTCCTCTCACTGAATTCAATAGCTGAACTTCCTCTGAATGCCAACGAATTGGATTAGGTATTCTGTTTATAGTATGGGTGCCAGCAAACTCGCTCCCCCATCACACGCACACTGCCTAATCGATGCACTACAACTTAATTACATCATAGGAGCTCTCTCTCAGCAAACTACAATCAGTTCTGAAGTGCAGCCTTCCGTGAAGCAGTACAAGTGGGACCCCAAGACCTGAAACAGCTAATACATCACACACTGCCAAGAACATACTTTGCTATACATCAGACAACTCAGTCAAACAACTCCTGATAATGATCAATGATGGCAAATTGGCAGCTGGACTACTGGAAAAACTCCAAACTTTACCTTCCAGCTACAGGAATGAGGAGGATATATGTGAATGTGATCTTTGGCAGGGAAAGGTACATTGTTTCACTGCTGTGGGAAAAATGCTCAATGCTTAAACATTTCCTTAAAATAAGATTACAATGAAACATTATAAGCAGCATTATTAATGATAATCAACTTTCCTGGCTAAATGAAAAAATAACTTCAAACTCATCTCCAACCTGCAAGAAAAAAAATCCTGTGTTTCATGACCTCATTTTTTATCTGAGCACTTCAGCAGAGATACTTACTGGAAAGAGAACAGCCCTTGTGTGTTTTAGTTTTTGAGACTCGAGGAAGTTCCCAACTTACCTGTTTTTTCTCCTCACCAATGAATAAGAAGGTTAATCAAAGTTTTGAGAAGATCAGGCTATAGCATGTTTGAGATACTGACAACACGAACACTTCACCCTAAATTTATTTCAGAACAATGAACCTTGTACAGGAAATGATGGACCTCTGAAGACAGAGACACTATATACATATACATACACTATAGATATACTATACACTATATATATATATATATGCACTATATATATACACACTATATATATATATATAGATAGATAGATTTAAAAAGGATTTGGGGATCTCAGAAGCTCAACTTGCTGCTGAACTCCATGATACACAAAAAGAATGAGCAAGCTTTATAATCTTTGTGTTGACACCATTGCCATAAAGTATTCTGTTGCTTTACACCAAGTCAGGACTTTCTCTCAAACCATAAAACATTCCAGCACCGACCATGCTGGAGTATTGCCACAGCTACCATTGGGGCAGTATCTCACCTTGCACGCACAACACAGGAAGCATTGAAGAGGCACTATACGTTATGGGAAGCCAGTTTCAAGAAATACATTTCTCAGATATTCCGTCTTTCCTGCTTTTCCCAGGACAAAAACAAAAACCTAGTACATTGATAACATTGCTAAATATTCATACAGATATGCTCACTAAGAAACCACTAGTGAAGTGCATATAGACAGAAGTCTGCTATTAAATATATATGTTCATATATACATAGATGTGCAAAAACACTGTACACTTCGCAATGGAAAGAAGACAACTGATGCTGAGAGACCTTTCGCAGACCCTCAGTCTTCATCTCAGCTTTATTCCATCATCCTTTACCTCCTTTGCAGATCAGACAGCTGCCTTCCCTTTGCCAATCTATTTAGCTTCCCCCAGAATAGAGAATACCTCAGAAAAGAACAATGCTAAAATTAATATGATTTTATTATATTATTACCTCTCTGAATGTCCCTTTCTTCATGCTGTCTTTTTAAATTATAGCTTCACTGGGACAGGGATCATTTCTGTTCTGCGTCTAATGCAACGCAGCCCTGCTCTTAACCAGCCTCTAGTCACTACCATAAAAAGTAGAGAATAAAAAGAAACTGCTTTTGCCCTAGGTAAATACTTTACAGAGTGATATTAATCATACTTATCCATCTTTGCAAAAGGAACCCTAGAAAGCACACAACAAGCATGCAACATTGTATAGAATCTAAGTTACTAATTCTTTTGAAAAACATTCACTCATTTCAAACAAGGCTTATAACAAGAAATGTGATCACACTTTTACTCTAGGCACCTCAGAAATAGTAAGTCATGGTGGTAAATTTGTTTTTATTCAAGTCTTGCTCATTTTTCTTTTCAGGGTACTTAGCAGTGATTTATTCCTGCTCACAGTCACTCCTTCTCCGCACTGAACTGCCTGGATACAATTAAGAAAACATTCCATTGGCAAAAATGGTCCTGAGAGATCACATTTAGATATAGAAGAATCCAAAAGACTCAGGAAGACACTCTGAAAACCATTAAAATGGTCTCTGAACATGTCCATCTAAATATTTTTAACTGAAAATTTTATAATAATGTTTTACTTAATTTTCTTAACAGCAAAGCACTTGGAAAACATGAAGAGCTAGGTTATACGTATGCTGCCAATCTGCTTTTAGGGTCAAAAAACCTGCAGTGACATTCTTTGCTATTTTCATAATACATCACATATCTGACCAAAGGCCACTGAAACCAGTGGAAATCTTTCAGTCTCTTCAGTGGACTTAGAATCAAGAAATAATTCAATTTTCTGCAGAACAGCTCAAAAGCAACTCAACCACAAATTCTGTAGAGCAGTGAATGAATTTCTACCACTTTTAAGAGCAGGAACTCTGAATCCCAGTCTTCTAGTTAGGAAAAATGTGTTGGGTTATTGCAGGAACTAGCCCATTCTCAGATGCCAAAAGAATCTGTTTACTTTCCCATGAAGCTCAAGTTTCCACCTTTGGCTATGTTCTCAGAATATAAAGTCCTGTTTTTAACCCAACTCAGTAGGGCATGCAACAAGGAGAGTAGAAGAACTTTCCTGAGCGTGCACTGAGTTGCTACCCAAGGCTGCTGTAGAGAGACATCAGCGTCAGATGAAGATTGACCATTACAGCCACCTTACCTAATAAGCTCCCTCATGCAGACCAGAAACTATCAGGCAGATCTAACTAGCTTAAAACTGCACCTCACAGAAAGGCATCCACTCAGCAGCTCTGATGTAAATCAATAATGCTTCAAAACTTCGTACTGCTTGAAAAGTGACATCTGAAGTTTTTGCTAGGAACATTACTCAGACATGTAAAGGATGTACCTCCTAGCTTAGTATGGTATGCAGCATACATCGTGCATTCAGACAGCACCGATTGTTTCAGTTCTATGGTCAAAACCTGGCGGGAACAGTTCTTTCAGGAGGGAAGTTTCAGTAGTGTAGTCATGAATTTAAGGTAAGGTAAGTAGGCAGTAAATCCTTCAGCCCTCTGCTGGTGAATTTATGGAGAGGAAACACACAAAAGATGGAAACATTATTTTATGAATAATGCACAATCATTTATTTCCTTTTATATAAGACCATATGAAATTCCACAGCTCTGTGGTACACCGTAAAAGAGGCACAAAAACCTGATTTGTCATCTCAGAACCTAATTTACTGCTGAATGAGGGTAACGTGTCAGGACTTGAACACAAACATTCAAAATGCTGAAGAAAGAGCAGCATAGATGCTTCTCTGGACAGCTATGATCAGACCGCATCTGAAACTTCCTAGGTTATATCGCAGCAGAACTCACAGTATTAAAGCAACTACATGGATTACTGACAGCTACTTACCATGCGCAGAGGTATCGATACCCCTACCTGCCAACATTACAGCTCCTGCTCAGCGTAGATTCAAACTGAGCTACTCTACGTTTTCTACATTTCAGTTTCCCTGGGAAATCAGTTCACGCTGAGGACAGTATACAGACTGGAACACCAAAGCACGTGAAACCACCACATGCCAACAGGGCTCATATGGTCACACGTACATTGACCTGCTGTCCACACTGAGATGCCACTTCAAAGTAACTGCATTTCATCCCAGACTGCCCCCAACATACATGAGTGCTTTGATGCGTTATGTTGGCATTCTTCAAAATGACAGTGACCTCTTTCCTCTCCTCAAAAATTTGTGTAGAGACTTCCCTAATTGCAGTCCTGCTGTCTAGCTAAAATAGTTAAAATAGGCAAGGCACTGAACCTAGAATCATCCTGTGACACCCGTGGGGTTTCGATGCACTTTCGCTGAATCCAAGGCAGATCCAAGTGAACCTTCAGGAATTCCTGCTAGAGTTACTAGCAGATCTGACTTTCGGTTGCAATCACTGAAGCTGTAGGGACTCTGGGCACCAGGCAGCATTTATCTTACAGATCCTCATGCTGTTTTGTTAACACCACATTGTGGTTTTTTTTTGTTTTATTTTTAATCTCCTAGAGATCTGCCGTAAGATAGACAAGATCACAACAGCCTGCAGAGGTACATGTACAATTACCAGCTTGCAAACTGCCCTTTTCCATCCACTGGAAATGATCAAATATCTTTGGCATAGGAAAGCTTAACTGGGAGGAAATGGTGGCTATCCTCTTGAAGTAAACCTTAGGGAAGACGAGAATGTCAGTGCAAACTTATGGGAAAAGAAAGGTTTTCTATTGTCAGCATGTAACATAGGCAAAGGACAACAGGCACGGTGTTTTTTCTGCAGTCAGGTTGAAGGACCCCTGAATGGGGAGAAAATGAAAGCCGGAGGCAATTCGTTCAAAAAAAAAAAAAACAAACAAAAAAACTACAACAAAACAACAACTAAGAAAATATCTATCAATTAACTGGAGGATTGCGATGTTCAAGATTTAGAGAGCTGATTCCTCAAAAAGAAGCAGCACACAGCCTTTGAAAGGCATGAAGCATCAGTACCATAACCCTTACAAGGGATTGCAAATAGCCTTCTAACATTTTCCAGTACTTCTCTCCTCAACTCTTGTCTGTCCAGAAGAAAATGAAAAATATCTGCTACACGTACCACAGACAAAAATTGACAGAACTCTCATCAGTCACCTTCATTTTCTACCACAAATTCTCTTAATCACCCGCAGTCTGACATAAACCCAAAGTGGCTCCAAACAAATTCTCTACAGATAAAAAGCTCAGTGTCGTTTCTACCAACACATTCGCACTGATGACTCCATTCCTAGCACGTGTGTGTGTTAGTGGCAAAGAGAGGTACGGGAAGACTTTGCACGCTTGACCCTCATTACCACGATTCCTACCATTTCCACTCTACTTCTTAATGTTCTGCAGAAGTTAACCACAGAGCATGGAAGTAAATAAAGAAACACCACACGAGGGGACACTTGTCCCATGTACAGGCAAATTCAAATAAGCCCAGAGATGTGTGGATCCACCAGTTAACAAAAGAACTAGTTAGGCTAATAAGAGAAAGTGGCAGGGGAAAAAAAGTGAGTTCATTATAGTTAAATCATTTGCAGACAAAGAGAACAACATCCTTAAATGTAGTAACTTCCTGAGATATGGTCCAAATACAAGCAAAAAAGTTCTCACTGCCATCATACTGTCTTCATCACCTTTCCCCCTTCTCGGTTTTATGCCTTCCACTAGGCACAAAAGGCACATCCTTTGGCTGTAACTTCCACCTTTATTTGTTCTGCAAGTGATGCCGTATCTTACATTTTTTGCAGAAAGCATGTTATGACTTTGCTTAGAGAAGTGTTCATTTTGGCCTCACAAATCAGTGCTGATGCCTCAGCCCTCTCCATGTTACCGAAACAGTTGAAATCACTCGAAACATCTGTGCTTGCTCTGACTCCCTGTGCCTTCTGCTTCCTGAACACAGAGGTGCAAACACACAGCAGCAGGGCTTCATCACAAAGGATCAAACCAGGATGCACTTGGTGAAGACAAATCGTGGAATTTATTTTCTGCTTCGGGTTTTCCAGAGCTGACCTCCTTGCCACATTGCAAGACCCACTTATTGTGTAGTGCTAGAGTGGAAAGCAAGCACAGATTATTGGCCAGGGTGCTGAGCATGCACGGGTTACAAACTACTTGCTGCTGGTCATACTTGGTATTCAAAGACTGCTTTAGCTGCACAGTTTACATCGGTTAAGTGCCTGCTTGCTCGGAATGGGTGAGCAGAACTAAAGAAAAAAATAACCAGATCTTCCTATAGCTGACTGTAACTTCATAATGTGTACAAGGAAAAGGAAACATGTATGTTTGTACCGATGCATGCTACATTTGATGTATCCTCCTTAAGGTCACACAACATTCCTTTGCATTAACTACATCGTGAGGTGTACAGAATCAGCCCTCTTCAGGGCTGATGTTAAAGTAGAAGACAAAACAAGTGAAAACGAACATCTGATCTCTTCACTGAAATGAAAAAATACACAAAGAATACACTTACTCTCTAGTTCCAAAAGAAAACAGTATTTTCAAAGTCCTTGAAGCACCATGCACATCTTTCAGCCAAAAGACAGACACAATATTTAAATTGTAGAATAAATACAGAGAGGTGAACGCCTACCTAAAAGGATAATAAATACTAACTGTCCTACTTCTCGTGCTTTTCTTACAAAAACCTAGACATGACTAATAAAAACATTGGCAGTTTTGGTTAACTAGCTAATGCTGGCCACATTCACAGAACCACTTAGTTCCTTCTAGCAGAAAAATAGTTTAGAACTATGACATGGCTTTACTCACAGCAGCACTGAACTATATATCTTAGGAACAAGCTTGAACTGTCAGGGATATGGGATCTAATTTGAGAGCTAGTAGTTGTAGTAATCGCATTAAAGCTCCTCGCTACTCTATCACAGAGCTAAAACTGGCGGAGGCCACACAGAGACACAGTTTTTATGTGCACACGTACATACATGTTTAAACACGAATACATTATATACACGCATATATATACACACGCTAACACTCTTCAAGAGGGAAATCTCCTCTCTCAGAGAGCTCTCTCATCATAGATATTCTGAGATAGTGTTTTAGTGTAGAAGATTTGTTTTCAGATATCTACATGAAAATTAAGCAGAACTATGGTCCTTTCTTTTGTTGGAATGCCACAGTAAGTGGTAAATGTTCTGCTGCCACCCAATGACTTATCTTGGTATTGCCCATTTCCCTCCACTTGATAACCACCCAGGTTAAAAAAAAAAAAAAAAAAAGTTTAATTAAAGACAGCACTTAGAGCTGATGCACTTTGCATACCTGTGGTGCCTCGGACTTTAAGGAACAAGGGACATCGCTGTCCCTCTTCACCTGTATGCAAATGGCCCCAGTTCTTTTTATCATTCTGCCAACAAAAGCATAATTTTATCTGAATTCCCAGTCACAAAAACATCATTGTGCTCTGGCAGTTAATTTTTACTGGTTTACAATGTACTTTGCTTTGCACAAGAGATAATGCCAGCTAACCACGGCAAACCTTTCACGTAGCTGTTATGCTTTATAGTTGATCAAAGCATTGATTTCGCAGTATTATGTCAATGCCAGACACGCTGATTCCCCTCACTGTTTTCACTCAGGCACAGTTTAGTTCCTTTCTTTGGTTTCTTTACAAAGCACAACTTGTTTTAGACCTTACTACTACATCTAAATTAAGTCTGCAATGGTATATAAACATAAACGGTAGCCCACCAGGTTTAAGTGAAACAGGGAAACACTGTTACTTGTATCTAAAGATTCATCCCACCTATAATTACTATTTGAAAAGCCTTCAAGTGTTTATAAACACTACAGTTTTTCTCACAATGAAAATATACAGTTGCAGAATGCTGGTTTAAAGAAATTCAAGAAACTAGCAAAGAAATTTTGTCAGTACGTGTTTACACACAAGAACAAGCCGCTCAGTTCTGAAGAATTTGTCTACACTGCTAGGACAGTAACATGGGTATCTGCTCAAATCAGTAGAATTTGAGATTTGTAAAGCCAATTTATACACCAAATTACTTTAAAATGTGGTTTATATTTCAGTTATCAGCTTGAGATGCTATAAAAGACCCTGACTGCTCAGTGGATGAATGCTCAACTGAGGGATTTATGGTCAAAAGACAGAGGAACCACAATTACACATCTAAAGGAAGCCCAGCAGTCCCTGATTTACTTTCACATGTATCGTTATTATTCTTGTTTTGGCATGTAAGATACAGCAGGATGTCCCTGTCACCAGAACATACGGGTCCTGGTGTATGCACTGAAAACCTAAAGAAAGAAAGAACAATTCTTTCCCTAGAACTGTCCAAAAGAAAAATTGATCACTGTGTTGAAATTTAAAGGTTATTTTTAAAATTTTTTGTCCACCTCTGGGATTCTCAGAGATCAGAGACTGTTTTGAAATGCATCTGCAGCTTATGTTATTCACCTATATTTTATCCAAATGGGACAATGAAACTGAATTTACCAAGTGGTAAGGAGTTTCACTTTATTTTCATACCTCAAGCACAACAATATGCATTCAAACAGGTATGCCCAAACATTTTGGGACAAACAGATGTTTAGCATTGATAATTCATTACCTCAAAACATATCTTCCCAGATTTTTCCATTAAAACCAAACAACCAAAAAAGCCCACCTGATGGTATTCCAACCCCTTGATGCAGGCCCAGCACTTAACTATGCTGAGAATGTTCCGTTAAAGTGCATCCAGAAGGGCTGATCCTGCAGCCCAACCTGCATGGTCGAAGTCTAAAAGGGGGTCTTCAACTCCCTCTGCTGGCAAAAACTACAACTAAAGAATTAATAAATAAATAGATACCACCATACCCTCAAAAGAAGAAAAATTGTATGTCAAAACTAACCAAAAAAAAAAAAAAAGAAAAGAAGGGGAGGAGAGAGGGAAAGGGCACAACAGAATCATGATAGCTTGAGATTTTTTTTAAATTGTCCTCTGTTTTTTAATGTCTTCTCACTTTCTCCCTCCTTCATTTTCTATAATAGTTAGGATTGAAACCCGGCTTACAAATACATACCAGGCATGAACTCACAAAGGCAGGCCTTAGGTCCTCTACACCTCTCCAACATCTATATCCTCACACATCCTTTCACACACTCCCAGTGAGGGCTCTCCAACTTTCACATTCTCCTACCCACAGCTGGCCTCTCCTCTCCATCTCACTGAAGGTGATGGGCACCTGCTTCTGCTTCCAGGAGAAAATACTGTCCTGGGTTCCTGCCTCTCCCCTGGGTAAGAAAAAGAAGCCAAGCTGCCCTGCTACTTGGCTGCATCTCCCCTACGCTTTCCAGCATTCAGATGCACTCACACCAGCATCCTGCTACCTGAAGCCTACCAGACTCTGAAAGTATGCGTCTCAAAGTGAGATTATAGCACCTGAAAGGAAAACTCCTGCTCTCCCTATCTGCTGCTCCCATGAAGCAACGGTTTGTGACTGGGAAGCTCTGGAGATGAGCTCTGCACAGTTTCCTTCTTAAGCAATGTCAACAGACCACATGGAGCATGGTAACTGTGATGAGACAATCAATGTAATGAGAACACCCTTACAGGAAAAGGTGGGAGAACTGCTGGAAAGAAACCCACCATTGTAGCACGGATGCTTTGTCAAGGACCAAAATTATAACTTAAGGTCAAACTTACTGTGAAAAATGGTCCATTAAAGGTAATGAAGTGTTAAATTTGGGATTTGGGTTCAGTTCCCATTCCTGAGATAATTTCTTGTGCCCAAAGTCCTTTCATCTCAGTCCCTCTCTGGAAAGTGTTTTTTCCTTGCCTTCTTCCGTTCATCTATTTTGACTGTAAGAGAGACTGCAAGCCCCAGTAAGCTCTGCCCCAGTAAGGGCAGACTCTGTGACTCTCCAGTGCTTTCTGTGATGGGTCACAAACTGGCTGTTGACTTGTCTTTTCCTAATATAATTCTTTTATTTGTTCATCAGCAAACAAATACCATTTTATCCATTTTTAAAATGCATTCCAAAAGTGTTGCTAGAGCACTGGGTCTGACCTACTACAATCTTCCACAGAAGTATTCATTTTTAAGTTGCAATTAACCAGCAAAGATGCAACTAAACAGACAAATACATACAGAAGTATTGTGCAGTGTTGTGACCATAATCCTGTGACATGACTTGAAGCATATATGGCAGAGCAGACTGTGTTAATCAGAGGACTCCAGTGCCACTACCCCCACTGGAAGCTCACTTCTGCATTAAGGTACTTCCAAATTCAAATGACAGCATTTTACATATACCTTACCTGAGTTTGATAAGCATCACAAGGTGTAAGACAGACAACCAGATCTAATAATATAATAGTCATCAAAGCACCCCTTCTATAGGAAGGTATTTACCCCAATCTGAAAGTGAAACTGTGCAACAGTGACCAAAGGTCATCAAAAAGCAGTGTCAGGAAAAGTCATGGGGCACCACAGCACTCCTCCATAGTCTCAAGGACACAAGGTGCTGTAAACTTGCAGGGGAAAGAATGCAGCTGTAGCAATGAGGTACCAGACATGATCCTTGCAAAAGCTCCATCAAGAGTTTGTTCTGTAAAATGATACAGTAAAATGTTCTGTAAAGTGTTAGCTGTTTTCTGGTAAGTCTTTTAGCCCACTAACCTGCTGGTGGCCACAGAAAACTCAAGTGTAACATAACATATCCTGGACAATGCTTGTGAATCCCATCTTAAAGAACTGAAATTCCCTCTCAATGGGATTCTTCCATACACTGACGGATCACAACCCTTTTTCTTCTCTGACCCACCATCTTATTATCTATGTGGGATTTAACTCAACCCTGCCACTCCTTTAGTAAGTAGATGTGGCCATCCCCGAACACCTGTTCATGAGTGCCTTGTGAAGTCAGGTAACACCCCACTCTGTACAAATCAAGACATCACACACATGGAACCTCAGGGCACAACTGAATATAAGGTCCTCCACACCTAAATTTCACAGTGGCCACCTATATGCAATGGAGGTCAGTTTTAGAAAACTTAAGCCTGAAATCAAGCCTTCGACCCACACTTCACTTTCCAATATCTGCAAAATTAGAAAGTACAGGAGCCTGCTTTACAGATCTCTGGAGAACTATATCAGGATCACTCAGGAGACTAGAAGAGAACCAAGAACTTTGGAAAATGTCAGAGACAAAAGCTTAATAGCCACTGCAGAGGGTCTCGGTCATGCAGATGTTTCAAATGTGTGCCTAATTTTAAAGTACTGAGTTTAATGGCAGTAGATATTACAGTGGGCACCAACCCAAGATAGAGCTAAGGAAGAAAGGCTAGTGGACAAAAAGGGAGAAAAAGCAGAGCATGAAAAATATTTTTTTCATGTGCTCTATTAGTCATTGTAATCTACCCTAGAGAGGCCCCAGCAAGCAAGTTAACTTCAGACCTCAATTACAACATGTGGGCAATTTTATTGCCCAACAAAAAGTACATTAGACATTTATGATCTCATTTTATTAAATTCTCCTACTTATGACGATCACTATTGGGTGTGCAAGTGTGCGAGTTTAATACAAAAATCCATACTATACTTATACATTAACAAGACCAAAAGCTCACCTGCATGGCAGGTGTTGCTGTGGGTACATGCTTGGGTTATGGATTAACTAACTGCTATCAAAAACTGGGGTCTATCTACCAAATCTAAAGCAAGAAAGGCAGGTGCTTTTCCTGCTGATCTAGCTGAGGGCTCTGATTGAATTACATCGGAAAAGAATAGCTTTGCTTTCTTCATGAAATCTGATTAGAAGAAGGGAGAGGTAACACCCTGCACAACATGGTGAAGCTTAAAAGACAATCTGCTCTTCTTACGGCCCTTTCCGCTCGCTACTTTGATCTAAGTTTTATTGTCTGAGTTTAACACCTTCACCTTTGATTTTACAGAGAAGTTCTTTCCTTAGAGTCATTTTTCTATAGCAAGTAATTGTTCAAGTCTTTTCAGAGAAACTACCAATTATCCAGGATGCTGGAAAATAAGCACTCGTAGTTCTGCTGAAATACAAGATTATTCTCACTGGTATTAAACAGGTAAGGGAAGCCACATTAAAGACTTAAGCTTTACTTTCTAAGATCATTACTTAATAAACAGAGTACTGGCAACAGCTCAACTCACTGCGTGTGGAACCAATTCATTCCTAAACGCAAGAAGGAGACATAACATCATAAAATAATATGGGTTAGACTGGCTTTCCAGTTCACCTCAATTGGATGCTCACTGTATGAGACCGTTGTTATACTACCATTACCCAGTTCAATGCTATAGTGTTACAGTTTTACATCACACACAAAGCCATAGTTCTTTTCTGGAAGCTAATAGAACCCAGCCTGATTTTAGTCAGAATCCTGCACAATAATCCTAACTTTAAGACCAGAAGGGGTTTATATGCTTACCTGATGTGACAGCCTGTGTAACATAATCCCTACAATTTGACTCTAATTTCTGCATCCAGCCCGGCAACCTGTGGCCATATTAGAGATTGTATTTCACATTACAGACATGCACACCTGCTATACAATAGACTTTGGTGTTAAAAATGTACTCCATTTTCTATTTTGACATCAATTTCCATCTTCTCAAATGCTGATGATCCTTTGTTAGTGAGGTGATCCAGGGTAATTGGACATAGCTTTCAAAATTCAATATGCTGTTGCAGGCACTCACCAGCTCTGAAAAGTTGGACCATTCATTTTTATTTCAATGAAAAATACAAGCTGTATGAAGGGAGATGATGCTAAGGAAAAACTAAGCATTCCTGAAGTGAGTTCCAGGTCTGACAGCAGTGAGAACCGGAGCTGTCAAATAACTGCTATTTAAGGATAGTCATCTTTTTTTTTCCCCCCTTGTCTTTTTATACAACTACAGTAGCACCTTAGTGACTAGAATTTTGTAGGTTACTTACGTTTACTAAACTTCCAGCACATGGGCCAGCCTTAGATCATTCCTAGTAAATGTTTGTGAATGAGATGGCAGATCAGTGATAATCCTCCTTTTTTTTTTTTAGGTAAGATGGGAAATAAATATAGTTAGAAATTTAGAGGTTCCAGGATTTTTCTGCAGCTTTAAAACAAAGTAAACAAAAGTGTTACATGCAAGAACAGGCAGTAGCAAAACTAAACCAATTGACATGGAAACATCAACATGATCTTATAAACATACACCTGAAGTTCACAGCTGTTGCAAAGAAAAAAGGCAGCATTGTCTGTTAGCAAAGGCAGTGAGCAGAGACTCCAGGTTTTATTCTTAACTCTCCCATGGATTTCAAGCTCGGCTGTGGGCAGATGACCAAATATCTCAGCTGATCATCTGTAAAATAAGGATAGCAATATTTTCCTATCCCTACAGGATGTTTTCAGTAAAGTACTTGGGAGGCACTCAAATAATGCAATGATGGGGGCCATGAAAGTATCCTTACAGAACAAAGACAACACCTGCTCAACTAACTTAATGGAAAAAAGATGACCGAGCCTGTTATAAGGAATGTTTAGCATTAAAGAAAAGGACAAGCTGCGATTAGCTTCAACTTACAGTACGAAGGTCAAAAAATTAAAATCAGCAAGCCATTTTTATACAATTACTGTGGAAAAAAAGTAAGTATAAGATTAGATATGAAAATTATTGCAAATAAAATACATGAACAGCTAGAATTAGAAATCAGGACAGATGCTTTTATTTTCCCTTTTAGTAGGTAGAAGTGGTAATTCATGGCAAAACATCATTTTGCTACCTTTGGAAAACAAATGTGTATAAAACAGAGGTAACTGTAGCAGAGGTAACACCAGTTTTTCCTCCAAAATTGCAACAATTTTAGTCATTAGTTGATGCTTTAAAAACACAAACATACTTAGTATTCCTTGTGAGTCCATTTTATGCACAGTCTTGAAATTGTTTTCATATTCTTTATGGGAGGTAACTACAGGTAACTCCCCCAGTAGTTTGCTGTACATATTTCTATGTAGCTAGTATTTGAAGAGAACCATCTTAGCCTTGAGGCTTTTTCCTGAACATTCTCTCTCCTTTTATGCAGGGAAAGTAGTACTTCTATAAACACAGAAAAAGATTTAAGAATAGAACAAAACACGAGGTTTGTGAAGAAGGAAGTCTGAGGATCTGGTGTTTATTCCTGGGTTAGCAACAGATTTACCATTACCTTACCTCCATTATTTAGATAGTCCATGATCTATTTTATCTTTAAAAAAAAAAAAAAGTGATGGTATCCCTAGAGGATGGATGCAGGAAAGCCCAGTTCACAGTTCTGAAAAATTTTCCCACATTCTACAGACTACTAATGCTGAGCACACTTCAGTCTCAGAAGCACTCTTTTTCACCCCAGTGGAGACTAAACGCTCAATTCTCAATGAGAGTATTCTGATCCCAAGTCACCCTGGATCCAGTGAAACATCATGCCAACTTAAATTAACATAATTCCCAACAATCCAGCTTTACTTTTTGTAAGATTTGCTAGCTGCTTCACTGTAAGAATCACACAGAGCATCAGTCCCCCGATAATTTTTTTAACTCATTCACCAAACTGTATTTGACAAAAGACCAAATGTGTTAAAAAAAAAAAAGTCTCATGCATTTTGTGACAACTGGTAGCAAGTAGAGCAGAGTGCCTAAATTAAGTGTTCCAACCACAGGAAAGATGAACAGTCATCTCATCTGCTTGGCTTGCCAATAAGCAAATGCATGAACTGTTAGAAGGACATCACGTTCTTCCTCTTGTCCAAAGAGGTGAGAGATATAGAAACAAGATTAAAGGGAAAAAAGTGGGGAAAACTGCACTGTTATGGGGAGATGATGGGGTGACTGAGGGAAGCTAAGTTGAACATCAGTGACATAGCACATACAACTAAATTTCATCTTACTGCTTGACAGCAGGAGGCTGAAGGTGCCTATTTTTTGCTATCCCTACTTGTAAAATACTTGTATGCTGCAAACATTTGTAAGCCATTAGCTAGAACCAACAGCACATGCTCTAAACAACAAAAGCAGGGTTTGTTACAGCCATGGGAATTCTTTCCAGTGAAATCACTGAGAGGTAGGCGGGACAGGATCTCAGGGACCAGCTGAAGCATCACCAAGCCGGGGCAGGTTCACAAACATCCAGACAAAGCTGTAGCAGGTGACTGACAAACCATTTCCTGCAAGGCCCTCCATTGAAGGGGAGATTTCAGTGCTCAGAGTTAGGAAGCATCTCCTCTTATCTAGGAACTCTTTCTGATGAAATCTGAATTATGACTTGTCCTACAATCAGTACAGAGACATTTCACAACATAAACAATCGTCCCTCTCAAAACATTTATGTACTTAAATGCTGTTTAAAAACAATCTGCCTATCTCGTTTTCCTGAGCAAACCATTTCCTTCAAAATTCTTCCCAACACACAGCTTCCAAATCTCTCATAACCTCTGTTACTGTCCTGTAGCAAATGGCTCCCCCATCCTGTTCATTTTAAAGTGTGGGGCCCAAAACTGGAATGGCAGTTCAAACTGGAATACCGAAGTAATTTTCTTTTGATCTCTTTCAGATGCTGTTTAGTCTGTAATATATCTAAAACCATTAAGATTTGTCCTCCAATACCACTTGGTCCCCTTTTTGTACTTCTACGTTTTGTACTTCTAAAATGTAATAGCCTATCTTTATTAAATTTTATAGCAATAGTTTTTGGTCATTTCCTCTAGGTTATCAAGGCCATTTTGAACGACATCTTATATAGTGTTTAGAGCTGAAACAGAAACCAAGTTTTATCCCCCCTCCACCTTATTTCTACCCAAAGTTCACATAATAAATGTCTCCAAACATTTAAAAGACTGCAAATTAAGTCAAAACCATTTGACCTGTGTAAAACTCCCCTCAGTTGGAAGGGCTTTTATTTAGACAGAAATCTACGGAAAGAAAAATCAACACCTGTATTAAAAAAAAAAAAAGCAGGCACCTATTTTTATTTCAATAAAAAGTCAAGACACATGGAAAACTGAAATGACTTCATCTCACTAAAGGAATGTTAAGCAATAGCAGAAGTCATGGTAACACTGAGTACAGCTGCTACTGCTCACGGCATACTGACAAGTGAAAAGAAACCATCTAACAAGCTACAAGATACCTTTCCCTTACATTTCAGAGATAATTAATCAATACTCCCCATCAGTTTCCTGATAGCTTGCTACGTCCCTATATTTTTCTGCAGGTTAAAAGATGTTGGAGAGATGAAAAAGCAACATTCCCTAAAATTTGATAAGAGATGTACAAGAATAATGCAATAAAGAGGCCAAGAAAGCACACATCACATACGCTACTCACACAATCCCTTGAAACACAGGAGGGTATCTTTTCCTTTGTCTGGAACTTCTACACAGTTACTAAAATCACTCTGGCTGCCCTAATTTACAGGTCTGATTGAGATGAGCTTTTAAAATTTCATCATAGTTAAGTGTGCTTGTGAGGTTGATCACTGTTTTCGTGTTTCTACTGAAAGAATTTAGAACACTTGAATTTTCTCTCCTCTCTCCCTCCACTCCTAAATCTCTAGTAAAGTAATACAAATTCATAGCAGATGAGGAAGAAAAATAACATCTAAGGAATCTCAAATTAGCCAACAGTCTGTTGATTAAAGCCCTCCTTCAGAAGCTAGCAAAATCTGAGCACAATTTAATAAGGCAAGATCACCTTCTATTTGCTTTGTCTCTCACATGTTTCACCTAAGCCATTGCCAGAGACATTAGCAAACTTAAGAAAGCCTTTAGCTTGACTGAGAATTGATTTTTTTTCTTGTTCTTAAAAAAAACAGAACCCAATTCGAAAGAATAAATCCAGTTTGTGGATGCATCAAAGACTAAAATGCGTATGGAAACTAAACTCCCCAACACCCTCACTCGGTTCCAAAGAAGTTTCATCTTAAAAACTAAGCATCTCAGGTACCTACAGATGACACCACATGCCTCTAGAAGTGGAGATAACTGAGCAGCGTATTTTAGGTTCTGCATTTTGAAATCAAGCAGTTGTGTCCCACCTGCATGTAATCTCTTTCACAAGCCCAATCTTCAACTAAAAATGATAATAGGTACCGAACACAAGATAAATCAGTAGCAGAGAGAGGTGAGGAAAAAAAAAATAAAAAACCAACACAGGAATCACTAGAACACCTCAATTATTTTCATATTTTAAGAAGAAACTTGTTTTTTAATAATACAAACCTCAAATTTTACCCAGTTACATACATTCACTTTCATTATTTATACAATTTTTGTGCAAGACTTGCAGTTATTTACATCTTCCAGTACAACTGCCTTTAGATACCACAGTTTTATATTAACTTCTAGTTACACTTCCCATCTATTACACACAAGTGAAACAAGAACAAGACTAAGACTATTCCCTTTTGTCCAGATGTGAAAACTGCATAGTGGAGACAGTTATGATGTTTTTGATAAACCCATACCAAGTCATGTTGCTTTGGTAGACTGCATTGGAATGTAAAATGTAACGGTCAAAGAAAAAGTTTAAGAGACAGAAAAAAGAAAAAAAAAAAAAGAAGTTTGCAGACAGTGAGGAACTGGCCACCTACTTACTTTCTGACAAGGCAAAGTGGCTTTTCAAAGTACTTAGAAAAGTGGAAGACAAAAAAAAAAAAGAAGAGTGAAAAGGTAAACAGAGTATTTGAATTCCATTAACAGTGCCAATAAATTGGTGTTTTACGATTAAATGAAGCTAAAAGATGCAGAAACTATCCTGAAATAATATAGAAGTGTGCTGATACTTTTATCTACTTGCTATGATGTGTGTTCTAAGCTCATGGCAGAAAATAAACATGGTAATGCCACTGAAACCTGTGCAACTGGGTTACTGAGTGAATTACAAATCAGAGAGAAAAGAGTGAACACAAAACAAGAGCATGGCTACAGATGCAAGATTACAGAAGTATAGAAAGATGGCTGAGTGTCTCAGCGCTCAGTTCAGATTTGTGCTACACATATGCAAACTACAAGACATGTATTTTGTTCCAAAGCACAAGGAAAATTAGTAGCAGATAAAGAAACACAAGAACCACCACATACCTTCTAAACGGTGAGACAACAATGCAGAAATATGCTTTTGAGCTCAACTGCACCTTTATCCCAGATTGTTTCCTGCATTAGGGAGAGGAAACTAAGAAAAGACTAATAACAAAACAAGAGAGGGAAAGCAAGAGAGGGAAAAAGTAAATAGGATGGAGCTTGGCACTTTCCTAAAATGTTTTGTTACCTAAAAAAGACCAGGTAATTCATAAATTTATAAAGAGCTATGTTGTCATTTACCTTCCCCACGCCTTTGTCAGTGCGGAGAATCACGGCAATGTCTATTTTAGCGACAAGTGTCTCAGTGAAAATTCAGTGCCCCAAAGGGTAGTTTCATTTTCACATATAGTAATTTTAGTTGGAATTGAATATGTTCTTCATAGTGATTTCCTAGTTACGTGACAAAGATTCAAACAAACACCTTTTTTAAAGGAATACTAAGGGCTAATGAAAAGCATGCAGACATAACTTACTGTTATTTCTCAAATTTAGATTTGTTGATAAAGTTATTTACACAAAAAGTACCACTCAGGTATATAGCATGTGGCCACAAAGCCATAAAAGAACATGATATTGCAACACTGGCTGAGCACTTTCAATCCCCTAGACTCAAAAAACTGAACTGCTGAGAGCTTTGATTATCCCATTCAGCTTTTTTTTTTTTGCCCTCCCTTTAAGTGGGAGACTTGCAGTGATTGTGAGGCTACCTTCTGGCCAAAGTTCATTCCCCTCAGTTTTTTCACGGAACGTGATACAATGTAGAACAGGGCTTGGAAGGAAGATAAAGGAAGAGTTCACTAAAAAGCAACATGAGAGAGTATCTACTCTAAAGTAGAGCTGGGTTTTATCACATTGAAAACCACAAATGCTCAAAGTTACCAGCATGGTGCAACTAGTATGAGCCCTAGATCAAAAACAAAGAAAGAGGTTTGAAGTAAACACTCCCTGTGATTATATAAAGTGAATTTGTGTTCTGAAGTGATTAACTCCTGTAAATTTAGCAAGATAGGTTTGTGTCACATTTCAGAAAAATAGTGTTTCAGTCTCTCTATGGAAAGGTGAAGGATTTTGTTCTGGCCCTGCATAATCCATTCCTGCATTGCAGGGCACAGCCCTCCCCACAATCCTCTACCATAAAAGGCAGCTCCATTTTCTTGTGCTTTTCAAAGTAGCAGGCTTAGTGGTTACAAAGTTCATGTTTTAAAGTGCACTGTCATTTTAACACTTTACCATCTTAAAAAAGAAAATAAAATGTTCAGGTACTAACAGTTTATAAAAATAATAGCTGCAATATTCCTCTAAAATTGCAACTTAAAACCAAGTCAAAATAGCAAAGATTCAAATATCTTTTTTTTTAAAAAAGATACTAACCAACAATAAAAAAAATTCTTTCTGCAAAGAATTACCAAGCAAAACCTTACATACTGTCCTGCAAGCCTCTCCTAACAGCACCTCACAGAAAATCCATCCAGTTTCTTCCAGCTGACAACCTCAAGAAAACAGAGGTCTAAATAAATCAGTCCTTCCCACCAGTCACCTACATAAGTGCAGGTGTGGATGCTGGTGTAGTTTTTCCATCAGCTCTTCCTCTGTAGGTTCTTCCAAAACATCTCTACAAAGAAAAAGCATGAGTTGTTAGGGACAGCAAAGGGAAGTTCTCAGCATTTGTTTTTGCAATGCACACACTGAGATGCAGCATGTGCTCATTTCATTCTTGAGACGAGGAATTAAAATTACAATAAAGTTGATGCTCCCTAAAGATGCATCTACTTGCAAGTGATCCATCCTTTGCAGATGTGTCATGGAAACCAGCAGCTGTTTTCCCATAAGGAGCAGGGAAACAATTTCCTGCACACAGTACAATACAACTGAAGGTCAGTAAATTTGTTTTCCTGAAAGATCTCCCCAATGAGAACATGTTCCCAATGCTACTATTGAATATCCAATGTGAACCAGAAGTTCTACGTGTGCTTGATCATCAACTATCAACTCGCCACCCACAATTTCATAATAAGCCAAGAATTTGCATCGCTTTCCTCATCTTCCCTTTTTTTCTACCTCTCAGCACAGCCCCCTCCACACACACACACTTCCGACACCTCTTCACCCATGATGCTATTGGCAGGAAACATATAAAGGTTAAGGATAACAAGTCAGCTTAAAGGAAGCCTAACCAAAGCACATGCTGAGTTTCTCCAAGGTAACAGATGAAACAGTTTGCTTGTGACAGAGGAAATAAGAGACAAGCATTTTACCCTCTTGCAACCAGCATGCTAAGAGATGAACAAACAAAAAACCATGCTAAGTAGATTATCGAGCCTAGTTTAACTCACCTGAACATTAGTTCAACTGTCCTCTGGTATTCAATATCTGAGAGAGACTCCCGATGACAGCGACGGTCCCACTTGTGGATAAAGTTCTAGAACACAAAAGAGACAGAAAGAAAAATTAAAGGCTACTTCTAATTACATCAGTAAAGAGGTTATGTCAGATCAATACACTGGGAGGTGGGAAGAGGGACTGCTTTAAACAGTGCCAGAGCAGTAATTCATTTAGTCATCAGCATATTTATTGACTGTGGGTCACTTCGAATTTGTTGTTCAGGAATGGAATAACTTCCTCATCACACTGAAAGAACAGTAGAACTAAAAATAACCCTGCTGCCTTCTCCGCCTAGCAAGGACTGCCTCCCCAGGATAACTGTGTGAACTACCCACAGGAGTTCACCTGCTTTAAAGTTTTTCCTCTAAAAAAAAAAAGCCAAAAAAAAAACAAAACACAATATAAACATATTCTTAGTCCAGGAGTCACAAAACTCAGCTTCTGGTTTTTTCATCCTCCCCATCCACTTTTAATTGTATGAATCAATACCTACGAGCAGATAGACAGCTTAGGGGTAAAAGAGAAAAAAAGACAGAAAAACAGTGATATCCTAGTAATATCCTTCTCTCTGGCTCCAGTTTGCTAAAACTTCGCTCTTACAGCAAACTCTGTCCAGAGCCCTTCAGAAGTAAGCATACAGAAAACTTCACAGGACTGGCTTCCTGTCAGAACTGGAAGTCTTTCCTAGCGTGCCCAGGGGTAAGATAGAGGCTTCACATGAGACTTACCTCACCTAAATTGATCTGTTTACCATTCTGCATAAAGCAATATATTTTAGTTCTCTATGCAACCAAAAAGCAACAACAAAAACCACAACATCCACCACATCTCCAAAAGAGAAATTATCATTGGTTTTAAGATGGGGTGAAGTGCCCTCTAAAGATGTTCGATTTCTTCCATTACTTATGCAAGGCTTATATGATTAACAAGGATTAGATGGCTATGATTAATGTTCCTTTGTTGCCTTCACCATCAAAAAGCTCAAAAGACAAACTTTCAGAGAAGTACAGATACACAAGAGACCAACAAAACTACATGTTCATGGCATTAGCTAGGTACCTACATTTCCATGACTTCTTTAAAAAGCTATAGACAACGATCTCTCCAAAACAAGTAATCAGTTCCAGTGTTCTAGTGTGGAACTGGGTAATAATCCAAACTGGGAGGTGGGAAGAGACACAGGACCACCAAATAAAACAAAAATGTAAAGCTTAAATAGTTTCATTTGCTGACAAATCAAATGCAAAAAATATTTGCAGCTTGGAAGTTAAATACTAAAGTACTAATAATATTAAAGTACAAGAGAAGCATTTCTATAATATTTAAAAATATCATAACACATCTTTGCAGTGAGTTAGTTATAACAAAAAACGTACACACCCAGTGAAATGCAACCAGATTTGTGACAAAGTTTAAAAAAAAAACACACAATTGTCTGGGAAAAAGAAAATGCTTCCTCAGCATCTGAATGAAGGAGATGGGGAAGAAGATTAAGCAAACATGCAAAACCAACCTGCATTTCCCAGAAAGTTTCCTGGGTTCTTTCTGTTTCCCGTACAGACCAGAACCTGTTGTCAGAATCCAACACCAAATAAACACACTTTCTTACCTCTAGAAGTAAAGCTACGAAGAGATTAACCCAGATGACAGATGAGATCAACCACCAGGCTACAAAATAGATCTTTGCCCACCTGCAGATCAGATTAACAGACAATAAGTAAAGTAGGCAGCAAATAACCTCAGCCTGAAAGTGACTGAAGACGTGAAATTGCATTTTTCCTTGAAAGGTAATACTATTACTTTCCTAATGTAAAAAGAGATTTTAAACTACTACTAATAAAACATAATAATCTCAGCCTTTCTTTAAGTTAAAAGCAAACAGATTTCTCCAAATTGATTTTCTCCACCCACTTAAGATACCTAAACAAACCCTGAAGGGACAGAAAAATAGCCTAGGAGAAGTTGTTCTGGATCACAGAAGAAGATTCATCTAGGCTAGTATCCTCTGAGTGGTCAAAAGTGGAAGCACATGGAAAAAGTGCAAGAACATGACTAGATATCTACAAGGCTACTCCCTTCAGAGCTCTCCCCATCTCCAATCATTTGCAGTTCAGATTTCTTGAGCTAGAGGTAGCTTTCATTCATTGCATATCCCAAAGGATTTCTTTCACAACTTGTCCAGTCTTCACCAGACCACATTAAACATTTATCACAGACAACAGCCTGTTGAAGAATTCCACACCTTAACTACATGCTGGTTGAAGAACCACTTCCCTTCTGTTTGATTCAAACTGCTAGATTCAAGATGCGGAAATCATGAAATCAGGACTCCACAGAAATCAAACAGCAAATTTCCTAGGTCTACTGCATTAAGATTTCACCAGCCAAGGATCAGTGAAACAGCTTAACTCAGAACCTATCCAGTTAATTCAAACATTCCCATAAAATAATGCAATGCAAATGAAAGATATGCCCAAGGTTCTAAGTATACTGAACATTATTTACCCCCAGGGAAAATACAGAAGCAACCCAGAACATCTGACAGTGATTCACTTACATCTCTTCTGTGAGACTGGCTCTACAGTGAGACCCACCCACCTACCTAATCCATGTTGCAAACCAGCTTAAAATTCACTTAAGCAATTCACACTTTTTTGGAGCAAGACGGCTACCAAACCAGTTTCCAATACCTTCTAAATGGTATTTAGAAAGAAAAGAAATGGTATTTAGAAAGAAAAGAAAGGTTAGCTGCATGCCTCTTATTAGCTTCTAGGAATTGTAATATGTGTATAATTCTTGTTCATTTACTTTATAAGCTAGATTTACATGGCTCCATATTGGTATTATTACTGCTACTTACGGACTTGAGTATCTTGAGAACGCTTCCAGAAAGACTTGCCAGTTGTTCACTACCATCACATCCCAGAGGGTCACCACTGCTGCCTGAATAACACGAGTAAAACAGAAATTGAGTTGCTACTTCACATGCTAAAAAGCCTCAGAAAATGAGGGAAAGGGACAGGCATGGAGGCAAAGAGGTCAGGATTCCATCTATGATCAGACTCACAGCAAAGTCATCAAAGTTGTTTGGCCAGTATTCCAGCTGTTCATAGGTCCCACACTGCACAGTGCCATTATTATATGTTGTATTGACAACGCTACAAGAGAATTGGTCTGATATGAGCATAGCTTTCTACATACTTTACCTCAAAAAAACAAGATTCCTGTGATTAATGTTAAGTGTCTCATGTGCACAGAAAACACAGGAAATCATTAAAGTATTAAACCTACAGCAGGTTAAAATTTTGAGCTATAGATAAGCACACTGGCAATTCCAATACACCAAGAAAAAAACCTGAAAGAGTAGCAGATGAAAAAAGTCTGTGTGATTGAAAATTAAATTAAGGGCAGCTTCAAGAGCAAGAAGAAAAAACAAACACAAACAGCCCATAGGTACAGAGTTGCAGATGCCTTTGAAAATCACAGTACTACTTTCTGAATAGTGATGCTTACCTGACATTTCCCATAGGGACCACAGCACCTTTAAATAGCATTATGCCAGTTATAGCAAATGCATAGAAAACCACCTGGAAGGAATATATTTCAGTATTAGTTTTGAATATTTCTGTCACTAAATAGGCAAACAATGCAATTAAACATGGCATTCACCGTAGTACCACAAGTAAAAGATTCTGGTCATGATCAATGTCCAGACATTAAGAAGTATTTTAACTTCAATACGCTTGGGCTTTTTTTTTTTTTTAATTGCTTGCTCTTTTTAATATTCTATTTAACTTTCCTTTGTTAAAATGCATTGCAACAATTTAATTTATGATCTGTCAGAAAACAAAACAAAACAAAACAAAGAAAAACACTAACTATAAATAAAAGGAATAATCTAAGTATTTGGGGAGCTTTCTGTTAGATTCATTGAAAATCAGCTTTTACAAAACCTAACATAAGGACAAAAATAAGCCAGTATTACATCAGCAACTTCTTCTAAAATGTTATATTAATCTAAACGCCAAGGTTTCATAATAAAATGATTTTGGAACTGCAGTCTTTTACTTGTTAGGAAAACACAAACCTCTTTTTAAAAAGAAAGCTTTCACAGCCTTCTGCAGTTACGTACTATTAAAATTTGCTAAATGACCTAAAAAGCTTGTTCTAGAAATAATCTATACTCCTCTGAGTACGGAACCATTTGTTCTAGGACAGCCTGAGACAAGATGAGTGTTTGATGAAACTGAAGTGTCATTAGTCACTTTTCTGTATTTTGCTAGAAGACAGCCCCAAGAAGAAGGTCTGGGAAGAAAGTTAGAGACTGCTCTGATCTGTGAATCCCAGCATTTTAAATGCTACTGGAGTAAGTTGAAGCTGCTGTTCCACAACCTGCCAGGAGATGGGGCATCTGCCCTTGCAATAAAGTCGATTTTATTCTATGATAAAGATATTACCTCTAAACTGATGTACTGCCTAACATATTAGCTAACAAGCTGTATTACTTTATCAGCATATGTTCAAGGCTAAAATTCGGAAAGATCTTTTGCATCAGCAGGTAACGGAGTTGGACTTGACTATGGTAGAAGGCTCAGTGACAGCTTCTACTCAGCCTTAAGTAAAAGCAAGTTAAATTAATGGAAGTGGCAAACACTGTTGCAGAGTTGTCTCACAATTGGTGCAAAACTACAGCTGACGCTCCCAGCCCAAAGGACAATCCACAGCAGACACTTCATGAGCATTATATCTTACATGCATGAGTAGGGACACCATACTGAAACACTAAAACATCATGTCTAAAATAAAACTGAAGCCCATTACTGCAGGCTCCTGCCATCTTAGCTATGTCTGTCAGGACAGCAGGGAGCCTCCAGCAGAATTCTGTAGTTCAGGTACAGACACGCCAGTAGCAGCACAGCTTTGGGGTCCTACTGTAAAGCACAAGGGAGCTCACCTGATGAGTGCTATCTCCCAGGGCTCTGACATATGGGCTCTGTCACATTCAGCAGCAGCAAATATCAGTCGCTGCCTCCCCAACCTAGCCACCAAGCAACCCTAGCAGCCTGTGATGGGGGTGACAAGCAAATGTGCGCTCCTTTAGCGTGGTGTACCCATTTCACCAAGAAATTGCAAAATTACCAAGAGTACAGGCAGCCTTTAGAGTGCTCATTACATTGAGCAACCACAATTCAGAGCAGCATTTTCTACAGTGGCTTTGGGAAGACATGGGAATTTATTTATTTCCAACAATTCAACAATTGTCAAAAGTTTCCCATTACACTGAAGATGGTCCTATCTTATGCAAGACTGGTATTTAGGCTCCTAAGAACCCAAAGAGACTCCTAATTTCACCTGTAAAAGCTAATGTCTTGGTTTGTGCACTCCCAAATTCTCAGTTTTAAGAGTAGCTCCCAACAGCATGTATGACTTGCAAAGCAGAACTAAGTTTGTTACCAATTTATCTTTGCACAAGCCAACATTTTTATTTCAAATTGCAACATAAACCTCTCCAGGCCACAATTTAAGGTCCCTCCCCTACAGATATAAGCAGAGATTAGTAAGGACAAAACCCAGATATTCTGGATAAATTGCATGCTAAGTCAGTTCTTGTTTTGATCTACTAGAATAACTTCTCAGAAAACACCTAATACACAGCAAAACCTTGCTCTTTAACCATTATTTCAAATTAAGGTATTTTAAAAAATAAAAACAACATGAAATAAAGACACCCACTCATTTGCTGTGTCAGGAAGCCACAGCTGCAAATCCAGAAACTCAAGAGTTAGGAAATGTAGACTTTATGTAATCAGCATCAATCACACACTGTGATACATCCTTGAATCATCCGTTTACAGAGTATGTTGTACACATCCAACACACTTTGAACATGATGGCAGGGACTTTCACAAAACCTCACGTCCAAACATGCCAGCCATCTTAAGACTTTCTCAACTGAGAACAATTATAAAGTTGAGAATTCAACTGAGAACAATTATAAAGTTGTTTTGCTATGTAATTTAACATAAGCAAGCCAGGGTAAGGAAAGAGAGGCCGCTTTAGAAACAGATGAGTTTTTCTTTGAAAGCAAAATTTCCAGCCTGAGACAAGTACTTTAGAGAAGTTTCAATAACCTTTTAAAGGTACTCCTAGAGGAAACCGGTAATTGAGGCACAGTCACCACATGCTGGCCATAACAAAACAGTAGTTTGTTACGGCTTTGCCAGACATGCTCTAGAGAATTAGTTGATGATGGTGAAATATTACGGTTCATGGAAATTGTAATCCAAAGACCCTGGTTTACTTTGTCACTTCCTTTCTTACAGACAGCGGTAAAGTAAGTGGTGTGTGTTCATCAGTCTTGCTTTATGACTTACCACAAGGATTCCTGCAAAGGCTCTCAAGTTTTTTACCAGATCCAGCAATGTAGTAACAACCAAAGCCATGAACTAAAACAAAGCAGAATTTGATATGCATTACATTCACCACACTTACACTCTGTATCAAATTATCTTTACTAAAAGGACAAACAAATACTGATCAGGAAAGGGAGATATGTCTAAATGAGGATAATCTTTTATACAGTGATATCTGCATGAGATACTTAAAATGAACAGTGCCGTACTCTTTTTCATATGCAGCCATCATGCTAACTTTTAGGTACAATTAGGCTCCCGTGACCTAAAGGGCTATATATAAAGATCAGAACTGGCAAAATAATGATCTTAAGTGCCCCTACAACTTCAGGGTGATTGATATGGATTGAACAGGAAGCATGTCTATTTTATACTTTCCACAGAAATTACACCAGGTAGATATTTATTAAGATACAAGTCCTACTCCTGATGTCAATTTGGACTTAGTGTTCAAGCAAGTCTAAGCATGGGATTATAACAAACAGTCAAACAGCTTCAACTGATTTCAGATTCAAGAATAGGTACTCTGGTGTAAATACGCATAACTAGAAAGTGAAAAAGGGATTAATTCCAAAAAACCCTTTACAGAACTAAACTGTCTGGCAGTATCTAGTGAGAGCAAGTCCTTCACTTCCTGAGTACAAAGTTCTTCAAGGACTTCACATCCAGTCACTTAGTTCAGACTGAAGCCTTACATAAGTTATGCAAGTATTTCTGGATATGTTTCTCTACCCACTTTAGAATACTAACATCAACTGCAATGACATCAACGGAACTTCCCTGGCAATTTTCTCAATGGAGAAAACAACCTAAAGAGAGTTTGTGAGGTTCTGTGCCTTCTCAGGTGGGAAAGAATTGCAAGCTAGTACACAACATTACAACAAGCTTTAATAAAATTTATAATTTGACTAACAAAGATATCAGAAGTGTGGAGGAGTAAGCAAACACCTTCATATTAGGAATGATCCGCAGGAACCTGAAAACGATTAGCATGTTCACCAATCGAACCATATCCCACAGCGATAACAATCCCATGAACTCAGGTCTCCTAGGAAAGATGGAAGAAAATAATAAATCAGAGAAACAGCTCATGACAGAAAGACAGTTAAAGCTACTTAGCTACAAATAATTGCAAATTCCCCACAACTTCTGCTTAATATCTGTGCCATATTAAAATTTGTTTTGGAAAAAAAAGAATTTTATTTCCTCATATAAACACTTTTTACAACCTATGGCTGACTCGAACACTGCACCCAGTTTTGGGATCACCAGTACAAGAAAGAGATAAACTACAGCTAGGTCAGCAGAGGGCCAACAATATATGGTCAAGCGCTGGTGTACCAGCCCAGCCACTATAGTTTCAGAAACCAGGCTTGCTCAGCCTGAGAAAAGACTGCTTCAGGGCAATCTAGTGACATCCTTCTATTACGTACAGAGAGGTCCCCAAGAAGACAGAAGAAAGGCTGTTCAACGGTGCACAGTAAGAGGGCAAGGGATAATAGGCCTATGCTGAAACAAGGGCAGCTCACACTAGATATAAGGAAGCACTTATCAACCACGAGGACAATGGGAGTCAATGACATTAAATTGTTAGCAATTAACATCCCTATGGCAATGCTTTTGAGTGATGGGAAAAAACAGTGTTCAACAATAAACCCACTGTTAGTTGTTACTTCACCTGGTCTCTTTATAGAGAACTAGTGTAATGAAACAAGTTATCTTAATTTACAATATAACAAATATCCTGAAAAATTAGGGAGAATCAGCATTTCAGGAGTGAGCTTGTATGAAGAGAAAGTATCAAAATGTGTTTTTAAGTCCCTCCCCTAAAAGTAAGATTCACAAAGTCCTCCAAAAGTCCTTTGCTTTCCTCTTCTGGTGTGTCTGCAGTTCATGCATTTTAAAGTAGAAACAATTACTTTTGTGGCTTTGATGGTGAAAAAAGGTTAAGATAATAATCCAAGAACTGTTTGAACTTAAGAAAATCAAGATACTTTTACTTGCTATTTTATTTCTAGTACTGATAAATAGTTTAAAAATCTATGGGATTTTTCCTACTAAAGTTTACAGAATGAAATAAAACTCAGTCTTTGATCTACAGGGTAAAAGGGGATTTGCTAGTTGTTTAGCAGTTCATATAATTGGGCTTACGGACAGTCTGATATTGAAACACGTGAGGTTAGTAGCTGGTTGTGTATGTTGTATCAAATTCCTCTTCCTGCACCTTTCAAAAGCATAGGTCTGCTAAATTATTATTTTAGATCAGATTACAAGTAACACAAACACATCCTTCTCTCAAAACACAGAAGTAAAACTCTTAAGATTTATGAAAAGATTAAATAATTTTCTTTCACCTATTCATTTTGCCTAGCCTTTGGTGATTATAATAGCAAGAACTTCTACTAGGTTTGGAAACTTATGGACAATTATACCATAAGTGTGCATAAATGTGTGTGCGCATTTCCCTGACCCACCCTAAACTCCCAAGAAATTGCAACAGTTCGAGGAGATTACATACCAACCAGGATGAGGAAATCCATACTCTGCAAAAGTTGCAATCTCCAAAACCTTTAGATAGGAGGAGGGAAGAAAAGTCAAAACTGTTTAACTTTGTAATTCTAAGTTTTAAAAATTACTTACATTTCTTGACAGGAAACATTGTTGAGAGCTTTAAGACACTAATTTGACACAGTTTTAAGCTCTGAAATTGACATATTTTTGACTAGAAATTCCCCCAAAGTAATCCAGTGGTGATACATACAAGGATATTGAATGAATTACACTAACAGTGAATTTGACCTCGTCTGCCATACGGGTTTCAGGCCCTTACCAAACAGTAATAATAACCTTCTGCCACTTTTTTATTGAAAAGTGATGTTTAGCTACATAACAGAGTTCCTCATGTGATAACTCTAAGAGCTGAATGTTTCCACGTAACATTAAAAAGGATAATTAACAAGAAGTCTTAGCTTTTCCATCAATTTCAAAAAATCTACCTCCAAAAAAGGAGCATGAAGAGCACTATTCACTACCAAAACCTTCAAGCCAATGAAAACCACAATACTGGCTCAAGCTGTTTAACTCAGCACATTAAACAGTGCTGAATAAAGAACAATTCTACTAGCTCTTGCACCTCCTCATCATCCTAGACACCAAATCCAGCAATACAGAAGTTGAAAACAAAAACAATCAACCAACCAAAAAAAATATCTTACCAGCAAAATTGCAGTCAGAAGTCCATCAAACCTATTGCTCGGGTACGATAAGTATCTTTTCAAGCCCATCGCCAAGATTTTCAGCAACATTTCCAGCAGATAGTATAGGATGAAGAAGCAGTTGATAGCCTTCACCACCACCCCCAAATAATAAAAATTATTAGAATTAAACGCATCAGAGAACAGCAAAAAACATAGGAATACTGTCACATCTTACCCCCAAGAAGAAGTCATCTCTTTCAGAAGGCTGCTTATCTGCATCCATCACCAAAACCACCTTAAAAAACAAGGAATCTTTTATGAATCCACTGCTTTACTGCTGCACAAAGCAGATTTTTTAGCACGAGAACAGGACGTTCCTTTATACTTTACACAGATCTTTTCAAGCAGCTCAGAATATATTCCTTAACTGCAGGCCAGAATATAATCCTTAACCAAGAGTATTCTCTCCTAAGACATTACATAATTAAAGCATGCAAAACAGAGATACCTACCGCAGAAAGTGGTTATCACAATAGAGATTAAAAGAACAAAAACAGAACTGAATTTTTCAGCAGGAAAAAAAAAATCTTACTTACACAGATAGAAACAATGTTTGCAAGGGCTACAACATTTCCCAAGTAGCCAAAGTAAGGATGGCCAAAGGCAAACTGCACTTTCTGCATAAAATGGGATTGGTACTCTGGACTGGGAGGATGCTGAAAAGACAAACACAAAAGGATTTTCTGATATGCAAAATATAAGCATTTTAATAATGATGCAGGAAAAAAAAATCTGATTTAAGCAATAGACTTTTTCAAAGCAGAACTTTGCAAGGCACATGATAATTTTAACTACATTTAAATAGGAAGGTGCTTTCAAGCTCTAGCTATCAGCTAGAGATTGTTCTGAATTGCAAATGGGTTGGTGATTATGGCACAATACAAGACAATACAAGGCAAAGAAGGAAGGTAATCCAACCTCTTCAGTGCCCCAAGCAGGTAAACTAACCACCAGGCTACTAACATATATATTTCTTCTACCTCTCCCAACATTTGTCTCCCTTAAGAGATTCAAAAGTCTTAGTTCAATGTAAATATAGAAAATAACATTTCTTAACCCTTACAAAGTTCATCTCTCCACACACACCATCTCCCTGTCCCCCAAGGGGTGAAGACTTCTTTCTGACCATCTTCAGCTGAAGAGCAACTTCAGCTGAAGTCCATATTTCATCCTTCTTTCACGGTCTGGAGAAAAGTCTTTGAATCTATTTGTTACTCTGCGAACACTAACATATGGTGGAGATGCATTGTTTTAGTATAGGGCTGTCATGACATGACAAATCCCTTGCATCTCATCAAAAAAGGATTTACTACAGACATACATGCTTCTCAAGAGCACTTCCTTCAGAAAGTCTATGCTGGAAGCTTACTCCTCTTCCTCGTTCCATCATAATTAACCTTCCTACTAAACAAAAACAAATACAGCCCTCACCTATTTTGTCTGCCCAAGAAGGTTAAAAATGCTGTGAAAACAACCAGGCATTTCATATATTTAACACTACCTGGCAATCCCAAACTAATGCCGCAAAAGCTCCCCAAAGCAGTGCCATTTGTGACTGTAAGAGCAATCTACCAACAACTTAAAATCAATGACACCTGATCATTCCCTGTGTTCAGGGAACTGTAAAATGCATTTAATTCTACACCTAGCATAATACTATCACTTATTTTTGTTCAAAACCATGATCACTTTTGGCACTTAATAAATAATTGTAGGGTACATACTTGCTTAATGGCATCTTTGTCTAGTTCTTCAAAGAGCTTCTGGAACTGGGCGGCAGACAGCTGGTCACCGGAACATATTTTGAGTGACTTAACATGAAAGAGAAAGTCAGATCAACACCTGCATTAGACGCATCTTCAGAACACATGAGCCCTCTCAGACTATCTCAAAAGCCTAGGAATACAGCTGTAATACAACCTGCACCACAAGGTATTAGAGAGGGCTTCAATATCCTTTGTTTTAATGCTAACCTGCCAAATGACTGTGGGACTTGTTTCACCCTTTTTGTTTTCCCTCTCTGGGATCACAAGCTTCTTAAGAAGGAGCATGCTCTAATGACATACTTGGATTTTTAGTCTCATATAGTACTGCTGTTCTGCAGAGATCCCAAGAACGAAGGTATGTTAGTTATCACTGTTTTGCAGAAATGATTACCTGGAAAGATGGAATTATTTTACAAATTGTAATGTGATGAAGACCCTTCCCTAGCACGCTAAATGCTAACTGCAACTACAGTACACACAGCAACAAAAGAGAAAAAAACACCACTAACCAGAACTAAAACTTGGATTTGCATACTTAAATAATGCAATGGACAGCTTGACATAAGTAGAGAGCATGGTGTTTATTTGCAGACTACTCTGTTTATGCAACCCCTATCCCAGACAACAATGGGAAGCAACACACATACACTTCCTCATTCCGCTTCCAACCTTCAGACTGGAGCCAACCAGCTGCTGTCACGTTATTACCATCAGCTCTTAACTATCACTTTCTCTTGGCAGAAGTTCATACCGTATGTACTTCCAAAACCTGCTGCAATTTTGTTCTTAAAAAGCAACATTACTTTTGGATAACACCCTCATACCATACTGTTAACTCCTGCAACTTCTATCTCCTGTCAGAGACAATTTCTCTGTCCTCAGACAACTATGGCTTTGTAAAACAAAAGTTGGCTTTGTAAAACAAAGAAAGTCTTCACTACCCTACACCACCTACAGGTGGATGCCTTCCTCTTTACAGTAACCAAAGTAGCAGCAATATTGAGGTGAAATCATTGGAACAAAAACTGTCTCTAGGCAAAGACCAACACACAAACACACACTGAGCTGTGCCTCTGCTCATTACCTTAAAGAAAGCAGCATACAAGCAGCTGAGCTGAAAGCTACTGCTCCTAGATCAGTTCTGAGATTAGAAGCATTTCAGTTTCCACAGCTGTCCCATCAGACATTTCCTAGCCACCAAAGTTTTAAAACTCCTACCCTCATGATTGCTTGCTTGCAGCGAGAATCCATTTCAACTTTCTGCAGCACTTGAAGCAAGGCCCCAACACTGACGTACGACCTATTTAAAAGAAGACAGGATGAGCTTAGAGGATGGGCCCTGAAACAGATAACTATCTTGACGGCAGATGGTTGTTTTATTTTTTTTTTTTTTGGAAACACAGAAATAAAAAGGAAACAGACCCCATAAAAAGTCCCAGAAAACAGGTTATAAATACTCAGTTGAATCAATAATAAAATAAAAAGATAAGCAAAAGTGTCATTTTCTTCAAAAAGGGATCCTCAGTTAATATACTAAACAAGAGGCACAGAAACCTGTTTTTTTCTGCAAGGTGAACTACAGTTTCTGTATCCTCCACTTACTGTTCTGCGTTAGCAGGACCCTCTTTCAGGGAAGAAAGCACTTCAAATGCAGCCCGGATTCCTAGCCGTCTCCTGAAGAGGGAGGACTGAACTGATTTCTGTACAGTAAACACACCACAAAAGGAGACAATTTACTTACACTGGTTTAAAGAAAAACCAATTAGATAATATAAATGTGACCTGTAAACTATTTGCCTAGTCCTTAGACAAAACCCACAGCAAGCTTCAGAAAAGTCCATATCTGTTCAAATAAAATTGCTTCCAGGAAATCAAAAAACTGCTTGCTTTCTTCTCCTGACAAAGTCCCCACCATTAGCCACTACATTTAGTTGTTCAGACACCAGGTGCAACCAGACAGGCACTCCCACAGTTTAAAGGGAATACTGCTAAGAGTCAAAGGCTGAAATCAGTAAAGCCCATGCCTATCAGCAGGACTTGGTGACCAGCAGGAATACCCAGCACCCCTAGCAGTTCTACATCCCATGGTCAGATAATACACCAATCCTCTGGCATACACACACATCCCCACCCAAATCATGATTAGAGACCAGAAGAGACCTTCTAGCTCTCATTCCTTACAAGAGCTCTGTGAAAGAGAAGGAAGGAACCAAGCAGACAAATCTCTAGAGTTCAAGTAAACATCCAGGTCATGGTTTATTTTTAATTCTCGCCTGCACAGGCACTTGCTTATTCTGAAGACAATGGCAACTGTAGAGCTCAAGTATTCACAGAAATTCATGCCACTGTTGGACAGCCTACCAAAGAGAAGGAAGTCAGATCCACGTTTTTTTGTGCTTCGATTTTTCATTGCAACCACCTTCAAAATCTCTATTAACTAGTTTTGGGGGAGTCAGATTATGACATGTTCTCCCATGGGAAAGAAGAAAATGGAGAAAAAAGGGAAGAAACAGGTAGAGCAGGAAAACAGAGAAATAAAAAAAATTCTTTGCACACATTACATATAAATATGCCTCTCCCACAGTGGGGTGAAGGCCATTCCTTCTGTGTAATATTGTTTATGACTTACTACGCAACAAACTTCACCTTCTCTCTGGACCTTTACCTAGAGCAACTACTATTTCACTTTTCCCTCAAGCCCTCAGCTCCACTCCTTGCACCTCTGAGGGAAGGAAAGTACTATAGGTCTGTATGTAAATGAGTTACATGGGAATCACACACAAAGCCAAGGTGGTTTGGTGGTTTCCCCCCCACCAGACCTACAGGAAACAGCAGGTGTGAGAAAAGACAAGGTGTATTGCATGTAACAGGGAACTGCTGTTCATTCTACCCTTAAGCTACAGCCCAGCAGTTTAGCTGTCAGACCAGTGCTCTTGTGTAGCACAGCCACTACCTTGAGTCAGGTTTACCAAAAATATTGCTGTTGGGCTGTGAAGTTATATGAAATATGCAGCAGGAAAGTAAAAACCAAAACAACAACAAAAACAAAAATGGAGGTAGTGAAACTGCTGAAGTACTAATAGTAACCAAAGACTTGAGAGAAAAAAAAATCACCTTGAAAATTATAAAGCCAAAGAAAAAACAAACAAACAAAAAACAACAACAACAAAAACCAACACAGAAGATGGTACCTCAGCAAGATCTAGACTTAGCCTGTTGAGGAGCAGAGCCTGAGAGCTCCCTATTTGACTGATGACTGCCTGACCAAAAATTCAGTCACGTGCCATCAATGTGATAAGCATATTAATAGTTAGCCTAGCGCTGTGTTAATTGTATTAATCTACTATGTGTATTAACTGCTAAGTAACTGTGGTGCACCTTGCATGTTTTATACTCATTGCTGGTCACAAACTCAGTTCTGGAGATCTCCAGCTGCACCCATGAAGCCTCTTCCTTACCCACCTCTCCAGTCAGCTCTCTCTCTTTCAAACAGCACTAGGAAATCCACAGAATTCATCCTCCTGGAGGAAGAACATTTTATTGGAAGTAGCAGAAATCAACTTTGATTTGATTTATGTTGTCCCTGCTTTCTAAAATACTAAATGAGCCTTGGCTCATTACAACTCCTCCCAGACTGTATAGCTACTCTATCTCATACAGAAAACAAAAGAGCTTACATCTTTCCTGCTATGGAAATCCAGACTACACTGCCAGCTGGAGACTAAACTGGTGCTCATAATGCAGCAAAGCAAACTACACAGCTTGTTAATACAGGAGAAAAATTAAACTTTTAGCATTGAGTTTAATCACCACCACAGATTTCATGTTCTTTGCACAACTACATTTACTTAGTCACCTTTTACTTCTCTGATACAGATACGTGGGTCAAAAAAAGGTCATTACACCACACATCACATTCCTGTTAAACAAAAAGGGAAGCACTGCGTATGATCAGGCATCTTCCAGAAGCACCGTGAAGTACTGCACTGATGACTCTGGCATCACATGGAGTGTAAGCTGAGTACCAACACGAATAACTACTACACCAGAAAGCAATTTGTTTTTAGCTCATAACACAAAAAGAAAGGAAGGAAGATTAAGCAACAAAGGCTAGCAGTTCCTTGTCTTCTACTGCGTAAACATTTCCAGAGAATCCAAATCTTACAGTAATTCAGTGGTTTGAAAACCATTTCAACTTACACCAGGTACCCCAGTAAAATTAAGGTTTGTACAGACGTACAAGGAACAGATTAGGTGCATATCCAGTTGCCTCTGACACCTTAGTTCAAAAGGCCAGGTATCTGCACACAGCCTACCGGCAGCTGCTTCTGGTACAAGTCCACACTCGAATCCACCTCCGAAAGCAAGAGACTGCCCCAGCCATTCTAACTTCACATCCACCCGCAGTAAGGATGAAGTAAAAATACCAAATGCAGACGTGTTTTAATCAGCGATTTGTTTTTATTGAAGGCTTCTCATCCTGTCCTACTTAAAGAAATTAAGTGATAGGAATTACAACAATAGCTATTAAAATAGTACTGCGGGTTTTCTACATAGAGAACAAGTTTAAGTTACTTGTTAATTGTCCTCATTCAGTTTTCTAATTGTTGTTTTTTCTTCCTGTGATAGTTGAAGTTGCACATCTACAGCACACACAGAAGTATACTAATAGGTGATTTACTCATAGAATGATCAAGCTAGAACATAGAATGATCAAGCTAGAACAGCACGTACAGGTAAAAACACATGCGTTTAAAGAGCCTTTAGTATGTTAAAAATGTCTACAACCCGGATTGGCATACTGACTTCATACACAGTTAAAACTATAAATACTCAGGATTTCACAGTGCTAAGGTTGTGATAGAACACAGAAGTGGGGAATGTTTTACTCACCAGAAGGTATCCTCGAAACTGGTTATATATTATTGCTGTAAGCAAGTTCATCAGAAATAAGTTCCCTATTGAAGGAAAAAAATCAGTGAGATTTATTGGAATACATTTCTGCTTCTCAAGATGTATTGCGTTTCTCTGATTTTAGGTCTCTGACTATTTAAACCTAAGCATTTCCACATTTTACAAAGTACAACACAGTATATAAATGTTTCTCTCCCCTAAAACAACAACAAACAAACCTTGGATAGCCACCAAAAAGATACATTTCAAGCACACTCCATAAACCAGAAGTAGCTATTATTTTTCAAACACATTAATAAATGTAAGACTCACAAGCTTAACAAAATTTTCCATGTTAAGAATGAAGAAATTTCAGTGCATATCACGTAAGCACTGAAAAGAAGTTTCAACATACATAATAAATCATAGGCCTGAATTCAAAAGAATATTTTCTTCAATTCATTTTCTAAAAATAAAGTTTAACATTGAATACAAAGTCACGTATTTGTTCTCCTATATATGTTACTAAAAAACCAAACCATTTTATAAGTGCCTTCCCTGAAATTTATCTTGCAAGACACTACATTGTAACTGGAAGAAAGGCAAAAAAAAAAAAAAAAAAAAAACAACTTTGTGATAAAACTTCTAGAAAAAAACAAAACACTTTTTAGCTGGTATGCACAAGTATCAAAGTTACAGTGCATTTAAATTAACGAAGACACGCAGCGACTTACCTAATACAGTGAAGAGTATGAAGAAGATTGAATAAGCTCGGTTCTTAGAATACGCTGGAATCATTACTGTATCAGATTTAATAAAAAATATACATGAATTTTATATTGAGAGAAATAAAACAGACGTCTCAATTTTTTGGTAAATGGTAAAAGCTCTTATATTGCTCGACTTCAGAGCTGCATATAGATACATATAAATTACACCACGGGAAATACAAAAATCCTGCTACTTAAGGCACAAAAAATCTTACAGGACCTTCCTCTGGGTGTACTAAGAACTGTCTGCTGAAAGAACAGTTACAGCAGCCTGAAGATGGGCTATGATTCACTGAAAATACAGACAAGAATTATTTCCAAAATAGATTGCTTACCATCAGGATTATTTGCTGTAGTTAGCAAGACCAGCAGTGATGTCAGTGAATCGGGCAAATTCCGAAAATACCCCACCCATTCCTTATCCTGCTGGCCATCCTAGTCAAAGAGATGCTCATTGTTACCAGAGAATCATGAAGAATCACACCAAAACTGTCTAACCAAGAAATTAAAAATACAGATATGCACTCACTAATCAATTTATTATGCACACAGTCAAATCTACCATGTGAAAAAATTAAGGCAAGCATAAAAACTAGGACAACATGTAGGAATACAGTGCAATCACTTCACTTATTAACAGTAAATAAAATACATAAGGAAGAACAGCAAGCCGAAACAGACACAGAAGGCTCAATACAGAGGTCACATCTAACATCTCAGACACAGAAAGGACAATAGTGTCACAAGAAGGCAGTACAGGAATCTAAAGCCACCTTTGACTGATAGATAAAGCATCGTATTTTAGCCTGAAAGAAATACTGGGAGGTATTGGAGCTAGGACTCCCTAAACATGACAACCCTTAACCTCCAACCCCTCCCTGCCCCCCAAAAAATAATCACAGATTAATCCCATACTCAATCTCAGTTCACATAAAAATTGCACATAGATTAGAAACTGCTTGCTTTTTATTCCAGCTACACAATGCTGTACCCCAGCATAGACAGAGAACTAATGACTCCTGATTTTACACTCCAGGATGTGTCCAGAAGTATAACATAATTTGAGGATACAATACTAAAACAAACCCTGTCTATAAGAAAGGATAGAAACAAAACAGGGATAGCAACACCCAGGTGACTCCATGGCCTCCTCAGTTATGAAGAACTGCCTTAACGTCTGTGTTACAGAAGACTCTTGTCTAGCTTGAGCTATGCTCAAGCACCTGCAGCTCCTAGCATACTCACTAAATGTGAAATGTCTCTCCCACTTTCCCTTTGAATTCTGAATGGAAAACTTTTAACGTTCTCCAAATTAGTTGTTTGCACAAAGTTACTAGCACTAATTGGAAAGTAAGGGTAACCCTTTCTCCAGTCATTCCTTTACATTCGTGGCAGATTGTGTTTGATTACAGTAAGCTCGAGGTCCGCACAGAACACAGTTTTAGGTTCCTCTTCAATAAAGTGTGTGAAGATGTACTTAAAGTACAAGTGCAAGGACAGCCCTTACCCTATCTTCTCTTATTTTGCAGGAAATAAAAGATGTACACAACTAACAGCACACAACATAAAATGATACACAATTACCAGAATTAATACACATTACAGGAGTTATTAGGCATACAGAAAACATAACTGATCTATCTTGAAAAAAGATTAGGAGAAGATTCAAAATGCTATGTATGGTATCAATGAAAACATCACACAGAGCTTAAACATCTTGGAAAAAAAAACAACAAGATCAGTGCTACAGCGCCCAAACAAATATTTGCAATTACTCTGGTGACTACAGTCTTCAGAAGTATTTTGAGGCTCAGTGGAAAACATCAGCTGATCTGCTGAAGTCCTGATAGCATCAGGGATTTTCATCAGAAACACACTGGGAGGCAGAACGTGGATAATACACGTATTTTTTTCCCAACAAGTACTGACAGCTAAAAAAAACATGCAGAGTACAAACAATACAAACATGAATCCTGTAGTACAGAGTAAACAGACATAAAATCTGCTGAGAAGACTGGCAAACTGTACCTCTATAAGAAATATGCAAAACAACACAGAAATCTACAGGCATTAATTTCATTACTGAATGTACTTCTAGAACATCCTTTGAGTATTTTGCCTTGTTAGATACAATTAGTTTGTATGGGTATCAAGCTAGAAAATCAAAAAAGAAAAAAAAAAAAAACAGATCCCTAAGTTATTTTTCACCTAAATGTATCAAATTGACTGATACGGGTATATTAAATACATTTCCATCTGCTGGGAAAGCTTATAATGGAAATTAGATGTGACATACAAAGATAATACAAAGATACTGAATGCAGCAAAAAAAAAAAAAAAAGGAAAAATAGAGCTCTGCTTGTAATTCCAGATATTCTATAACAAGAATTTAAAGAATTTCCTGACCATAAGGAAGACTAGAGGCAGGCTCAAGTGCAAATTGCAGCAGGAATGAAGGTGCTAGACTGATTCAGGAAAGGACTAAGATTACTGAAAGAAGTGCACAAGTCTTAATGATCATACAAATACATTTATGGAAGGCCCTAAAAAATAACGAACATGAAACCTGGGTATGATACATTAAGATACAGGAAGGTTAGGAGAAAGAACATACCAAGAGCACTGGAACACAAAAGTGATTTTAACCACAAAATTTCAAATCTGCTTTTGGGAAGCAGGAAGAGAAAAAAGACAAAGGAAGAAACAAAGATCAGAAGCCAAAACATCAGAGAAATACAGGCAAAAACCTACCAAGGCAATACCAAGGGATACCAGTACTGTAGATAAGATATGAAAACATGGAAGAAAGTAAACTTAGCAAAAAACTAGATAGGGAAAGAAAAAAAAAAAAAAAAGTGAGTGAGTGATCATACAAACAAAAAAGCACCAAGATTAACAGCTTTGGACACAAAACGGCATAGGCACTTTCAACAAAAGCAGAAAAAGTAACTCAAAGGACCAAATTGGAGAATTGTAGTAACAAGCTGCTTGTATAAACAGACTTGAAACTTCTCACCTGTGGTAACAGCATCAATACCAATCATATGTAGGACCATAAAAAAATAAAGATGTCAACCACATTTTAGTATGGAACCACCTAACCTTGCTCTGAGCAGCAGAACTAGACTAATAAAATAATATGCTAAAGTGCAAAGTTGCAGTTGTGGAGTTGTAAAGTGTGTTATCACTTCAGAAGCAAAGGGAAGTCTGGAGAAATAAAATCTTAACTAAAGATGATTAGATTTTAACAGTATACTAAGAGCCTTCTAATGCACACTTACAAAAGCAGAACTACACAAGGGTACTATTAAGATCTTATATCTCTCTAAACAGACTTTAAACTCATCCTAGTGAGTCTGATGAGGTAAAATGACCTTTCCTGGGGAAACAAGTTTCACCAGTTTGATTAGAAAACTAGACATGCAGCAACATGAGTAAGAAAAAAAGCAGAGATCTATCAACGCACAAATATAATTGGTTACCTTTGTTCGAGCAAACAGCAGCATGGCAAACATGGTAAAGAGAGACAGATGAACAGCTAGTAGTAGAACAACGCTATTGGAAAGAACACATCATAGGCATTAATATCATTTTTATTATTAATGTCTCTTCTTGAAAATGTAAAAAATGCCACATTATAAGACAAGGATATTTTTAAGAAACTACATGGAGATAACAGATCATCTAAGCTTTGATTCAGAAGAATCACACTTCTTCAGGACACAACAGCATTAGATTGAACAGTTGTGAGATCAATAAGAGTTTAGCATCTCTTTTTTTTTCTAAAGTTAGAACCGTATTTTGATCAGTGGTTATAAATATAACACCTTGGTTTGCATAGGCCTTTGACTTTCCAGGATGCCCTGGGTGAGAAGTAACAGGCAAGGACAGCAAGATCTGTAAGCTGTATGTAACACAACCTATGCGAACAGGAAGAGCTCTCTCAAGAAGCATCATGCTGTCTGGTTGCCATTTCACCAATGGCATTTCCAGTTCTACATTTCCAATGATAAGATCTAACACATATTTTGCTAAAACCATTTAGAAATTAAAAACCTGAAGTAAAGCACTCTAAAAAAAAGTATAGAAAGTATCTTGTTGTGGGGCATTCATAACTGTGAGGCAAGTACCCATAACTCTTACAAAAGGGCTGTACACAACATACACAGAATTAAAAAACTCCACTCAATCAGACCTTACTTGTCACGCACTGAGTCATATCACATGCATTCTAGAGAAATTTTACAGACTAAAGGGGCCAAGAAGTTACCACAACTTTCCATCCATCACTACCCGATCTCACCAATCACTTTGCTAGGGTCTCAAGAAGAAAGCTGCTCAGATGTCACACCCCAGAATACCAACAGTAACAACATGCTTGCTGTGCAAGGATGTTTTCTATGCTATTACCTACCTTGCCATTTCAGGCAATGTGCTGTTGATACTTTTTAATGTTTTCTTCATCATTGAAGAATTCTGAAGGAGAAAGAAAGGACGAAGAATTCTTCTTATTCTCACAGTCTGCAAAAACACAACAACGGATCAGATATTGAGTTCCCATAAGACTAGTACCACAGACATTTTTAATGTAGGCTTGTCAAAAAAATGATACACATCAACAAAAATCAACAGTGTAACATAAAAAGGCTGTGCTCAGAAGCTGAATCTGTCCCGCTGATGTTAGAAAAGGCACAAAGGAGACTTTATAAATCTCAAGTTGAAAGAGTGATAAATTGCTTTAAAAATACACACTGAAATTTCAGTAGCCTCACCAGACCATTAATTATAAACAATTTAACTTCATATAACAAGAAGGTAGAGAGATAGCATTTTCCTATTTTCTGCCAAGGTCCACTTCAAGAAGGGGTATCAAGAGTAAGCTATTTTCAATAGAAATAGATACACATTTTGAAAGCAAGTGATTTCAGTTTTCAGGTTTCTTCCCCCCCTTTTTTTTTATTACATGGTCTGCTTACTATACAGTCTTTCCTGCCTCTGACAAGACTCACACAGGTGATTGTCCTGATTTTCCTTAACATAACCTAAAGCAAGTAATCTATTTGATTTGTGCATTCAAGACACTTTGCAGCCTTCAAGTTATTTCTGCGACTTGCCTGCTATTTCAAGTATTTCAGCATCCTGCGTTTTAGTATCAGTCTTCTCAGCACCACACGACAGCAAAAATCCACCCCTTTGTATTGTAACCTGCTGTTCAAGCTACCTGTCCACTATGTCTAAAGATTTTAGAATCACTTCTTAAGACACATTTCCAACAAACGCACAATCTTTAGCCTAGACAGTTAACTTATTTCAGCCATATTATATTTGTTTGAATAAATGAAAAGGATATACACATTTTTCTTAAAGTTAGCTAGATGTTTATAGGCTTAAGTAATACATTCTTTCAACATTTTAGGATGACCTCTTTGTTACTAGGTTGCATCCTGGTCAACAGTTCCCAGTGGTCACACATGCCCTGATGAGTATCCCTCAGCAGTTTCTCCTCCTCTGCCTCTCCCCACAGCTATGTTGCTGATGGTTTCTGCAGAAAGCAGCAAGCAGTTCTTACCTCTGTGCAGAAAAAACTCAGCGATACAACCCAGTCAGTAAGGGAAACAATTAATGTCAGGATATAAGCCATCAGCCATCTATTTTTCCAAAACTCTTCCCATCCAACTAAGTAACTCTGAAGGGAATAGGGAGAAGAAGAAAAAAACCAACACAACTTATTTTAACAATAAATTCCAATACCCTAACAAAGTCAGCACCAATTGTTTTTCAAGTATTCGTAGCTCTACAGCAGTGCTCATAAAGAGTTCCCTGAAATCCACATTGATCAAAGAATTTTTCTACAATAACTAAAAAAACATCAAGAGAAGTGAGAGGTGAATGCAGACCATGTGGGAAGAACCCTTTGCATGCAAGAAAGAAGTCCATTTAGTAACCACAAAAAGATCTTCCAGAAACAAGGATCCAAAGAACAGTTCTGTTTGGTTATTACGTATACCAATTTTTACAGTCTAAAACAAGCAACCAAGCCAAAGCCATTGTATTCCTAGCAAAATGAACTTTACTTGTTCCACATAAATAAGAGTTTATATTTCTTTTTTTTGATATTTCTATCAAAAAAAAAAGCTGCACTTTTTCCCTAAAGCTGCACTAATTTCTCCTAAAAGAGGGACTTCAACACCACAAAGCAATCTCATTGTGCAAATCCAGAATTTGAATAACACTTCTCCAATATTTCTCTCAAAATATAAAAGCAACAACGACTACACCTACTCAGCTGCACAGCACACGTAGCATTTCATTCAGTGCCAGATGAAAGTGATGCTCACCTTCACAGACACATCAATTATGAACACGAGGAAGCAAAGCAGCTCAACGCTTTCTGTTAGGCCACATGGAGGATCCCAGGCAGGAAGGCGGTATCGTACATCTGATGTGATAGTAAGCGAAGAAGGTGTTTCAATGAAAGCCAAAGCCAGGATTATAGTAATGGTCAAGCTCAAAATGCTGTTTGGGTAGAGATAAACAAAAAATAACAAAATAAATAACAAAATATTTATAGTCAAACAATTTTCTTAGAAGAAAATCAAGTTTTATGAAATCATATTTAACACAAATTGGTTGCACCATAACACAGCACTTAATTAGCACAATGTTGTCTACATTACAGTAACTACTGCTGACAACCAAACAACCTTAAGTGGTGTCATTTTGAAACTAACAATCTTATTAATATTTAATACAGTTAGAAATAGACATTTAGAAAACTTTTTGTATGCCTTGTTGCTTTCCACTTCTACCATGTTCACATGTAGTCACCCACTTGCTTCCTATCGTAAGTTCTTAAGGATAAGATCATAATTATCTAATTATTTCATAAAAATAACACATACACACAAAAAATATATAGTCCTAAATTAAAAAGCAATAAGAATAACAAGCTCTCACCATTGGCAAATTCTTGAATAATACCACCTATAAAGCCACAGGGATTTAGAGTCCACACGATGGTTTATAGATCGATACTGTAGGAAGAAAGCAAAAAAGGATAATTCAAATATTACACGTGATCTGTCTCAAAGACAAAAATATACTTACAAAAATAAACCAAGCTCTAATCAACAAGGCTCAAGACAAATCCAGTTTGACAATAAGATAAAGAAATTATTGTACAAGTTATTATTAAAATGACACTCACTAATGACTATACCTTAGCTATAGCCTACATGTGTGCAACGGGAAAGATTCTACTGAAGTCTTCTTTAATCTAAAGATCACACATTTGATTGGATAATCAATCAGCATGACAGTTATCTGAAGCAAGCATTATCCTCATCACATATAACAGCATCTGTAATAATTCAGTTCCTATTGTTCTAATTGTCAAAGAGGCCCAGACTTTTGGTTCACCTCTCCGGCATTCCTTCCATTCATGGATCTTCTTTTGTCTTGCTCCTCCAGAAAGCCGTAAAATGCAAACAATTTAATTCTGAAAATAGGAGACCTCAACTTCCACAGCCCCCACAGGCTGCTCTTACTCTGCCTCCTCTGAGAAGTAGCAAGTGCCAGAAGGGTGTGTATGCATTCAATATATTTGAACCCCTGAAATCTCCCAACCAAAAGAAAGAGGGCTCCAGAACTGCCCTCCGGCATTCACACTGCCCGTGACTAATAACAGGAAGGCAAGGGGATTCAGAAGTGTGCCGTGACAGACAGAAATGGACAAAAATGGAGACTTGCAAAGGCAGTAAGCTCAGCTAAAGCAAGAGTTCCAGCTTCTTGCTTAAAGCCAACCTCAAGGTTTGCCAACTCTCAAGCTTTGTAACCAGATTTAGATGCAAATTACAGGGTTTGCTCAGATACTTGTTCTTAGCAGTAAGGGCTTTATTAAAAAACAAAGCACACCCACCCACAAATCAACATAATCAGCATCTGCTTTGATGAACTTGAAAAGAAGACACTAGTTCAACATAATTACCCTGTGCAAAAACATGTTTCTTCCAGGCAGAGGTTCACTGAAACTTGCATACCACAGGAATCTGATATTCTGATTTTGCTTTGTAAAACAAGTCAACGTTATGTGGAAGTTGCCTGAACAACAAAGAAAACAACTTGGAAGCTAGCAGAACGCATGACAAATACCCAGCACAGAAAGCTAACAAACAAGTTGTATTTACCTGTATTGCGTCTTCTATAAATACTACGGCTTGATTTATATAAAGGTCATTATCCAATCCAGTAGCTATAACATTAAAAAGAAATAAGAATTACTTGCTGCATTTCGGATAAAACCCACAGCTTGCTTAGTTAACAGTTAACCTTAGTGCACAGAAGCTGCACAGCCACAGTTCTCACAACAAACAGCACTGTATAAACACACACATGCTGAGAAAATAGGCAAAGACAACTCCTGCCACGTTTGGCAGCACTGGGCATTAAATTAATAGTAATAATAATTTCAAAACACATCATTCACCTTTCTGTATTTTGCAAAAAGGTTCGCTCTTACATTTAGCTTAAGAAGCTACATTACGCTAGTAAATAAATAACTATCGTGAGGCTGGGATAATTTTTATACAGAGCGAAATCTTAAGTAGTACATATTGTATTTTTTGACCTTACATCCTCATCAGTCTTTGTCTCAAGAAAATCACCTCTAAATGAGACAGCAAAAATCTATTTCTATTTAATGGAGCTTTAACAAAATTATTGTTTGATAAAGTGGGGATCTAAGCTGGAAATATGAGATAGTGGCATTCTAGACTCTTATTTTGTTTGTTAAATGTACTAAGGTTTAGACTGATATTGTTCTCTCTAAAGCCAACAGAAATTTGTCAGAACGGAATTAAGTCCATTAAAAAGGAAAAAAAAAAAAAAAGTCCCAAGAGTTATTATTGCCATAGCTAACAGAACAGAGTTCAAGACACAGAAAGAGGTAAAAGTACACAAAGTGAAATAAAATATTGCAAATTAGTTACTATGCATCATTTCAAAATCCATTACTAAGTCTATATGAAGACATGCACAAAGTTAAGAATAAAGGTCATTCACTTGCATTCGTTTGATTTATGACCTCTGAATAACTAACCTGGCAATTAACCCAACAAGACAGGCAGTTAAAGCCAACTTATGAAGAAGAGTCTCCTTCAGAGAAAGCTTGGTGGGCTACAGACATGAAATATATACATACTAGTGTCACCGTCCCATAGAGGGGGTGAGGCTGAAGGTGCAATTTGTGCCATGCCAGGGACCGCAATCGCAGCAAGGGACCCTGCAGAACGCCTCTGCAGGCGTTCATCCCGTGCGCCCTCCGTGCTACTTATTGAGCAACGCCAGAAGCACCATTGATTTGGGTCCCTGACAATTATGTTCCACATGATTCAGCAGCATCAGTTTTCTGCAGACAGCTTCTAAATGTCACCGTTTATGTGAGCACAAGCAAGGCTTTTGTACCGGTTGCGACTTAAACCGCAACGCGAGGGAAACAGAACGTACACGGAGACGAGCAAGGTTCGTGCTATCACGTGCAGGCAGATTTTATCTTTCTCAAGGCCTGCCACGCCAGGGAGATAAAAATAAAGTTGTTTAAAGGAACAGCATTGGTTTATGGCTATGAGGTACAGCAAAAGCTCTACGTCCGTGAAGCAGACACTACAAGTTCAGCGCTGACCCCAACGATTTCAAAAGGGCAGAAGCTGAGCAACCTCTCTTCACACTGAAGCACGGAAACTCCCAAGAAACGATGACATGGGCAGTTCCCGATTTATTTATTTTTTAAAAGGTCATTCTCCGCGCTGGCTGCCCGAACGGGCGCTTGTCCCATCCCGCCAGCCCTCGGTGCCGGCGAGCGGCGCTGAGTCACAGCGCGGCTGAGGGCACCGCGGGGCGTCCTCACAGGAGGAGCCCCCGCAGGAGGAGCCCTCCCGGGGTGCTTCACAGCCCCGATCCCACCGCCGAGCCCCTCCGGGCCGCCCCTCGCCCCCCGCTCACCCTCCTCGGCCCGCCGGAGCCAGCTCCGCGGGGACAGCAGCGGCTCTGTCTCAGCGCCGGCTCCCGCCTCCATCAGCGGCGACCTGGGCTGGGCTGGGCTGCGCTCCGCCACCGGGACGGGGCGGGACGGGACAGGAGGGACGGAGCAGCAGCGGGGCGGCCGCCCCCGCCGCTTGTGACCGGCGCCTCAGGATGGAGCAGGGAGGAGCCTCGGCACGGCACGGCCCCTTCGGCACGGCCCGGACCCGGTTGTGGCGGCCGCAGCTTTCCAGCGACCGGCGCCGCCCCGAGCCAGCCACCCCCGGGCTGAGGGAGAAGAGGGCAGGAAGGGAGGAAGGGGCGGGCGCCGCCACCCGCCTCCCCCTAACAGGGGTAGTGTGAGGGGGGGGAAAGGGGTGATGTGATCTTCATCGCCCAGCGGCTGCCAGCGGGGGCCAGGGCGCCAGCCGCTACTTCCCCTTCATAACCCGAGCGGAAAGCGGTGGTAAAAGCGGGACAGCCCTCACCAGCTTCACCCCAGTGCAGGGCTCGGGCAGAGGAGGCACAGGGGAACGGCCAAGCCAGCACAAGGCAGGCACGGCAGGGCTGCTGCAAGCACTTCGCAGCACAGCCAGGAGAACGTGCAGTGCCATTTGCACAACCTGCCTAAGTGCCACTGCCTAGGGAACTCGAGTGCCTTTCTGCTGACTGCCTGAAATGTTCAGGGTAACCACAGGGCCAGGGGGGCACGGAAACAGCCTAGTGCTTGTGCTATTGCTGACTGAAAAGAAATCGTTTCCTTCTTTGTCTGACTGGCTAGGGAGGAAAGCAACAGCTTGAGGAAGAAAGCAACCAAGACTTGGGATGTGCAAGAGGTTCCTGAGCTCCTGTTCAAAAGTCACCCCTTACCTCCAGCTTAAAGAACTGGAACTGCCCAACTACTGGAAGGTGAATCTGAGCTGGGATTTTCCTTCAGATGAACACACCATCAGTGTCCAATGAGGTAAGTTACTGATGTATTTAAACCAATACCATATAAGTTCCCTACCAAAAACAATACAACATCTTTAACTCCATGTGAATCAACTCTTCTGTCTTTCTGGAATGTGGAAAACAACGGTGGAGAACATGACTTTACCAGACATTTTCCATTAGCACAATGTATGGCTATTTTAACAAAAGTCTAGCTTGATCTAAGCTCCACTGCTGTAGCAGTTACAGCATTGTTTGCCCAAAGCCTCACAAATTCATTTCTGATTTCCTCTATTAAAAGTACATCTTTCAAATCCAATGAAAAAAAAAAAGGCAAAGGAAATGGCTAGACATTAAATGAACAAACAGAAAAGGGACTCATAAAAAATGGTGCAAGGATAGGCTTGTTCCTTTATTTTTCCATAGCTCTGGACCATTAAAAAGATTAATGAAGTTGTGAAGTTAAAATAACTTTCTGCAAGCAGTAGGTGAGAGGACGGTAACACTAACTAAACTCAAAGCTCACTTTATACTTCCTTCTGCAATCTCACTCCACTTCCAGATGTTTTACATGCAACAAGCTTGATTCCAACAGTAAAGGGATGACGTGGGCAAGTCAAACCACTCACTGATTGCATAGTCGTTGACAACAGACTTCACTCAGTTCCCAGCCAGTCAGCACCTAAACAAGTAGGAATAGCAGTCGTGTGGATACCAAACTTGTGTTTTCTTCTCAACATACCACGAGCCAGAAAATATTTTTTATTTCAGGTAAATTGAGTTACTCTTACACATCAAAAATGTCTGACACCATGCCAACTTTATTCAACGTCCTTAAAGTCCAGCTGAAAAAGAGCGGTAACCATTAAACAATCTTTGAACATTTGTGCAAAGTAGGTATTACTCCTCTCTGAGGAAATGAAATCAGAGGTTTTGAAATGAATTGTCACTAGTTACACAGCAAGTAAATGCAAAACAAAAAGCTGAACTCTAGTTTGGATGCCATTAATAAGGACATTACCAATATGCTTCAAGTTGGACATGTTTCCGATACCTTGCTCAATTAATCCTCACAAAGCTACTTAAACACTGGGCCACTCTACATAGCTAATGCTAGATACATAAAAGCCATGTGAAATAAGAACCGAGTAAATTATTACTATAAAATTACTAGTTTATTTAAAAGTAAAATGATCCCCCCCCCAACAGCACATGCCAGAACTGTCAGGTTTTGTTCTTTCAGTTGAGTATTGCTAAAAATCATATTCAAGTCAAATCAATATTTGTATGTGTATACAATTCCACGAGACTCCCGTGCATTTATATTTGATGGGCTTATCCAAGTATTTTCAATCAATTGAAGTAGTACTGAAAATCCTTAATGAATGATTCTTTAGCCAAACTAGGGTTTAAGTGTATTGGGAATAAACCAGAGTCAATCAAAAAAAAAAAAAAAAGAAGAAAAAGGACTTGATTATAAATACCATTTACAATGGTAATTTCAACTGTTGTTTGGGTCACCTCTACTCATCATCACAGTATACTCTAGTTTTGAACATCATTTACTAAATTAATTACCAGCATTAAACAAGAGAACAAATCAGTCTTCGACATCTTTGACTACAGAAATTTCTTCCTTTTTTTCTAGATCAGACACCTGTAAGAAACAGATTTAATAGTAAAACTAAATTGCATTTAACATCTCCTGTATTTTCTGACTTCTATCACAAGTCAGTGTAGAGCCCAGATTTATCAGGAATTGACAGTGGGATACACTCCAAGGGACAACACAGCAGAACAGGCTCTGTTAGTTGCAGCCAAAAGAGAAAGCCAAACTTTCTTCCAACCCACCCTCTCAACTGCCCCCAGCTGCTTGCTCCCATCAGTTCCTAGTTTTCTTCATTGGCTGACAAAGCAGTAAGACAAGCACCCAAGCCACCTCAGGAGAAGCCTGGATAAATAGAAAGAGAAGCAAGACTGTCCCTTTCAGTGACAGCTGACATATCAGATCAGGCCATAAGCTGGAACCCCGCCCTTAAAAAAACTGGGAAAAAATGAATACAAGAAAATGCTTCTCATGCACATGCACACAAGACTGACCTTCACTGTTCGTAAGACTTAAGCAAAGGAATCACGTTATATTTAGCTAGGCTATTGTTAAGATTAACAATATAGATAGTTTCAGAAAGGATTCCACAAGCTCATGGGGGACAGCACAACAGCAACAATTAAACATGATAGTCTGCATGTTGTCTTCGGCTCTGGAAAGCTCAGTTTTGTGTTCCCAAAATCTATGGAGGGATATAGGGGTGGGAAATTATATTATAAATACACTATTCTTAGGTTCTTCCCTCAACATTGGCTGCTGGTTGTGAAAAGGTCACACTTACTCAAGCTGGTAGACATTTTGGATTGACCAAATGTGACTATTCTTATGGTATGACCAGTAAGCACTGGGAAAAAATCAGAAGACAGACTGCAGATAGCTAATCCTTGGGGACGCTTGTATCAGTTTCCTTCTAAGCTACGTCACTGTTTGGTCAAATTTTGCCAGCTATTAAAACCTCAATGAATATTTTGGCTATTAGAAATTGTTGAAGTACATGCTCTGGCCACACAACCTTTACCCAGCCATAATTTGATACCAGAAACTACAGACAGTGCCAGTGCAGCTCCAAGGGTTGATCTAAACTGCTAGAAATTTCCTCACCCAGGTGGAGCCTTCAGCTAGGTAGAGCTGACTGGCATTAGGACTCCAAGGGCCAATCTGGTAATTCCCAGCAAACACTGCCATCTAAACCTCCTTGTCTTTCCACTGTTCCTTCTACAACAAATACAGAGGGAATTTTGCACTTTAAATAGAGTGAATGACTGAATTGGCTTGATTGGCTATGAAACACAGGTAGAAAAGTATTTTCCACAAATCCAACGGATTTCTCTGGTGTTAGCATTCAAACCAGCTTCCATTCAAAATGAGCACATGCGCTGGAATGACTCTTACAGGAAAACCTGGCATTGCCTAAATGAAGATATTTTCTGGCAGAACTACGTCATTTAGAGTTTATGTCATATTTTCACAGTCCTGCTACTATACAAGCATACAAAAAAAACACCTTAAGTGCAGATTAAGTACAATTACCAGTGAGACATTGTCCTGGAGCAATTCTCTTCAGAAGTACAGTTGTGCTGAATATGCATAATAAGTGGAAACTCTGACAGCATTCCCCTTCTTGAATAGTACAGATTTGACTCATTACTGCACGTCATTATTTTCCAGCCTTGCAAAAGGCTATTCATAACAATGAGTTATCAGTTCAAGTTACTTCTGAAATACTGCTGCCCAGATAACAGATTATTCCCCAAACTCGACTCCTAATTTTCAAGAATAAATTGCAATGGCTAATACTCTTGCAGGCACAACTGCTACTACATACAAATCGAGCTAAAGATTGTAGCAATATCCTGAATCATTAAAAGATCTTAATCACATTTTTTGTAAGCATTAAATAATTACAGGCTGGTCCAGACCATTCAAAAATATTTTACTCAACTCCCACTAAAGCCAAAAGAATTTTTTTCCTGAACTTCAGTGGGAAAGACTCCAGAATTATAGAAAAAAATATACAGACCTACAAAAATGCTGCACATGGTAGCTTTTATCCTAGGTTTCAAGGTAGTAAAATGCTATTACAGCATGTCTGGCATTTCACACACGAGGTAATTAATATTTTATTACATATATAAACATGTTCTTAAAAGCAACGGAGGTGCAAAATCTCTGGCAGGGAAAACTTCAAGGTGCTAAAATTCTTCAGCCCAACACTTTTGCCATAAAATAAATGCATTACAACTACGTCAGAGGTGTGACTGAAAACTACAAAGAGATAAGCAGGTTACAGCTACAATAGCTGCTTGAGCCCCTCCACACCTCACAGTGCTCAAACTAAGAACTGTACTTCTGCAGTATTTGAGTAAACATATTTGTGAGTTAACTGACTTAAAGGTTCAAAGGAGGTATTGTTGTAGAAGCAGGTGGGATTTACAATGGATTGCTGCCTCTTACTGGTTTTTCCCCACACACATGTAGGTTGTCTTAATCCTGCAATTACACAGATCCCTTCAGACAGGTCCTGAACTGAAACCAAAATACATAAGCTTGCTTTTTGTATTATCAAAGGACTTCATGAGTATAGGCATAACATAAAAGTAGATCTAGCCTTAATACACAAATTCGTCTTTTTTTTTTTTCCTCTCCTCTTGCTTTCCTAGCAATATGGCAAGCATACTAAACAATGGGAGAAAAAAATCTCCACATTAAAACCAGAGAATTATGTGAAAAGAACAATCAAAGAGATTTCTGTTATCCTAAGTGTTAGTCATCTCTGCTGGAGATTGACTGGAACTGTGCTTGTCCCATTGAGAAAGCTTTGCATATAAAACCATACACGAGGCAGAGGACATTTACCTGTTTATCTATACACCTAAATTGCCAGGACCAGCTGGTGTTATAAAGGAAAGGCCTCAAATCAAATCGGTTGTCATCTGGACTGTAGTTTTCAGCATGGTAGGAAGGAGTGAGGGTGGTCATTTTATGTCTGTTCACCGAGTACATCCTGAAGAAATGCTTAACCTTTGATGCCACCTGGTGTACAAAAGAATATAGCTTTCAGTCAGCTAAAGCGTCTTAGTATTTAAAATCTTACATAAGAACAGTATTCTGGAGGCTCTGTGTTCTGGCTTTCCGCACCCATTTCCCACCATTAACACGTACGTAAATTACCTACCACTATCAGTAGGAATCACTCTGGATGACTCTATTACAAGAGGTATTTCAGACACCACCTTGGTCTCTGTCCCTAACATTTACCAATAGCGAAGTGCCTCTTAAGAAACCTAACAATAAGCACTAGCCTCTGTGATTCAGGTAACAATCTGAACATATTCCTTTATGCCCAAGAAACGTAAGAACCTAATGACAGCAAAGTAGATACTCTTTCAAAGCAAGGCTTCAAGAGCAATTAGCCACATATATTTCAGGGAATAATTTTCCCCTGAAGGTACAGTTCTGAAGTAATTGTTTTCAAATTACCCAATTACTGTTCTAACAATTTCTAACACAAACAACAAACTACATTAATTTAGGAAAGCCACACCAGTTTTTCCAGTGTACTCTGTTACAACTGTGTAATATCTCTAAACACAGGAGAGTAATTAAACCACCCCTTCAGGTAAGAGGAACTCTACTTGAACATTCTCCAAACACACTCTACATTGGCAAAGACATTAAACAATTTGATTTTTATTTTGCGCATTACCTCTCTCGGAGTACAAATTTCCTTCCACATATTAATCAGCTTACAAAACATACTGTATGGTCCAGCCTTTGCAATCTTTCTCAATTTGCCATAGATGGAGAGCTCTGCATACGTCATCCCCATATCTGCCTGAAATCACACACAGGAAGTCACAGAAAATCTTGACTGTGCAAGTTACAGTTAATAGTTTTATGACCAATTACAATAACCCAGTTTAATCAAAGAAATACCAAAATTAAATTGCCAATGATCAAAAAGACCAAGAGAAGAGCAATATTACACACAGAAGAAAAGAACTGGGATCTCTCTGAAATGGGAGATAGAAAACTCTTAAAAGGAATATATTTTATTTGGCTAGTGAAAGCATTCCTTTCCAGAGAAAGATCTGTTCATTTTCTGTTCTAGATAGCTTCAATACAGTATATATCAGTAAGATATATCAAAACAAGGAAAAACATGAAATTCTAAATAAGCAACCCTTTGCTCTTTTGGCATTAAGAAACTCTAAACAAAGTTTTGGAAAATTTCACAACACCCATACTTCCAAGTGTCCACAATGTAGAGTGATCAAAACAAACAAAAACAAACAAACAAACAAAAAAAAACCTTAGACTTGCTCTTTTGTAGACTGCTGTCAACACAGATAATGCTGGTGCAAGACACTAGTTAGTGCCTGGTCAATGTCTTAAAGACATTTTCTGACATACTTATTGATACACATGGATACATAGAACAGCAAACTATTTTTTGGACAAAAACCAAGGTTGGGGATAAGGCTTACCAGAGCCTTTTAAAGTCACTGCCCATTACCTCATCAGTTTGAGACACTTGTCCATCCACCAGGGGCTCTAACTCCGCAGTAGGTGGAGCTGCCATGATACTGTAAGAAGAAGAAAAGTAAATTCTACCCAGTCTCATTAGTACAAGACTGTCTGGTTTCTTAAAAATCATGTGCTTTATTCAAAATTTTTTCAGGGCATAAGCAGCTGACTAGATAGCCCTAAGAAGTGCTACTTGCAAGGAGTTCCAGGTTTATAAAGTAATTCCTATACCAAAACTGTAAAACATCTGTTCAGTTTCCTCAGTGGTTTTAAACAACACAAATGCTTGCATACAGTAACTCCTAAGACTTGTGGCACCCAGCCACTTAGATTGGTCTTGTGTAAGTACACACAATAATCTAAAAACAGGGATGGGCAGAAACCTTTTCTTTATTAGCATTTGCAAAATTACTGCAACTTAGCTCTGTTAGTAAAAAATAATAATAAAAAAAAAAATCCACAATTTGCAGCATAGACACCAAACATTACTGGTTCACTACTCACCTTCTGAGGGCTGTGAGCTGAAAATTTTCAATACAGTATTGTATGAAGTTCTTCAAATCAGACTTGCTGATTCCACCAATGGGATTGATATCAGCACTTGAACAATCGTACTTTGTTAAGTAACCTCTGAGACTGAGCAAGAGAAGAAATTTTATGTAACACATAAGAATGTAACATTAGTATGCTATACAACAGTTTATATTAGATAGATTGCATATGTGGTATGAAGATGGGCAAACAGACTGCATAGTGTTAGCCTATTTATACATAAAGAACAAACAGGTGTTCAGATGAACCAGAGCTATCCTAAAGCCATGAAACTGACAGGAGAAGGAAGATGATATTTTAAACAGTTATGAAGCACTGCTACCCACACTAAGGTAATATATCTGGTGAAAAAACAATTAAAATACTGTCCTGACCATTCATAATAATAATAATAATAATATCCATAACTCTTAGAATCAACACACGCTACTCTCCAAACTTTTGAGGTTATCAGTCCCAGGATCTTTATCTTCCAACAGCCAGCTCTAAAGACAGTACTCCAGATTTTTGAAGTCGATTTTTCAATTCAAAGCTCACAACTTAATTCCAAATTGAGGAATTGAAAATATAACAAATAGCAGACCTGCTGAGGCAGTAATAGTTGTTCATCGGAAACCTACAACAATACTTTGGTTGTAAACTGAAAAATACAGTTTTGCCATTCAGGTTGATTCAACTATTACCATTCATTTCACTGCTATCCATGTATTCTCAGCTTTTTACCTCTTCTGAAGTAACAGTGTACAGTGGCATTTGGTAGAGCTGAAGAACTGCACTGACCTGTTCCCAGTTCACCTGGTTTTAGATTTCTAATTTTTACCAACCTTTCATCCACATTGGCTGATCCTAGCACCAGAAGTCCCCCTGGCATCCCACGAGTCCAAAGTGTCAGCTGAGCAAACAGGTAGGAAAGGACCATTCTTACTCTAGCCTACAAAGCAAAATGAAAAAAATAAATTAACAAAGCAAAGCAATTTCTCTCCAATCATATCTAATTAACAATTCTCTAAACAAACCCATAAAGAACAAAATGTGAGAGGGCTAATTGTTGCTGCAAGGACTGTCTTGTGGAGGGGATGTTGAACACGCACTTGGGAAAGCTAGATTCAGTGTTGGCTAATGCCACAAATGTGACTGGGCAAGTTTATTCTACTCTGAATTGTAGAATGGGGAGTAATTGTGATTCCTGCACGCACTGATAAGAATTCAAGAGGGATGAAATATGCAGGTAAACCATCTAACACACCTTTTTAAAGAGTATTAGACTAAACACAGTTAAGTATACAAAATTTCTAAGAAGTTCTGTTTCTGTCCCCATTCCAAAACTCACTTTTCCATTCCAAAACTCAAGCTTTTCCAAGGAAGGTAACAATACTGAACACAGACATAAAATAGAACCTCCAGCTCTAGCTACAACTATGTGTGATGTTAAGCAAATCAACACATTATTTTGTCACCAAGCCTATGCCATTGCCAAAAAAAGATAGAAGATGCAATGTTTGCTTCCTGAGAAGATTGATGGAGTTATCTAGTAGTAACAGGGAAAGAAAGATCATGTCCTTAGCTAAAAAGATTTTTACAAAGAAATACTATCAAACAAGATAATCAACATTTAGCCAGAGTTAAAGCAGACTGGCTGCTTAGATTGGAAGCTTTTAATAACAAGCCAAAAAGAAAACTATAAAGACAATGAAAGGTACATCTGGAGCCAGGGACTAGAAGAGGTATTTGGAAATCACTTGACAGCTATGATTTCTGTGATTCTACATAATATGTATAGCAGCAGTACCCAAGTACAGCACCAATCTGTTCTGTCACAATGAAAAAGTTTAAGTAGAAATTTGTATTTGAGCTACGTATTTATAAGCCACTTATAAGCTGTTTAAGCACATTCTGATCATCTACCTTCTAAAACTGAGAAGGTCAAGGAATTGTAATAAGTAAGCCTGACATCTCACACAGTGCCTATTACAGGCTGGTAACGTTAACCAGAGTTAAGTCTAGTATGTATCAGCAAAGTTTTTAAGTCTTGCCCTGCTGCAATCCTACTAACTCAAGACTCACCTATGAAAATACTTCGCTGCTCATTTTCCTGACCTGGTGACCTTCTGTTGCTTTTCTAAACATCTGGACTACTGCTCTTGATAGGATACAGGCACATACTATTTCTTCCTGACCATCCCATGAGGTTTTAAGAATCACAAGCAACAATTATCTCCCAAGTTATATGGGATTGTAGATTTCTGCTGCAGACAAGCATTCAGTGGAAGCCCATAAATCTTCAGGAACGCATCACGATGTGTTCAGATCTTCACAGCAATTGAAAGGAAGGGCCCCAGTGCTACTTTACCATTCTGTACTATTTTAAACAAAGAGTCTGACCTGATTCAGCCTACGTGAAACACACCTGCACATTCTGGAGTGCCAGATTTTCTCTGCTGCTCCCTCCATAGACAGAAAAACAGGGAGTTCGACCTGTCACCATGCTGAAAATTCCCACAATAGCTTTCACAGCCGCATCTATGTTCAGGTTGATGTGATAGCTGACAAGAATTCAAGCAGAAGTGACTGAGCTAGCACAGTCTGACTAGATAAAAAAGCATTAAAAAGTTCTTAAAACAAACAAATACACACATCCATAAAATGATGTTTTAAGGCTGCTACTAACTCAGATCTAGTATGAAGAACCTTAGTAAAACATAACATTTTCCAGAGTCTGTTTCCAAATTTTTGTCCTTCACCAAATGATTCCAAGCATGCCTCACATTTACACACTTAAATAATATCTGTAATAATATCCTTAACACACTTAGTATTCCTCTCCTATTTTTGCCATTTTAGACTTTGAAAGCTTTATATGCAAGTCTTTTCCAGAAGATAAGTTTTTTTTCCTATTTCTTCCCAATCTCTACCTGCCTATTTGCTCAGCCAGAAGTTTAGCCCTGTTGCAAGTGTCCTGGGAGGAGTTCTCACTAGCCATGTAGCAAGTGGTAAAGATACGCTTGCAAAATTCTCGAGGATCCTCAGGGACATAGGTCTCATCATGCACAATCTTGCGTGTATCAGCCAGCACCTCTGCATCTGAGGACAAAGGAAAAGAAATAAAATGAGTAAAAATTGTTGTCCTCCTACTATCCAGGGTATGCAAATATCTGTTATGTTTCTTGTATTCCAATTAAGCTTTACACTGACCCTCACAAGTAAGATAACTTCATCTAACTCTCCAAACATGTTTTCAGATATTAAAAAAAGAAATCCTGGTTTTGCCCCTAATTTTGAACAAGGAAATATTAAATCCTTTGTTCTGTGCCTTAAAGAAGCTCCACAGAAACATGATGCCACGTATGCAAAGGGCTTGAACCATGCCCAGCCGTGTTCTGCGGTGCTGAATTTAATAGAGGAAAGAATTCTCATAAGTAAATCGCAGAACTACACCAGCCAACATCTTGAACAATACTCTAGACAGAAACTGGTCTGAGTTTCACATCCAGTTCTTAAACCCAGAATGAAAGCTATTAAGCCAATTCAAAGAACCTGAAATCTGAACCTGTGTTTTTGCTGGAATTTTGGAAGAGATACAAAGGACAACATTAAAACTGTGCAAAAGTCTACCGTTAATGAACCCTTGCATTTACTGCACCTAGCTAATATTAACTTGTCCTTAATCATTAATAAATATGGCTAGCCAGACATGTATATCTACTTACTTCCATTCTTGACTGCCAGGCAAACCTGGTGACACATAGAGTATACTATGCAAGCTGTAGCAGAGCTGTCAATTCCACCACTAAGAGGTAGAAGAAATCCCGCCTTGAAAACAAAGCAAGGAAGAAATTCAAAAATACAAAGTCAGAAAAACATGTATTTTACCATTCAGAAACACACTAGTAAATTACGTATGCATCGTGCAATCTGTTATGTTCTGCAGGAAAACAAAAAAAGAACAAAAAAATCCCACAGATCTAGCAAACCCCCTTAAACTCTTACCAACTGGAAAAATCCAAACAAGGAGTCAATGTAAACCCTCTAGATATAAAAACTACCAGTCTGTCTTCACATTCTAGCAGTACAGAAGAGCTCATAACTAGGACCAAAGTTTTCATATGTTGAACTGACCTACTAGTTCTTGTCACTCTGCTTATTTTAAACATCCCCCTATGCAATTAAAAATATTTTTCTTACTGAAAAACAGTGTTCCAAAGCAAAAGAAATCCCCTTTAATTAGGTACGTTTGACTATTGCTTTCAAAGAAAGCATGACTCTGAAGGAAAAGGTCTGCAGAGCATATTGAAGTTACGGCATACGTGTTTCAAGTCTAAACGAGCTACCAGTGAGATCTAACCTTGCACCATGGACTAGCAACATCACTCTGCATTAGCAGCAGCACAGGACAGCAATCTGTACTGTCCCTATACCACAGAAGAAGGTGCAAAGGCTATGACAAAGAACAAAAAAACAATTCTTACCTGTTTGCTGCGCCTTAAGTAGTCCCAAAGCCAACATGCAGGACCAAGGCTGAAATCACAGAATATGCTCAGTTCAAGAGTATTATGGGATGAGACCTGAGTAAGTCAACTTGCAACTCTCCCAATGAGATACTGTCTTTACTTAAATATAAAGAAATTGTATTTATCTCCATTAGTTTTATCATGTAATAGGTTCAATGTGTGCTTACCAGATCTCCTCCTCAGGACTATGATGTCTCCACTGGATTGGCATACAAACAGGTACAGCTACATCGTCAGAACATGACAGAGCAAAATTCACTTTTATCCTAGGATAGGGACTCACTTTACTTGCCTACACAAAAATACAGAAGAGTTGGCAGACATAAATTTTAATGAAGCATAAGCCCATATAACAGCAGATCTGTAGAACACTGAAAAATCAACACATGCAAATAGCTTTTAAATTCATTAACTATTCAAACTTGGCAGAGTTTACAATCCATCTGTGTAAAGAGTTCTTACCGCTAAATTACGAGATGAAATCTCTGCTCTGTAACTTCGAACATCCTCCAAATCCAGTGTGGCAACAAGCACCTCCTGTGGAGAGGCTCTCAGCGTTAGATTTATTCCACACAAACTGATAAAAAATGCTTGACACGACTGGACTCAAACAAAAAAAAAGCGCTAGGGAACAAAAACACATGCAAAACGTTTTCCCATACAGATCTTTATGCTCGCTTTACAATTCTTCTCTGTCTCAGTAGAATTACTTACATTACAAAATGAGAACAGCTGACTCAATTCACTGAGTACTCTGGGATGCTCATAAACCACAACAAATACATAGCACTTGTCAGATGGATGAACAATGAGCTCACCATCAGTTGCAGCAAAGAACTAGAGGAAAAGTCAAGAAGCATACTGGGGAAAGAGATGAGCATGGCACAAAAAAATGATGAAACCTACAGCTGTGATGACAAATTACCGAGAAAGGGGGCTTTTAAAGTAACGATCAACCTATCCAACGTTTCGTTTACCAAGGCAGGTTGTAATTAGAACAGTGCAGTCTTCACACTCATTTGTTTGAATAAATAAATATAAATTAAGAGAGTCTCTCCTAAACATGGTGATTACATTCTCAAACACTTTTATTAAGTTGCTCCACTGTGACAGCTCTTCCTTGCTCGCAAAACCAGGACAGCTACTGCAGATCAGGGCAATTTAATGAGGAAAAAGCCTTTGACCCCATTGAATAGCATGGTAAAAACATATTTTTAGTCTATGAGACATAGACCTGGTATCAGTAGATTTTCTGAAAACTCTTGAGCATAACTGCAGCCCTACTAACTTCAGCTGTAACTAACAGTTAGCTATAGGTTGAGTGTATTACCACATCATCGAGTGAAAATTGAGATCCTTGTGCAATTGTGTCTCCATTCATAGAAATCATGGCACAGCCGTCATAATACAGACGATCACCATCACAGCCCTTCTGGTTAGCTAAAATATATATTCCACCATTCTGAGAGGAAAACAAGCAAACAGACAAAAAACTTATTTCAGAATGTATCACCTGACAATTTTAAACAACAAACTTTTTCCAGTATTCAAGTCCTTCTCATACTCCTTCTCTAAGCTGGGAATGACTTAGGGCTTAGACTCCTGTTTTTTCATTTGAAAAAGTACTTTACACACTATACACACAACAGAAACGTATAATAGCGTAGGTAAATGTAGTACATTAACTCTATCCCCTTCTTGCTGTTGCAAAATACATCTCCTGTTACTAGCTTGAAGAGTCATACCCTTAGCCCAAATGGAGAGGGCTACATTTCAAAATTGAAATGCTAAGTTCATTGAGAGATTGACAGAAGAGGGAAAATGCTGGCAGAAGCTGTGTTTGGATGGCTTCTCTTTAAAATAGGCAGAATTTTCAATGTCAAAAAAAAAAAATTTAAGTATGAAGATGACAGGAAAAGTAACGGCTAAGTTTAAACACGGATTTCTACTTTCCCTTCCTGAGACAGTTACCGATATTTCTCCAAGAGAATGTTGCTTTGTGAATGAAGATCAAAAAAGGAACTGTGAATTTATGGAAATGAAAAACTTTTGGAAGGTTTTACATGTGCCTGGAAAATATCGCCCTACGCTGACTGAATTACACGCTGGTAATGAGCCATCAGTTCAGTACATAAAGCACATGGAGGGAGACTCCTGAGGCACAGATAACTACAGGGAACAAGCAGAGCCACTGGTAGTTTGTCCTTCATGCAGAATGCATGTTCAGCTATGCCCTTTCAAGCTAGTTGCTTCTCCGTATGCAGTAGATTCAACATTTCGTGCTTCCAATTACAGAGCAGTCAGTTACTCTGAATAGCTACTATTTTCTGTCTACTGTATTAGTACAGTATTTTATCTTCACAATTTAATGGAATTAAAATAAAAAACATCAACTGCATTTTTGCAACAAGCCTCCAGAGCTGGAAGAAAATAAACTGCTTTAGGTATTCTGACTCTCCTTTATAGAGGTGTGTGGAAAATAAGATTATATAGTTGGTATGCCAGTGCGGAACTATGAGTTCCTGTGCCAAGTTCCTTCTTAGAGCGCTCCTCACATGTGCACACATATAAATTTGTTTCTCCCATATTCCCAAGCAAATACTAAATAGCATCTCTTCTGCTTTCCTGCTCCACAGATCAGACAGAGCTGATTTGCAATCAAACAGCCTCTGGCATTTGGGTTCACAGAACTGGAAGCCAGTTACAATGCTTCACGTTAGAGCATTACATATAGCAGGGCTCCCCAAACAAGTACAGAACCCCAGCAGCTGGAGGGAAGGTAATCACAGGCCAAAACAAAACAAAACAAAACAAAACCACCTCAAAACACCCAAGTAACAAGGTCTGTCAAGGCCACTAAGCTCATACAGGAAGAAAATGCTACATCCTGTCACAAGAGAAGAGACTGTCCTGAAAAGAAAAAAAAAGAAAAAAAAAGAGTCTAATGAAAAGCACCCCCTCCTTCCTTAAGTATACCTTTGCTGTAGCAGAATTCACCAAATCCACCCGGGTATGAGCCTTCCGCAGCACATGGTGACTCCCTGAAGAATTAGTGAAAATTTCCACACCATCAAGTCCCATTTCAATATGAGGGCTGTCAAATCAGAAGGCAGAAAATAATTGAGCTGGCAATCACGTGCAGCTGGGAATATTGCAGGTATCATTTAAAACCATCACCACCAAAAAACATTTATGTCGTTGCCAGTTTTCTCTAGGTCTTAGCTCAAACAAAGGTATGGCTCACAAAAACATCTGTTTTCCTGCATTGCTTGACTCTTTTGTCAAAGACCAGTAGTGGTTGCAGAGGGCAGGAGGGGTTTTGCTAATTGTATTCTAAATAAAATGCCTTCTACTTTATTTTGTAGAAGTCTGGGTCACAAAGAAAGAAAACAGGACAGTCTTGCTCTTAAAGTGCAACACCAAGACCCTATGAAAAAGTCAGTTGTCCCATTTTCCTTCTCTCCCGAGATACAAAAGTATAAGCAAACAGAACCACAAGGAGGAGATGACTTTTACTGTTTCTTTCAAGTGCCAAAAGAAAGAAATAAAAAAAAAAAAACAGAAAAACAAAAACCACAGTATCTTTGTCTATAACATACCACACCTGCATTTATAAGGAAATGAATTACTTGAGTTGAAGGATTTGGAAAGACATCTGGAACATTTTATTTATTTTGCGTTAACTACAACAGCTTTCATGCAACCATTTCTTTTTTTTTTTTTTTTCTCTCAATTCCCGTGTCTAACCTTTGTGAATAGGTTCTTCTTTGTCTTTGGGAAGAACTTAAAATTGTAGCAGGAACTAAAGTAAAATCAGGAAGTATTACTTAAGGTCACTATACTTTGCTTTCTGTTAATGACCTTTAGTTGTTTCCTTCTGCATTGTATGATGATGGTTTGAAAAATAGAGAAGGATTAAGCTAATAGGTAAATAGATGCATCTCAAAGTGATGCAAGCCTAAGCAATCCAAGAACCTAAGCTCTTGCTTGTCAGTTATAACAAAGCTCTATTTGTCTAGGAAATTTTAAAAAAAAAAACTACTAGTACTATCAATTTTTTGAGATTGTGCATAGTAAATGGTATAATATGGGATTATAATTACTGGCAAAACCGATACTCCAGAAATTCGGCCTACATGCCAAATAAAATCATGAAACGATGGCTTATTCCACCTATCTTCCACTTGGGAAAGAACGTAATTTGATATTTACACCAGAAGGAGCAATAGACTGAAATAAACAAGTTCTTCTTCATTGTGCCTACCACTCCCAATGTTTCCCAAGACCCAGAGAGTCAGCAATATTGCTTTTTCAAAGTAGGTTAAGCTTCATACAGAGCACTGAAAGAAAGGAACACCTTAAAACATGGCTCAATATTTCAAATGCTGTTCTGTATCTCAGCCATGCTGAGGTTTTTAACACTTACTATATTCCAACAGAATGAGCAGATCTCCTATTTCATCCTCAAAACTTTCCATTTCTCCAGCTGATCAACATTTTATAGAAATACAGGCTCGTTGGTCTATTACTCGTCACTAATTACTCACTTCCCTCTAGAACTATTCAATCCACTGGAGTATATGTAACAGTAGCCTTGCAAGAGTTATCATTGGGAACATAGCCTTCATCATGAAAGTCAGCTGGATTCTCTGAATCTGGCATAAGAAATGGGAGCTCCTTATTTGTGTCCATGCAATTCCAATAGGATAATGACTTGCCCTGTCATTTTCACAAGTGTAACTGAACCATATACAGACCTGTTGTGGTACCTATCCAACTTCTTGAAAGATACAGAAAACTATATTGAAAAGTTTTTGTTGTAAATACAGTCCTCAGCTTCTGGACAAAGCTGAGACGTTCTACCAGCAGAAATTCCAAAACTGCAAAGCACAAGGCATACAGCAGATAACAGTGAAAAGTTTTTATATGAAGACAAGCATCAAAAAATTTGAGCCCCTTTTACTGAAACCTTTCCCATGATGTATTTCTTGTTCCTCGTTATATTTAGCTTATTGGCGCTTTCTGAAAGACATACTACATAGAAGAATAACATGCAGATTCTTTACAGAAACACTTCTTTTGGGCAGGTCCAAGGTATGTTTTAGTTTACTTTCCATTTCTTCTTCTGCTTTACCTGTTTGGCGCCCAGAGCTCTTCACATATTTCTGTCCCTAGACAGGTATCTTTGGTTGCTAGCACTGCATCCCCAAAAGGAACAGTGTCCTGAGAAAAAAAAAAAAAATCCTTACTTAAATGGAATGGAAGAATCTATCTCATCAAATTCAAAAAGTTACCAATAAACCTAAAAAAACAGAACCGAATACTCACTCCCATGAAACAATTGACATATTAGCAATCAATGTACCCCCTTTCATTTTATGTCATGTTTAAGTAAAACAAAACAAAACAAAACAAAAAAGCTCCGAACTGCAAACGTCTGAGTTGTACTGAAATTCTCTGTTGAAATTTCACTGGTACTCACATCCAGTGCTTTGCCTCAGGTCAGGACAAGTGCTTTTGAATTAAATGCTCTAAAAAGAGAAGCTGTCTTCTGCTAGGAATCACACTTAACATTTTAGGGGGAAATAACCGAAGTCTTAGATCCTTCTGAATTAAGAAGGTTCAGATTCTTATGATTTATTTTTTCAACCTCAAAACACATGGCCATTTCTAGTCTCACATACAGATAAACTCGCTACCAGAACAGTACAAAATAAGTCACTCTTCCAGGTCCTGTACATATGAACAACTGAGGCAAATTTAAGCCTTACATGTTTTACTGCTAAATACTAACATCAGTTAGGTTAAATTATGTTCTCATTTAATCTAAGAACTATTATTGAAACACCTGAATTTGCAACATGACTGACAGAAGAATTTGGTGCTCTACTGTTTCATGCCACAAATTCTCTGCATTTAGATTGCTGAGTCATGAAGATAGTGAAGTTAAAAAGAAAAGACTCCGTTAAAAACTTACCTGTCCTGTCACTTCCTGAATTATCCTTGGTAGAAAATATTCCTCCACGTGCCTAAAGCAGGTTTATAAACTGTGAATACACGGTCATATAAAGCATAGGATAACAACTGATTCTAATATCCACATTGTGTCATTTCCTAGCGGTGATTAAAGAAATTGCACTGAAGTTGTACAGGACTGGGTATGTAAAAAAAAATAAAAAATTGGAAATGGTAAGATTAAAACTAACAACAACCTGTTTTGCTTCAGAAATTCATGGTAAACATGAAAACAGAATTTTATAAAGCTTAAGCTTTTGTAACTGTATTGGGTTGTCTATTTCTGGCTTCTTAAGTCTTGCTTCTGTATTTTCCAGTGAATAATCAAGTATTAAAACAGAGTGTCTATTTAATATGATAATATGTGGTGAATGTTAGGGGTACACAGCTTTCATGCTTGCTCCCTTCTAGTTATAAACTAGACCCATAAAGAACACAGCAGGTAAGTCAAATTTGAAATAAAAGATTCTCTTTTTCAGTGCTACTCCAGAAGTAACTTGAAGCTCATCCAGAATTGACTGGGATTTAGAGTACAGATTCTCAGAAACTCTCAGAAGTACTCTACTAAGACCATCAAGTTATAACCATTCTTTGACTGCAGGATGAGCGAACAGCACCAGAGACGTGTACCAAGCATATTTCGCTGCTTCATAAGGTACATAAGGTAGCGTCCTTCCTTTGCAGTCATGAAATTCTAGCTGAGCTCACTCGTTCTACACTGTTTTCCTGTGTAATATTGAACAGGATGCAATCAAGCAGATAAACATACACTCCTCCAGTCCTGACCTGCATATAGCTAGAAAGCATGCAAAAGGAAAGCGCCAACGCTACACTGGTGGCAAGATCATTCAGCCGCACTTTTCTTGCGAGCTCAGCAATTCAGAGTTTGTTTATGTTTAATAAGCTTTTTAACTGAGCTGCAATTACATAGCTTTACTGACTTTGTTTTGATGTTCACCCTGTAGTTGAACTGATGTACTGCAGTATTTTTCAGTCCTTCTGCTGCAGCTGCAAATGGCAAGCTGTGTTTCTTAAACGCAATTAAACAGTAGCCAACCTACCTTGCTTTGCTCCATGGCGTAAACCATCTAAGTTCTCTATAGTTTCCTGCATTTGCCAGTGATATTTTCGGTCTAATCAGAAGAATTTTTCTTAAAACGTAAAGTAAAACACAACAGAAAGGGTGAATTAAGACCTGATGTGCAAACACGTAAGACTAAATAAAAACATTGAAAATCAACTCATTAATTTTTTCTAGTATGACATACAGTAAACAACATGCATTTTATTTATTTATTTATTTAAACATTTCTGTCTGTAGACTTAAAAGTTTTCTTTCTGGGCTCTTCAAAAAGTCTTTCAAAAAACAGTGGAAATTTAGATTCTACAAGGTCAGAAAGGAAAAACAGATGATGGAAAACATTAAATCATCTCTCTAAAATTTAAGAGATAGGAAGACAACTCCATCCCTTTACATAGCGCTAAAAAATCTTACTAGAAGGCCAAACAGGTCTCTGAAATGATACACTAATGTTCTGACTCACAAAACACGTAAAGAACTACTTACTTATTTAAGAAGATCACTCGACAATTGTAGCGAACATTTTTGTGCATAACAGGCCTGCAAAAATAAGAAGAAAAACTACCAGTGGCTAACCAACCTCATTAGATGAAATTTAAAAAAAAAAAAAAAAAAAAAAAGAGAAAAGCTACAGAATCTCCTTCACTACACAAAAACTATTTTAAGACAAATCTACATTGTATCACTCAAGGGAATGAAATCACACAATATATGTAGTGTCTAAGGTTTTTATTCTAAAAGTTGTTTACAAAAGTCTTTGATTTTCTGTCAGTTTCAGATATTATCAATGATTACCAGATATTACTGGTATGCCTGAGAAACACCAGCAGACCCCAATGCCATTGGCTGGGCAAACCTAACTGACTACGATACTACCAGGCTGGTTCAAAGTAAAGAAAAGGTAGCTTTACGCGTTTGATACCAATAAACAGGTATGCATATATGTTACTTTTACAATTACAAAATATCACAGCTCACTCACAGCACATAACTTACAATGGTTTCAATGATTATGACATACATGTACGTTGCCTGTAAAGACAGCTGTCAGTTAAAGCAAGCTACATGAGCCGTGACATTCCTGAAAGACAAATCAATTTATAAAGCTCTTTGTTTTACATATAATACAAGGTCTTACCCAAAAGCTTATCCATGGTAGTAGGGCGCAGCCATTTAGGTTCCCCCCAAAAAAGTTATAATTATTTTACTTCTCTCTTGAAGGGTCCAGCCACCAGGAATCTCACTCCTCTGGCCCCCAAGGAAAAAAAAATGCATTTTGAAAGGATTACATCATAAAAAAATTCTTGTATGTTGCAATCCTACTGGTGCAAATTAGAATGAAAAGTAGCATGGCTCCTAAGATGTGCTTAGAAGTTTGGTGCAAAATCCTCACTACCCAGAAGCATCTGTTTACGCAACATAGACTGCATTCTCAAAAGAGTTAGCACTTAATCCTGGTTATACAAGACTTACATTCCCACATCACAGATAATATCTTGAGTAACTGGAGACTCCAAAAGCTTTGCCAGAACTTGAAATGAGTGCAAGAGTGTATCGGACTCATAATAGTGATCTGAGCAGCCATAACCACTTTGTAGAAAAAGAAAAGAAATAAATTGTCAGGCAAAGAAAAAATTATAAATTATATAAATAATTATATACATAATACAGACATAAATTTATCAGCAACAGAACTGTAGGACCAGAACTACTCCAGACACGAAACATCTCACTGTATACGCAATTTATAAAGAACATGAAGACGCAGTGCTGTACACATCAGCAGTGAAGGCTGTTTAAAATTCCTCAGTGCTGCTGGGATATTCCTTTCAAAAGAAGCAGCCTAAGCATAGGCAGAACTCAAAGTACTACAGACACCATGAGCAAAGCTCGCTGAAATAAGCCAATAAATATTGATATAAGGTAAGTTTTTAAGACAGGTCTTGCAATATGTTGCTTGCATCTACAATGTGTCTGTTTGCACTGACAGCCACGTGTTTTTAATGCCAGTTTAAACATTAGACTACTACATGTTTTCTTAACCACTTTTAGTACTTAATTATTCCCGTTTCTTAATACCGATCATCTAATAACCGCAGCGCTCCTACCAAATTTCGAGCTCAGGACCAAGCCTGTATCTGGCTCCTTTGCCCTTCGCGATTTCAATACCTGGAAAAAAAAAGGAGTTTGCTCAAGCAGGAGTCGGGACCCTAACCCTGCCCCGCCTCCCCGGGACCCCAAACCAGGCAGAGGGGAGCCCCCCGGGGCCCCCAAGGCTCACTTCTGAGGATCCTCCCGGCGTTGCCCTCAAAATCCAGCGCCCACTGGTTGAGGGCGCAGGCTGCCAGGCACACCGCCCGCCCCATGGCGCTGCCACTGCCGCCGCAGTGCCGGGCCCCGCCTCAGGGGCCGGGCCTGAGGGGCCGCGCCTGGAGGGGGCTCTCGCCGAGCAAATTCGGGGTGGCCCGCTGCCAAAGCCCGGGGCGCTGAGAGCTAATTAGCTAATGATGGGTGCTGTCTGCGGCGGGACGCAAGAAGCTCCCTGCTCTGGCAGCGCCGGGGCGAGCTAGGCTTAAATCCCGGTCTGGCTGCGAGCTGCTGCCACAATCCCCGGTGCAGGTCCCCCGATGGGCCTTCCCCTTGTGCCTCTTTACCCCGCCTCGGCCATTTTGGCAGGCTCAGCCTTTATTTTATCACCCTCTGAGAGGTGTCTGTCGAACCTAGGTCAGAGTGGGAGTACTGAAGGCAATGGGGCAATGTGGAGCAGGACGCAGTGGTCTGCATGCTGTCTGACCTCGTGCAGCACCAAAGCAGCTTCAGGGCGCAATGCCCCAAGTCGAAGGGTTCCTTAGGGCTAACCCGTCCTGTGTTTGGCTGCCGTGAGCCTCCTCATCTATAGGATGCTTCCTAACGTTATCCTGTACTAAATTGTCGCCTTGGGCATCAGGTCCTTTTCTTTCAAAATCTTTGTTCTTTTTAGTGATCTTTCCTACATGATGGCCAAATCTGGCCTTTGGTACCACCACTGCTCATAGTGTGCCTGCTCTGTCAAAGGTGGTGACTGGAGCAGTCATAAACTCAGTCGCCCACTGTGTGTTCAATGTCTGTGGCTGTTACTTTGGAAGCTCAAGCAGACCAGCCTCAGCCGCTGACCCTCAGACAGCATGTCACCCCATGGCAGCCGGGAGGGATCACACCCTGCAAGCTGCATGGCAAATACTGTGTGAGGGCGAGGAGCTGTGCCTTGAGGAGCAACGGGGAAAACAGAGGAGGTGCACAGGTGATGGTTACACTCTAGGATTTCAGTGCTGGGCTGTGGAAAGCCAAGGTGAGGGCGTTTCTGCTGCATTTCGGGCTGTTTGCCCCCAGCACACCACTGGTGTTGCACAGAGGCCTCTGTGCTGAAGCTGCAGGGCCCCGCAGCACGCAGATGGCGCAGGGTGGCTGAACGGGTGCCGGGCACCCAGCAGCCGGCACAGCCCGGAGCCACACGGCCGGCCTGCGGGGGCGGACGGCCGAGGCCGCGAGGCGGGGCCGCACCGCGCGGTGCCGGCAGCGGGAACCCCCCAGGGCCGCCCCGCGCCGCCGCTCGGCCCATGGGTTGAGCGCGCTCCGCCAATGGGGTGGCGCGGGGGGGAGGGGAGCGCGGCGCCGATTGGCCGACGCGGCGAGGAGGGGGCGGGACCGAGCTGGGCTGGGGCGGGGGGCGAGGCGCTTTGGGGGGCTCGGCTCGGCTCGGCGGGAGCCGCGTGAGGTGAGGTGAGGTGAGGTGAGGAAGGCCCGGCGGCCGCTGCCTGCAGGTGGGTGCCCGCGGCCGCCTCGCGGTGGGCAGGTGGCTGAGGAGCTGGGAAGGGGGTGTGGGAAGAGGAGCAGGAACCTCAGGCTAGGGTAGGCTTAGGCAGGCAGTTGTTCAGGCTGCTGCGTAGAAAGGCGAATCTTGATGGCAGCTGTAAGCAGGGGGGAAGGCGTGGATCCCGCATGCAGCCTGGCGGAAGGCTGTTCTTTATTATTTAGCCGCTTACAGTTTTAGTAACGGGTTGGTCACCGTGTTTCTGTGCTGTCTGGGGGGATTACTGATAACTCTGGGGGGGGCTTGCACAAACCTCCAGGTGCTGCCAGCTGCAGGCAGGGTTTTTGCAAGCGCTCAACAGGCTGAGCAGTTCTCAAATCCCGTTCACGGCTCTGCAGAGTGACCGGGCTGTTGGTTACATAGGAACCCTGGACAAATCTAAACGCCATGAAAAGCCTCAGCCTAGGATTTATTTTCTCTCTTAGAGAAGAGGCCTGCTTTCTCAGTAAGACTGACAAATCATGGGGAATCTTGGAAATATGCAAAACTTAACTGGGCAGTCTGGTCTAAGCTGGCCCTGCGCTCAGCTCGGATAGGTGGGGCTGAATTGAATAACTTCAAAGGCTTCATCCAGCCAAAATTCTTCTGACTGATGCTTCCTGGTTAAGAGCCTTTCTGTCTTTGCAAAATTACTATTGTAAAGCAAAACTGACACCACTAACTGGACTAAACTTCTGCACTCTGACGTTGGTACAGTAAGTCTCTTCAGTCTATTTTCTCTTGAATGTGCTCGATAGTATTGTCTTTAGATTAGTGCTTTACTTGCATTAGAAACCTTGTCATGGAAGCATTTACACCTGGAATGAGACTGCTTCTGTCTCACATCTCAGCCAAATGTCTGCCTCTGACAGTATTTTACATGTCTCTGCTGAAACATAAGGTGGCGGTTAGCACTTCTGATAACCGAGGCAAGTCAGTCAGTAGGTCAGGGCCACATTCCGTGGTTGCCAGGCAGGCCTGTGGTGATGCAGCTGGGCCAAGGCCGGGCCGGGCCATCAGCCAAGGGATGAAGGTCAGGGTCAGGCCTGGTGAAGGGAACCAGCGTCAGACACAGACCTGGGATGGCCAGGCAGGGCCTTGGGGATGAGGCCAGGCCAGGCCAGAAGGATTTAGGAAAGATTTTTTTTTTCTTTCCTCTTCTTCACTCCAAAATTTCTCGTAATTGAAAGCTATTTAATTGTTTTTAATAACTAGTATTTCTTTTCAGTAGAGCCAAAAGACCTAGTGAGAACAAGCTGGAGTAACAGTATGAATATTTGCTTTCACAGAGAACGCCATGGCAGCCCACAAGGAGAAAAAATCTGAAGAACGAAACCACAAAAACATCCAAAATGATACTCAAGCTTCTCAAGTCCAGTGGGGAAGAGCATGGTGAGAGAAGTTGATGACCCTAATTAGTCACTGTATTTCAAATCGGTTCCTACGTACTCTTACAGATGTTACATTCTTTTTAATCTTTACTCTGTTTTCAAAACATGGGTACATTGACCTAACGTTGAAAGCTCCTGGTTAATGAGCTGTAGTAACAGGTGCCAAAGAAGAGTTCCTCAAGGTTTTTAAATATGGAGCTTGCCAGATGGCTTGGGTTAAAATACAACCCTTCTTGCAAAATGAAAAACAAACCATAATATTCCGTGAAATTTGTAGTTTCTTCAAAGGCTAAACAAAATATTTGCTGCAATTTGGAAAATAGGCATCCGTCTGTGGTACTGCCAGCTGACACCACCTGCAGCAGCAAGGTTTATGGCCCATATTCCTGTTGTTAGAGTGTGGTGAAAATATTAGTGGAGTACTGTACTGCAGCTGAAAACAGCAGCGGGTGTCCATATGGTTTCTTACCACAGACAGTGGTGCTGGAGCATGTTCAGCTTTTGGCTATTCGGGGTCTATCTCATCTGTGTTTCCAAGCTTTGCATGGTATTGTGATTCTATTACCACCTCCATCTGAATGCTTTACCAGTAGTACCTGTGACTGCTATCAAACATGTGAAGACTGTAATAATAGTGTGCTTTTTGGAGGGGAGATGTTATCTGTTATGTTGCTCTAATTAACTAGCATCGGTTTATAACAGTTTGTGGTAAAGTATGTAACATGCTAAACTTCCTGTCACTGTTTGACCCAAAGAAACGTATGTGCTCTAAAAACATTTTCCATTTTCATCCAGTTAGTCTAAAAAGACCACTGAAAAATAAAATTGCTTTACTTAATCAGAACTGCTGTTGTAACTGAAAGCTGAAAAAAAATGTTCTGTTTTGGATTACAGGGAGGTAGACTGGTTTTCCTTGGCAAGCATCCTTTTCCTGCTCATGTTCGCACCGCTTATTGTGTATTATTTCATAATGTCCTGTGACCAGTACAAGTGCTCTCTGACTGATCCGCTCATTGACTTGCTCATGAGGAATAAACATCTGTCTGACATCTGGAACAAGACTCCTACACTGACCTATACAGCTGCTGGCATCTATATTATTTGGGTTGCCTTCCAGGTATATTATTGAATTACAATCTAGTTGTAGTGTGTCTGTGTGGGTGTACAAGCATGTATCTATCCTTCAGATGAAAGAAGGGTAGAACTAACTGGAATACTGTATTTTTTTTACGTAATGGCAAAATAGTCTGTCAGATGAAAATTTCAGGAATTACTAAGAGATTATATAGGTTTTAAGCACTCAAGATACCAGTTCTGGTCTTACAGTGAAAGAAGGTTGCCTCACAAGTGCTGTTCTTTCTGTTGAGTCTCATATAATACCATGCTAAATCATTGTGTGTGGCAGTGAGTCAGGACAGGATAATGCAGCTAGATGAATCTCAGTATTGCTTGTTCTCACAGATAACTCTGTGATATAAGTATTTCATACAATATAAATTCAGATGCTTTAGATGGATGACTTCTACAAGAGTCTCAGATGATGTGGTTAAGATAAACTGACCATATAACAAAAATACTGATTTACTTTAAATTAATACACAATAAGTACTATCATAAAGTAACTGCAGAAGGGATGTATTTTTCTATAGACAAACTCTAAAAGAATGTTTATTTGTGACTTTTTTTTTTGTAAAATATCTTCAAACTTAGCAAACTACTGCTGTTGTTTTCCAAATTGGAAAGTTACTTAAGTATAATGTTTTAAAATTAAAGGATAAGGACCCAAATCTAACTAGAAACAGTCCTCTCTCAGCCAAAAAAGGCTTACAACCATATATGAAGGGCATGTTTAAAATTGTTCTGTAGCTTGGACATATTACTGGTCTAAAATCACAACAGCTAATCTTATAATATTTGCTTATCTAATTGAAACTGACTGTTATCTTTAGTATGTGTATGAAACTTTTTTGGGTTTTGTCTTGTCTGTTTTCTTACTGTTAATATGTTCCCTCACTTCTAGGTGATTTTGTATGTGTTTGTTCCTGACTTCTGCCACAAGTTTCTTCCTGGATATGTAGGAGGTATACAAGAAGGTGCTGTCACTCCTGCTGGTAAGTTATTTCTTGGGATGTACCACAACATAATCACACTTTCTAAATTATAGTATTTCTTTATTTAGTCCTTAATAATCTGTACATACCTGCAGGAAAGGTGGACATAAATGTTTTCACTTTCAATATGCTTATTTCAAACAATCAAACAAATATTCATCTTCTTTTAGAATAAATTACAGAACTTCTCTCTCTTAAAAAGCTATTTATCATGTAATTAGGTGATCTGTTCATACTTAAGTAAAATACAGCAAGGACAATATCAGCAGTGGAAAAATACAGACTGATAATTTTGGTGCTTTAAATCAACAGCAGACTATTGCTAGAATCTGACAATGCAGTCACATCTTATTTGAGCCAAGTTAACCTGCAAGACTTGAGCAGAATGTGTGATGTGGGCTAAGTGTGACAGAGGATGACTTGAGAGCTTGGCTGATTGTGAGATTACAAATCCACCCTTTTGTGAAGAGAGTTAAGAAAAATCTTAGCCTACAGGTTGTGGCAGAATCTAATGAAACTCAGAAAAGTGCCGCAAGATACTTAACTAGGAGGACGACATTCAAGGGAGGTAAGGAGGGTAGGTCACTTCATGAGCGCTTGATTGACATGGCTATTGTATGCATATCCTTATTAATAACTGTACTAATGTAATATCAGTAATACTGATTTTTTTTTCCTTCCTACTTCAGGTGTAGTAAATAAGTATGAAATCAATGGACTCCAGGCTTGGATCATAACCCATGTACTTTGGTTTGCAAATGCCTATTACTTCCACTGGTTCTCGCCTACCATCATTTTTGACAATTGGATTCCTCTCCTCTGGTGTGCCAATATCCTGGGATATGTAGTTTCCACATTTGCAATGATAAAAGGCTACTTTTTCCCTACTAATGCCAAAGACTGGTATGTTGCTTTAATAAGAGCCTACAAGGAAATCAGACATATAGTAATGTAGAACTGTGGTTCTTTACTTTAAGACATGCACCATCCATTGTGTTTCATGCTGCATGTCGTGTGACTGTGGCATCCTTGGTGTCATGGATGCATCTGTTTTATTTATGACTAACAAATAAGGTTATAGTTGGACTCCTGGGAAGTGATAGCAAGTTTAAACACGATGCCTCTGAAGCTACAATTTATCTCTTGTACTGTAATACTTTAGTTTAATCAATTGTTACCTTATATTGCATTACATGGTCTTATAATTTTTATTATTGTTATATCAGGCCCCTTAGGAAATGATCTGAAATGTATAGTCAGAATACTAACTATGTGTATTTGTTATAACAATATAAATTTTTAATCTTTTGTGCTTTCTAGCAAATTCACTGGCAACTTCTTTTACGACTACATGATGGGGATTGAATTTAACCCTCGAATAGGAAAGTGGTTTGATTTCAAGCTGTTCTTCAATGGGCGCCCTGGTATTGTAGCCTGGACTCTGATTAACCTTTCCTATGCTGCTAAACAACAGGAGCTGTATGGTCAAGTAACCAACTCCATGATCCTCGTCAATGTCCTGCAGGTAAATTTGGAGGAGGAAAACAAGTTACCAGTTTGGAAATAAACTAGTATTAAAGTAGGAAAAAGTTCTTGCATTGAAACCAAACTTAAATTATTCTTCCTGGCCTGAACAATGTCATTCAGTGTTGATGCTTTGGGACTTGCTTCTTTGGACACTTTCTTTCATTCAGCATGTCCCTGTGAATAATCCAGTGTGCTACCACTGGCATAGTTATGCCTGTGCCAGCAGATTTCAGTATAGGCTTAAATTAGAGAGATTTTTCTGAGCCTATGATCTAGCTTGATCTTGAATCCAGAGAGAACAATGACAACATTCTGTGGCTTTACTTGGAGCACGCTTGGGGTAGGTTTTTTTTGAGTGCAGAGCTTTGCATTATTTATTTATTTATTTTCCTCAAGACATGCAGAAATGCAGATGTCTCCAACACCTAAAAATAGCCACTGCAGTGCTATGTTTTCTCCTGAGGAGACCCCAAAGTAATAAATACAACTAATAGTTTGAATTTATTCATATGTATAAATGGGAGCCTACTTAACAGAAGCTCTATTCCTACTCTCTGAGAGGCAGGAGCAATAAAATGCAAGTGCATTTCTTAAGTGTACGTCCTTAGGTAATGCATCTATTCTCCACATGCTAATTTATTTTGGTTAATACTGCTATGTATTACTTATTATTGCTTTAGCTATACAGTTGTATTATAAATCTCTGCTGTACATGTTATGTTCCTCTTAATGCCTTTATTTTTGAAGTGTTAAAATGAAAACACATCAGCTTTGAGATTTTTGTTGTAAGACAGAACAAAAGATTAGGTTGTTACTGGTAGACAGGATGACAGGTGACAGCACTGTGTTATTAAAGTAGAATCATTCTGTTTCAGGGTATTTACGTTTTGGACTTCTTCTGGAATGAAGCCTGGTATTTGAAAACGATTGATATCTGCCATGATCATTTTGGATGGTACTTGGGCTGGGGAGACTGTGTTTGGTTGCCTTACCTCTACACTCTGCAGGTAAAAATGTGGTACAATAGATGTTTGGTCTAAAATGAAGGAAACCTTCCAGAACTGCTCTTCCCAGCAGAATGATTTGTATCTTAATTTCTTTCTTAATGGTTTGAATGCTAACTAACTGTTGTAATATTCTTATAGCAGTATGCTTGTAGTAGAGCCTACTGTCCCTGCATGGAATTGACGTCTTTTCCTCTCCATTTTTTGTATCCCTTTCTGACACTGTCTGTTGTGTCTGTATATTTTTTCTAAATCCTTTCAGGCCCTTTCTGTACTCCTGGATGTTGGGTGTTTTTGTTTGTGTGGTTTTATTTTCCCCTACCTCATTTAGTCTGCATCTTCACGACTTCTCCCTTATTCTTGTTTGTCCTATGAAATGCAATTTTGGAAAGAGAGACAGAGGCAACGTAGCAAGCAGAAAATATTTTCTGAAAATATTCCATAGTTTTACTGGTACTTTTTTTTTTTTCCCCTCCATTCTCGGTCACTGGAGGTCAAGGAATTAGTCTGGCATCCTAAGCATGTTTTTAAAGTGAAGAACTGATTGTCTCTTTTCTGCTCCCCAGGGTTTATATTTGGTCTACCACCCTGTGCAGCTGAGCACAGCCAGTGCCATAGGGGTCTTGATGTTGGGCTTGGTAGGCTATTATATCTTCAGAATGACGAACCACCAGAAAGATCTCTTCCGGCGTACAAACGGCAACTGCAGGATATGGGGGAAGAAGCCAGAATACATTGAGTGCTCTTACATGTCTGTGGATGGGACCAAGTACTACAGCAAGCTGATGACCTCAGGATTTTGGGGCTGGGCACGCCATTTTAACTACACAGGAGATTTGATGGGCTCCCTGGCCTACTGCCTGACTTGTGGGTTTGAACACATCTTGCCTTATTTCTACATCATTTATATGACTATTCTGTTGACTCACCGTTGCATTAGGGATGAACACCGTTGTTTCAGCAAATATGGGAAGGACTGGAAGCGCTACACTGCTGCAGTGCCTTACCGGCTTATACCAGCAGTATTTTAAGGCTAACACAGAATCCGGGGAAACAAAAATTTTTGAGACAAAAAGAGTTGATCCATACAGTTAAACTAACAAAAAATATTTTGGGAAGGACACTTAATAATGCTTGGGAAAAGAAAAGGTGTCTGGAGAATAATCCTGGATGTAATGAAGGAACATGCTTCTAGTAAGCAGGCAGACTGTTTAAAGTAAATGAAATAAGGCACCAAAATGGCCTTTTTAGATATATTTGTATTTAAAAAAAAAAAAAAAAAAAAGAAAAAGAAAAGACTGTTTCACCTGGAACTGTTTTTTTTTTCTTTAAATTAACTTGGACTTGAAGAAAAGTTACATGCACTGAATGCATTCCTGAAATCTCTCCAATGCTGGGAGGAAGTCTTACCCTTCAGAGCACCAAGGTTTTTGGAACCAGCTGCCAGTGAATTAGGAGAGGAGGAAAATAACTGTGTGTTCAGTTTATGAAAGAAATCTTATGACGTGGTTGCTTGTGACACTCATAACCTACGATTAGTAATTCCCCGAGGCAGGCTTTATTGCTCATTGATTTTGAAGAGTTGAACCTGGGAAATACTGAGGCTTATCCTAAGCTAGTGTTTTGGAAGACTGGTGTAATCTGATTCACAAATACTTGTGAAAGCTGGTATAAATTGGTATAGCTACATTAATTACAGTAGACTAATTGCATTAGTCTACAGCACCAGACAAACATGGTCCATGACCAATTGGGTATTGTCTTGATACTGAAACCAAACTTTCTTGATGAAGATACTAATCATACATTGACTTCTTTAGTGTGGGTAGAAAACCTTTGCTGTCACTTTTGCCTAAAATAACATATGTAATAGTTTAAGAAATAAATGAGTGGTTTGAATTAAAAAAAAAAAAAAACACAAAAAAACTAATTTTCCTTTCAGCTGTTTCTTTCCTTGTTACATAGTTACCTTTCCAAGTGATAGGATTCAAAAGGAGCTCTTCAAAGAATACAATCCAAGGAGCAAATTTAAGACTGCATAAAGAAAAAATATTAAAAGAGGGCTCAGAATACCAACCGTGCCTCTTGTAATGAGCTTAGTAGTTACGTTCACAAATATACAGTTAGTTTTTACAGTAAGTAGATAACTAAGTACTGGCTTCTTGTAGAAGTTACTGGATACACTGATCTTTGTGGCAGATTTGAATGTGATATGTTGGTGAGTACGTGTTTTAATTCTGTTGCAGCATTCCCTGAAGGGAAGAATATCACCTTTTTGCTAGGTGAAAAAGGGTCTCTGCAGACCTAGAGAACAAATGCGTCACAAAGTTTGTCTTTGTTTCAGGGCTGGATGTACAAGCATGAATAGAGATGTAGAGATGCTGCCTTGGAGAAGCGTAACTAGCACCATTTGGCACCTACTATCTGTAGGCCTCATAACTATTTTATTATTTGGGGGTTAACATGTTTCAGTACTCCATGACAGTGTATTTCATGGAGGTGCGTGTAGCTGTATCTGACAACCTCTACTCTCAAATCCCAAAGAATGCCAATGGAGTAAAAAAGCTCTGGTTCTGTAATGGCTGGTTACAGACTTAATGTCTTTAAATTGTCAAATACTGCTTGAAATCTGCATATTTAAGCACAATGGACTGATGATGCAACTGTGTCCTGGTTTCAGGTAGGACAGAGTTAATTTTCCTCCTAGTAGCTGGCAGGGTGTTATGTTTTGGATTAGAATGAGAAGAGCGCTGATAACATGCTGATGTTTTAATAGTTGTAGAGCAGTGCTTACACCAAGCCAAGGACTTTTCAGCTTCTCGCTCTGTCCTGCTAGCGAGCAGGCTGGGGGTGCAGCAGGAGCTGGGAGGGGACAGACCCAGGACAGCTGACCCAAACTGGCCAAAGGGGTATTCCATACCATCTGATGTCATGCTGAACAATATATAGGGGTGGCTAGCCAGGGTGGAGGGGGGGCCGGCTGCTCGGGGATAGGCTGGGCATCGGTCAACGGGTGGTGAGCAATTGCATTGTGCATCACTTATTTTGTACACATTATTATTATTATTATTATTATTATTGTTATTATTTTTCCTGTCTTAATAAACTGTCTTTATCTCAACTCACAGGCTTTACTTTCCCGTTTCTCTCCCCCATCCCGGAGAGGGAGGGGGGAGGGTGAGCGAACGGCTGTGTGGTGTTTGGCTGCCAGCCGGGCTAAACCACAACAAACTGGCAGTACGAAATCTCATAGAAGTGTTACACTTGAAGTTTAATCTAGTGCTTGTAATAGAGTTGATTTGAGAGCACTCTTTTCAGAGGAAAGGAAAATAGTGTGGGATTCTGGGGCTCTTGGACCCCAACAGTTGCTAGTACCTCGTAGCTTTAGGTTGACCCAGATTTTCCAGGGGTAATCCGATAGTTTCTTTTCTCAGCTTGCATAAGAACACATACTTGCATCATTTTCTTGAGTAACCTTGGAAGTTGTACTGACAACTTGCTGTTAACGCCAAGGCTTTTTCAATATTGCAAGATAATCTGGGCTCTAAATCACAGTAGCCTTGCACAGAAATCACAGTAGCCTTGCACAGCATAGGATGCTTTTCTCACTGATAAATCCCAGATGATTAGTGGAAGAAATTGCCCAATTAAGACCAATAAAAACATCAGCATTTTAAAAATAAAATTGAGGAAATTTGAAGAGAAAGGGTAGTACTGTGAATAACTAGAGTATTATGCATTCATATGATTCTCTAAAGCAATTTGTTACATCTAATATTACTCAAAGATTTTTCTGTACAGTCTGACAGTGGAGCATGGAAAGATTTGTATCTGTGTATTTGATGCAGAATTTGCTGCCACTGCTGAGAATGCTTTACCATGTAGATAACCCAGCTGCTGCAAGTGAGAATTCTTTGTTGTCCAGATTGTTAAAGTCATGGTAGGAAGCAATTAGTTGCAAGGTTTTTCAATCAAGGGGCCATCACTGCATTAAACTCACATCCTATTTGTTGTAAGGGTGACAGATTCTGGTTCTTGAGGCTTTCATGCTGTCCATACAGATCTTCATTTATGTTCCATCTGTGTGGCATACAGTTTGTATTGATTCAGTCTGTATGTTTAACAGGGGTTTGCATCTGGCTAAAAAAAGAGTGCTAATTCCATTCAGATTTGCATTTCTTACAAATAAATGATACTTGCAGAAGCATTAAAAAATTATTCTGTAGGCTTCATGCTACCATGATATGTAAGCAATGCACTAAGCAATATCTAACTGATGTAAGCCTTTAAAACTGAATCATTTTAAAAGACTATTGACTTGTTCATTGTCAGATAGGGTAAAGTCTGCCACATTTTGTGTTATAGGCATTTTTAAATTTGTTTCCTCCAGAATGCCAAACAGTATGTCAATATGTATTTTACTTCGGAGAACTTGTGGGTATGTGTTATATTACCTTTGCTCTGCTATTTCATACAATGCTGTTAATACTATCTATCAAATTTTAAGAGCATATGTCTGTAAAATGTTGGAAATTTAAAAAAAAATAAGATTTACAATATTTGTAAAAATGATATTGATTAAACTCCTTTTAAAAATAATGGAAAAATACAACAAAAGCTTCTGATAGTTACTCAGAGCAGTAAAGAAGTTACAAGCATGGTATTTTAATGTATTTACTTTGGTTGGACTATTGCAGGAAGAAAAATAACAAAAGCCTATGAGCAGGGTGCAACAGGCTGAGCAAGCTCCAGATTGCCATAGATCTAAGCAGGGAAAAAATCACAACCTTCTAGTGGATTGCTCCTGTAGACTGTAAATACCTGATCCCCAGATGGCAGGGAGTGGGGGACCTCCAATACATCTAGAGAGGGAGGATGCCTTCCCACATTTAAAAATCCTATCACTAGATGGCATTGCAGTAAGTCAGCTTCCTTATTCGGAAAGGTGGAGACCTGGTTTCAGAAATGCTATTAATTTATAACTCTTCATGCAAAGTTGCAGTTCAATTTATTATAATGCAGCCTGCAAGAATGCTGACACATTTCGGTGTTGAACTGTAGCATACATAATGCTTTAAGGCTTTAAACCTGTAAGCACCTTTTTAAAAGCCGTAACTCTGTACAACTCAGTGACTTGTTGAAAGTGTTGTGTGCAGAATATAAGGAAATTTGATTACTCAGTTCCAGCTTTATTCAGACAATAGCAATACATGCCGTTGCCTCATGGTGGCAGCTACAAAATATTTTCTGTTCTGAATTATCAGTGTAAATTCACATCATATGCTGCCTTTAACCCAAACCTGTATTGGGCTAACTGAAATATTGCATTGTCTTCACTGAAGGTTAAAAGTGATGTGCAATTGAAAATAAAAATGGAATATTGTATTCTGCTTCAATGAATACAGATGGAAAAAAAAAGCCTAAAAGTGTGCATGAAATTAAAAATGAAAAAAAAAATACATTTTTTCCATATTACATACATAAATTTAATTCATGGTAACAAGAAGTTGTAGGAGTTAGTTAACTTATTCAAGTTAACATTTTAACAAAGATTTTAAACAAATCTTTATATTGGTTCAAAAGCATTATATAAGAGTTATTGATTTATTCATGGTTAAGTAATACATGAGTTAACTTCTGAAGCCTTTTTTGTCAAGCAGGTTACTGAACTAGATAGAAGTCTGATCCAGTTTAGTAAACCTAGATTAAAAAAAAAAGTACAATTTGTGCAAAACTTTAAGCTACAGTTGTAGCTCTTATATATGTCTGGTGCATCTGTTTGTTAGGAGTCAGGGGTGCTTGGGAAAACATTTAAGTGAGTTGTGGTAGCTAGCAAGAAGATAACTGCTTTCAGGACAACTGTCTGAGCATTTTCCTTACGCTAGCACTCTGAAACTTCCATTTTGCATTATCAGCCATCGGCTATAAACTCAAAGAGACTGACTACGTGACGTGAATTCATTCTACTGTGATTAGAGTGCAGAACTTCAGGATATAATTTTGACATTGATGTGGACTAGAATTTATTACTGCTGAATTTGATCTTATACCACATGGCAGCACTATTAATGCAAACTTCCCTAACATGAAAAAAGCCTCAATTCTCTGAATACTGAAAATACTCAAATACTGAAAGGATTGAAACCAAATAATTCTTTTATGAGTGTTCTTAAGCTTTGTACTTGAATTACCCAATTTTTCTGTTAAGTACCTTCCTTTGGAAGGTAATTCTTGAGGGACTTTAAGTCCAAGATACTTACAGCCTGGTTATGTGAATGAACTCAGATAGGTTTATTAAGTTTGAGTATGTCCTTCTTTGACCTACAGGTAAACTTAGCATGCCAGGAAGTAGGACAGAAGCAGTCTAGCAGGACAAATATTTTTTTGCACAGTGTGTAAGTACTTGACTTAGAGAATAACTAATTTGTATGATATAGTTAGGATTTTTCTTGGTCTGATATGCTTTGCATTGCAGTAATGCTTGCCCAAATCCAGCAGTGTCTACAACCACATATCCATCTTTATCTCTCTTTGTTGAAAAAGGAAGCTTGCTATCAATTTCTATGTACTTAGAATGTACTTAAACAGGTGAGCTAAGCACATGTTAAGTAATCTGTTAGTTTGAGTTAGAGTCTATTACTTCATTGTTTGTAAAATTAACCTCTTTATTCACAGAAACTTCTCTGCAGACAGAAAAAACATACTGGTAGTGGGAAATGCATTCAACTGTTCAATATCTTCAGTGAGTGGTGTTACAAAACCGATCGCTTCTGAGGCAAAAACATGATACCACGTCCAGAATTTCACTTACACTAGAAATGAATGTATCAAGCAAGTGGCTATCTTAAGCTCAGAAAATATTTTGAAGTGTTCCCGTTCTTTCCTCTGAGGACACTCTTAGGTCACCAGCTCCCATCTGGAAAATATGTTTTGCTTGGTATTTGTAGCCAGAAGGTGGTAGTTAATACTAAGAATCATTTTGTTGTATAAAAAACTGCAGGTCATGCAAGCCCTTAATGAGCACTTTCCCCTGTAAGTCACATAAGCAAATCTTTGATGCAGTCCACGAGTGTACCAGGCAGTCCTGAGTCCTGGTGTGGGAGGCACCAGTGGTAGCTAAAAAGAAGTGGTTTACAACCATGATGTAATTAGGTGGAGAAAGAAAGAGAAAGGACACGGATGCTTCAGCACTGAGGACTACTATCAGATGTTCAAATGTCACTTGCTTCTGATATTTTTAATATCCTATTATTGTCATTATAAAATCATGTTATTGGAGTGATGCCTCCTCTTGTGATTTGCTAAAGTGTACTTACAGTTGCCTATGAAGTAGTTTTCTAAGCATTTCTAGATACATAGTAGCTTGGAAGTTCTGTAGGTTTTAGTGTTTAAAAACCCATCTGAAAAAAAAAAGTCAGGTAGGAAGACACCAAAACGGATGGCAAACTTGAGTAAATTGTTCACAGTTGTAGCTGGAAGGTTTGCACTACCTCAAAATATGTGGTAAGACAACAACAACAAAAATCTCAGCTCCTGCCAGTGAAGAGGCAGTGTTCTTTCTCCTTGGCCATTTTTCCTCCAGCAAAAACAGCTGTGTCAGCTTTTGATTATATATCATCTATGTCACTACCTTCCCTGAAAGATAAGAAAGCAGGCAAATAAATATGTGGAATGCACCTAAAGAGAAGACAACTCATGACAATTCAGCAAAATCAAGTGTGAGCACAGATGAATCCTAATTAATTTTCATGACGTTAACATTCAAAATATTGCAGCTGAAGTGCACGGTTTAATAGAAATTACCAGTGGTACGTCAATGTTCTGAAATTCCTGGATACAATTACATCTTCCAGGTTATATCATACGCTCCATGAAGATGGTACTTACCTTACTTGTTTATTACTTTTCTTGTAAGATAAAACCAGTAAATGTTTCTGGCTTGTTGTTGGTTTTGAGAGTCGCTTTTGTGTAGCATAGCTCTCTTCTTTAGTTGTTCAGTCGTGTAAGTCAGTAATTCTAGCAGGAGTGGGGTAGATTAATAAACGAGTCTTGTATGTAAAAGTGTGTGTATGTTTATGATGTATATAACTAATATCCCCTAAAGTTAAACTGATGTGACAGAAATCTGGGCTCTGCTATAGTGTACGGTTCCTTCTTTGGATTAGCAAAGTTTCTCTAACCAACAACGATGACACGTGTGCCTCATTATTAAATACCATATGTTGTGTATCTTCAGTGGAATTTTGCAATGTTAAATTGACTGATTGCTCTTAGATTTGTTTCATGCTTTTTGTAGCTAGTGAGCTAAATGAAGTGGTTCGGTGTTGTGATGTGATAAAGTCCTATGTCCTTAGCCACAACTATGGGAAGCGTAGACTATGCACATGCTCTTCAAATCTTTCCCCTACTTGTGAAGACCCAGTATGGTCATCTACAAAGAAGCAAAGTTGCTCTGGAGTAACCTTTAGTGTTCTCAGGTAACTGTTCCGTCCCTATGTTAACAGTTCTTTGTTTGTTTCCACCCTATCTTCCATCCCCCAAAAGAAAAGAAGTCGCTAAAGGATCATGTCTGTAACATAACTTAGTCTTGAGAATCTGTAAATGAAGAGTTGGAAAAGTGCATTCCAGCATCTGTTTCACTTGGTATCCTGTGGGCACCTGGTGGTTCTGGGATGATCTGGGTCTCTTTGGGCAGCATTGTCCCTACTCGTTATCTAAGGAGAGCATAGAAAAGAAGTTGCCTTGTCCACTGAGTTCTCTTGCTTTCTAGCTGAAAACGCTCATCAGATCGGGACTTCCCCAACCTGGAAAAAAAAAAAGTCAGTTCTCTTGAAAGATGGTTTTATTAGTTAAAAGTCAGACAGCACTCTGATTCTGTCTGATGTGCTTTGCTTTGTTCATGAAACACTGGGAAAGCTGTATGTACGAGACAGTAGTCAACACATGTTTTATCTTGAGTGCTATATTTATGTCTTTACCTCACTTGTTGAGAGCTGCTCAGTGTATCCCGTGGTTTAACTGCCTTATTGACAACAGCTTAGTCAAAATCAGTGTTGTTTTTAATGTTCCTATTTACATTAGATCTAAAGATAGTTCCATACAGAACACCTCAAGAAAAAATAACAGTATTTTAACTGTATCCATAAACATCTTCAAACTACGCTTTTGGGAGATATGGATTTTTTTTTTTCCTAAGTTTAGAAGTCTTCCCTGGAAAGAAATCTGGCTCTGAATCATGTGCACAGGCAATCTGTACATTACCTCATAGCTGTTAGTTTGGTCCGTGGCAATGCAGAATCTTTGGCCAGTGTTCACTGGCTTCCTCCTCCTCCATGAACTTGTAAACTGGAGCGAATCAGTCACTGCCTATTACCTCAGTGCCTCTGTGCTTCCTCTGGCTATATTTACAAATAATTTGTAAAGGAGGATTTCTTAGAAAAAACACTCTGAGGATACATTGCAATCCATTTTATGTAAATTTAACAGACAGCTGATGGTTTTATTTTAGGTGGTGTAAAGGGAGGAAGAATTTAAATGATCCTTCTGTTGGCAGGTCTGTGGTTTTATTTCTGCAGCTCCATAAAAACTCCTTGGACAGCAGAATTGGAAAAAAGAATTTAGAAGAGAGAAAATAAGGAAATAGCATTCAGATTATTACCAGAAACCATCTGCCCTCTATTTTTTTCCTTAGATAAGACACTTATGTGCAAAAGCATATTGCTTGTACTGTTCCATAAAGCAGCATCAAAAGTAATAAGCAGTATCAATAAGTAATAACTTAAAAAGCATAATATCTTGCCATAATCAAAAAGCATTTTACTATTTAAATTGCAATTTTCATACAATTTGATCTAATAGCATTCTTATACATATTTTTCTGTCATTTACCCAGTGAAGTGAATGCAAAATGCTATTTGAAAGTTGCTGAACACCTACGTATCTCTTTACTGGTCATCTAATCAAAATGACACTCATCACAGGCATAGTCACTTGTAAAAGGTTGTCTGGGAGGGAGAATGATTGTTTTAGGAATTGTGAAGAAAATGCACTTGCTTCGAGTCTTAGTCTCTTAAACATTATGAACAACTGAAAGTTGTTGTTAGTCATGCAAACACTTGAGTTCTTTGAGCAAATTTACTCACCAAATTATATATACATGAGATGTGTTAACAGTGCAGCATTAATAGCACAGTGCAGCGAGGTGCAGAAAGAATATACAGCTGTACAGTTCTGGCTTAACTTATTGTCCACAAGCAGCTCAGCAAAATCTTTGTTTAAGCTTAGTTCATCCCTGTATGCTGTCAGATAATACAGGCTAATTTAAAAGGAAAAAAAAGTACTTGCTACTGTACGTTCCAAAAAACACAACTACAGTAAAGATAATATTTAGTTTTAAGTGACAGTTTGCCTGTCTGTTCTCTAAGAACCAAATCTTGCCTTCTGCTAGGAGCTTTGCTCTAGATTTCAGTAAGATCAAACATGGCTTCTTTTGTAAAGCCAGCTATAGATACAATAGAAGGAAAGCATTCATTTTTCCTATTTCTGGAAGGTTTTTATATGAAAAGATTGTAGAGGTGAAGGCCACAGGTAACAAAAATTAAGATATCGAATTGAAAATTGCCATTGTACTACCATAATTACTGCTACCAACAGTTGTATTGTCATACAATACCATAAAATCAAGGGGTTTGAGGTTCATGAATAATGCAGAAAATCTCTATCTAACTTCTGTTTTTACAAATGCTAACTTCTTGCATGCCAAAGTGGCAAATTCTTCAGTTTTATTTTTGCAGTTTGGGGATCCATTACATAGCAAGGTACTGAAATGCCTACCCAATCTTTGTGCTATCCTAGAGCTAACACACAAACGTTTCTTCCTAATCTTCCCCATCATGATTTCTGTAATGAAATCATAAAATATTTTGTGATACCAAACTAAATTAAAGCTCTGAGTATTTATGAAGTAAAGCTGCTTTGATATCTACTTATGTGGCAGTTGTGCATATGGAAGAAAAAATCTGTATTAACATGTCAACTGGAATTTGATTTCACATTCATTCTGCAGCATTTAGCCTAACTTGTAGGCTAGCATTAATGACATTTATCCTTTCACAATAACGCTACAAGTAGTAGTGGTGTATACTGTGAGCAGACTTTGATAGCTGTGGTCAGAAATTATTTTTTGTGGACTCATTCTACGTATTCTGGTGGAAGAAGTCTTCTCTGTTTGAACAGCTTTCTGTTATTCACTCACATGTTGGTAACCATGGAAGACAGTAGATGCCCACAGCATTCACAACAGCTTCCTAAATGTACTAGCTTTAATTGAAAAACTCATAAGCACGTTTACAGTTTGAGCTAATTTAGACAACATCAATTGTTCTTTCTTTGGTGATTTGAACATGTTACATGGCAGATAATTTCTGAAATATTTTAACACCCCAAAATTAACAGGAATGTAGAGATCAAGACACAAAAACCATCTAAACAAATAATCTCTGATAGTGGAGGGGGGAACACTTAATTCCTTCCATTCAGTAAACTGCACAATTCAGGATATTCCAGTGCTAAATGTGGACTATGAATAGAGATGCATTTTGCAATAGTGTGACTCAGCTGGCACCTTCACAGGCTTGAGGAACTTGATTCTCAGGCCAATGTAGGTGTCCGTGCATGACTTTACACTGGTAACTTTTGCAAGAGCAAGCACAGAAAAGGCACAAAAAGTGCTTGATGGGGAACAGCTTACTACTGTATTGATACAGCACGCTTGTGAGCATCACGATTCCTGAATGTGGTATTCTGATCCTTCTTTTCTGTTAATGTCAATCCTAATATAGCTGTCTGTTTCCTTCGAGACAACACATGAAGCTGTGAGGGAGGCTAGAACTGGAGAAGGAAAAGGTGGGGGGGGGAGGTAGAAGGATGAAGCCTGAGAGACAGTAAGTTCAGAGGGTAGAAAGAACAGGAAAAGCAAATAATAGCAAGGTTATATAGGAGGAGTGCTCTGAGCAATGTTTACCTATCTCATTAAACAGCTTACTAATGTATTTAAAATGTTTGAAAATCTCAGCTGAAGTTTATATAATGTGGAAGGCACCATCATCTGTTAGTAAAACGGCAAAGAGTAGCTTTCATGGGTATATAGCATTTTGATAGCCACTCTATCTGTAAGCTACCAGCATTTTTCTCTTTACAGTATTCTAGTGATTTTGGGGAAGCCTGGTTACTGTTTCCAGCATGAGAACTGGGAAGCCTAAAGGCTGCAGGATGGTGAAGAATTTTTATTTTTATTTCTAATAAAGAACAACAAGACACCTGCATTTGAGTTGTTTGTTTGTTTGTTTGTTTCTTGCTGAAGTTTTCCCTTTTCTCAGTCAGACTTGCATGCCTCAGAAATTTTGGTAGCTGGAAAATTTACTAATAGGACATAAACGTCTTAGAGAACTTAATGAAGAATCATCCCTTTGCCAGGGCAGCAATACCAAGCTGAAAGCGGGCATGAGAAGCCAGAGCAGGCTTCCTCTTTCTAGATCAGAAATCCCGGCACATAGCCCTACTAATTTATTTTGGTCTCTGTCTGCTGATGCTGCACTGAGCTGGAGATTTTCCTTGGGTCAAAGAGGGAGAGGAAGCAGGAAGCAACTAGGGCATCTTCCACTCTGTTAACTGACAAGTATTTTTGATTCTCTCAAGATAGCTGATGAATTCTTTTGGTCATTTGCCGAGTACTGAGGTTTTTAACTGAAATATTTAGATGTTGTTCTAACAATAAATGAAAGGCTTACTGTGACTATACAAACTTTTTTCCTTAAAAATAATTGAGGAAACTGCATACAAAGACCTGGGGAAGGAATGTCCTTGTGGCAACAGCACGTGCTCGCCGGTTAGAGGTTGGATTTATGATTGCTTGAAGTCGTACTCTGCCCCTGCTGTCAGTGGATTGGGGTAGGACAGGCTGATCTTCCTCTGCTTCTACCTGAACAGAGATAGTGCTTTAACCAGTTCATGGACAGCCATAAATGTGGCACAGTTTTATTTATTTAGGGCTATGAAGCTGGTGAAGGGCCTGGAACACAAGTCCTGTGAGGAGCAGCTGAGGGAACTGGGGTTGTTTAGTCTGGAGAAGAAGGGGCTCAGGGGAGACCTTGTTGCTCTCTACAACTACCTGAAAGGAAGCTGTGGGGAGCTCAGGGTCAGCCTCTTCTCACAGATAACTAGTGATAGAACTAGAGGGAATGGCCTCAAGTTGCGCCAGGGAAGGTTTAGGCTGGAAATGAGGAGACGTTTCTTCTCAGAAAGAGCAGTCAGGCATTGGGACGGGTTGCCCAGGGAAGTGGTGGTGTCACCATCCATGAGGGTGTTTAAGGAAAGGTTGAACATGGTGCTTAGGGACATAGAGATGGAGATAGCAATAAATAAATCATAGTTAAGGTTGGAAAAGACCTCCAAGATCATCTAGCCCATCCATCCCCCTACCACCAATATCACCCACTAAACGATGTCTGACATGGTCCCACCGCCTCCCGACTCCAGCAGCGGTGCCACCACATGGCCGCCACCTGGGGCGGCACCGGCCGCAGCGCCGGGGCCCGAGGCACGACTACGGGGCTCCGCAGGCCCCGAGGGCCGAGCTCAACCGTGTCCCCCGGTGCCGCCGCGGCCCGGCCCGGCCCCGCCCCGGGCGCCGGTAACCAGGAAGCAGGAAGCGGCGGGCGCGGAGCTGGGGCCGGGAGGATGGCCGGCGGGGGCGGCCCGGCGGTGAGGGGAGCCGCGCGGACGGGAGGGCGGCGGGGAGACAGCGCCAGGTCCCGGGAGGCGGCGGGCCGGGGCCCGGCGGGCCGCTCCTTGGCGGCGGGGGCGGGTTAGGGGCGGGGACCGGCCGCGGGTGCCCCGGAGCCGGCTCGGCACGGCCCCGGGGCTGGGGTCTCCCGCTGGCTGCTGACCTTGGGGAGCCGCGTTGGGCCCACGGGGGAGTTCCCTGCTCCCTCGCAACGGGCTCATGGGTGTGCGCCTCTGTCTGGGGGGCTCCCGGGGCTCTTGTGTTCAAAACGTCAGGACGGAGCTTGTCGCAGCTGGTGTAAAGCCTGGGCTGTGGGCGAGCAGTTGTTTACAGTCAGGGTGTTCTGTGGGGAGCTGGTTCTGCCAGGAGTTCAGTGCCTTTGTAATTTTGTCTCGGAGAACTTAACTCTGTCCTCCCGTATCTTGGTGCTGAGAAGAAAGATTAGCCTCTTGTCAGGTGGTTTTATGTTTTAACTGCTTTAAATCTACTTCCTTATTTGCATTAATGCAACTTGGCAAGTACAATGTGTGCCTCTACTTGTAAAGAGGGAGATATGGTATCCCCCATTTAAATAATATTTGTTGATAGATATTTTGTTAACCAACAGTGTAAAAACCATTGCCATGGGCCTCATCGACCTCATATGCACAACTGTCATAGCATCCACAGTGAGAAAGATCTGCCGGTGCTACCAGGATCACATCCAGTTGTTGAGGACCCTGGCTCGTTTGATATTGTTAAGGCTACACAGTAAGTATATGTTCTATGTCTGCACGATGCTGAAATAGACAGGTATTCCTTCCTCCAATGTAAGCTATGCTGGATATTTTAAAAAGGAGAATAAATATTAGGGTTCCATCACCTCTCTAGTGAAAGAAGAGAAATCATTTAAGTATGCTATTATAAATATTTTTATCATAAACAATGATAATCTCAACCAAGTCTGTTTTGTTAGGTAGAAAATTCTAGATACCGAGGCTCAGACCAACTTTTTTTGCAAGACTTCCGTTGAATGCAAAGTGGAATTTGTTCATGTAGGAACCGTTGGATGAGGCTTATTGAGATTTACTTTTTTTTGTATGTGACATTCTTTAAATTCGAGGATGTTTCAGAAATAAGTAAATACTTGTTTTTCTGTTTTAAGGTATGGAATATTGGAGCGATGCAAAGAACTGGTAGAAGCAGGATATGATGTTCGACAACCAGACAAAGAAAACGTGACTCTTCTTCACTGGGCAGCAATAAACAACAGACAGGAGCTGGTTAAGTAAGCTCTAGAGACCCTGTGAAAGTACTTCAAGTATTCTGCTAGTGTTAGTAATGATTGCTTTGTTGCTATTGTACTTCAAAACAAAGGGAGCGTGCTGCTTAAGTAGAAAAGCATAAAATTCAAATTTTAACCCAATTACGTATGTGAAAATGTCTCTGAAATATAGTTACCATGCTTTTCTTTTGTACATGAGATTATGTAGTATATGATATCATTAGATTTTCCTGGATTTGTTTTGTTTAAAAAAGATCAAAGCTGATTTCTTAAGTGTCTTACTAATTACTGTTGTTTTTTCTTAAACAACTTCTCAAAGTAGCATCATTCACTGCAAAAATATTCTTGTTGTTTGCTTTTCTAGTGAAACTTTCATTATAAGCTATTTACTACTACAGCTATGTTATTTTTAGAATAATATTTTAATGACTCTTTTTAATCTTATTTTATTGCTGTTATACAGATACTATATTTCCAAAGGTGCAGTAGTGGATCAGCTAGGTGGAGATTTGAATTCAACTCCCCTTCACTGGGCCATTAGGTATGCTGCTTGCAACTACTCATTGTAAATCCGCTAGTGTTAAGAGTCGCGTTTTGTGTGGGACAGAAGTGGTCATCTTAAATCTGTGCTGTGTTTCCTTTATTCACGTGTACAGAATTTCATAGCATGTCTATAATTATGCTGAAATGTGTTCTCTGATTCTTGGCAACTTTGCAAGCCACGAAGTTGAGTTATGTGTATATCTATGTATTTTAGTCAGACTCGCATTTTGAATTTTCTCAAGAGCAATACTTTCCAGACTTGGCCTCTTAGGTTCTGCCTTACTAGGCAAAGAAGACTTAATATTGTTCCTTCATGGAAGTTAGCTTTTGACGCCTATTAGGGCATAGTTTAAGTCTGGAAATGTTGTGTTCTTTGACAGACTTTGTCATGTCTAGTTAATTTGCTTTCAGTTGTTTTAGCTTCTGCCCTAAATTAACTTGGTGTACACCTGTAAGGCTCCACGCTTCCAGTCCTGGACTTAAAGTGCTAGCATGTAGCAGCAGAGCCAAAGTATGACCCCATGTTGCTCAGCAGCATATAGATAGATACCTTTGGCCTTTTCCCCCAGCGGTGCCAGATTTTCTTCTTGGGCTTCTTATAGCTGCCACAGCAAACATGAAGTACCTCTTTCTGAGCAACAATAACTGTTAGCACTTGGTGTGGAGTAAAATCATACTGGCTTCCAGGGCAGGACTTGAATAAAATGATCAAAAGAACAATGCACTTTTCTTCTGGGAAATATTTCACCTTAAGTACTGCTTCTAGAATAACTAGTCTAAGTGCAAATGCTCATACTGGAAGAGCATTGCTTTTCTCTGGGTTTAATCTTCTGCTGAACAAAGATACTTTTTACGAGATTGACTGCTCATGGGAGAAACTACTGCAGAATAAACACTGTATGCTAAATTGCCAGTTTGCCATAGATTGACTTATTGAGATAAACATTTAATCTTCTGATATAAACCTTTAGTTTTAAAAAATGTCTCCTGAATAAAAATACAAGATTCTGAAATTAAATTTTTTCAGGGTATCTAAGAATTTCTAAGGCAAGGCTTTCATTAAGATTTACTTTTTTTTTTGTCATTACTATAGTTTCATTTCATATATCTTTACAGACAAGGACACCTGCCCATGGTCATATTATTGTTGAAATGTGGAGCAGATCCCAGTCTTATTGATGGGGAAGGATTCACTAGCATTCATTTAGCAGTGCTGTTTCAACACATGCCCATTATAGCTTACCTCATATCAAAGGGCCAGGTATGTTGTTGATGTCCCAAGCGTTGTTTTCTAGTTAGGAGTAGCTGCTTGTGCTTTGTAGATACATTGCAGGATTTACTGTTCTGTTTCCTATATGACAAGCAGGTATTTGGCAAGTATTTCCCTGGGCCATATGTTCAGAGAAGCTTAATTAAAAAAACAAACAAACAAACAACAAATATAATGCCTTCCAGTTGTCTTGTCATCCTTTTACAATCCAGAATTGTTAACGCTCAGCAACACATGTGATGCTGTATAAATAACAACTGGCTTTTAAAACTGATAACAGAATATTATATGAAGTACATGAAGTACATCATGAAGCATCTACTGTTTGATTACAGATTTGTAACTAGTAATCTCTGCAATTGGCCATCAGTTGAAGCATGTGTAATATACAGAATACAGAAATTTCTATTAAAAAATCAGACCTAGTCTGACTATGTTTTATGTCATATCCACTTTAATTGATATCTGCTTAGTTTATACCTGAAGTAAGCAGAACTGATGACTGCTGTAACAATTCGCTAATAAAATTGAGAGGAGAGTGCTTTTGTGATCATGAGTGTTTTTTCAAAACACCATGTGATAAGATTTAAAGATTTGGTAAGTTTATTTTCTTTCTCCTAGAGCTCTCTTAAATAGAAAACCACCTTCTGGAATGTAGATATAGATGGTATACATCACAAACTTATGAAAGTTTATGTTCTATTAAAAAATGCAAGTGATTACAAAACATAACTAAATCTGCTCTAATTCAGTGATGGGTGGAGGTGGGAGAGAAGGAAACCTTCATTGTGAAAGAGAAGGGAAAAGATTAGGTAATACGAGTTAGATCTCTAATTATGTATTGATGCGTAATCATTTTTTTGTTCTATTAATAAACCAGTTTTATGTAGTTGGACATCCTGTTATACACCTCTGTTTACACAAGGAAGATAGTTAATGTTGCTTCCCAACGTAAACTCTATTTATGGTATTTTTGCTCAAGAGAGGACAAGAAATACGGTGAATTAAAGGAATCATATCCACATGATTCCTTTTAAAGTATCTGTAGTGGACACTCAGCATATCCTGAAATGAATGACGTGCAAGACCCATGGAAGGAAGAAAATTTATTTAAATGAGCGTTGGCTTCTTGGCCGGTATATTTTGGTTTCTTTCCACTTCTGCAGTGTGGCTAAGTCAGCTGTGTAGCTCAGAATCTGACCATGTAAGCATTTACTGAAATCAGTGATACTTGCTTGTTATCTTTTTCTTACACTTAGAACATAGACACAACAGACTTCAATGGACAAACACCTTTAATGTTATCAGCACAAAAAGTGATGGGGTAAGTAGTGAACAACTTAAAAAGAACCTGTTGCCCACCACTTTCTGGGCACAATCCTGAGTCTTCTGAAAATGTTTAAAGTGACATTCCTCTCTTTTACTTGTACAAAATATGCGGTATTTAAGAGAGGAGAAATTATGAAGCAGCTAACTAGGTATAGCAAAGTAAATCAAAAAACATTTATGAAAGTAAATCAAAGTGTTCACAGTAAGTGCGCTTAATACATGTGATGGAGATGCAAGCTTATAAAAGGTGTAGAAAGATAAAATCTGTGTGTATAGCTCGTGTTTGTTAAAATATAGTCTGGAGAAAAACCTTGAGTGTGAGTCCCCAATTCTAAACTTGGATTATTGTTGATGAGCTTGTTGGGAGACAAAGTATCCTGTATCTGCTGTTACTTCACAGATCTCAGCTGTGATTTATTTTTTACGGGGTGTTCAAGAGTTTCCTCTCCAGTATAGATTATGTTCTGTTTAACTTTATTTTCACCTAGACAAGAACCCACGAAGTTTCTCCTGAAGTTTAACCCCTCTCTCAACGCTGTCGACAATGTTCAGAAGAACACTGCTCTGCATTGGGCAATAACATCAGGAAATATTAGTGCAGTAGATCTATTACTGGAAGCTGGTGCTAGCATGGACATAAAAAATGTCAAGGTACAATTTCTTGCATTATTTTAGTTTCTTTCATCCGTGTGGCATGAACGCATAAAATGAATGTGAAGAAATGCCTGAGTCCTCTACCTTTTGGATATTCTCTGGAACATGGAGGTGAATAAGACAAGCATCCTTACTTGGGAAACCAAGAGGAGTGAGCACTTTTCTTATGGTCTGGCACAAAGTGTGAATGCTGAGATTCTTTGCAATATTCATTTAATGAACAGCTAATTCTTTTGATCACTCTGAGCATAATTGTGTCATTCGCAGATTTTTTCTGTCTTTATTTTATTTTATTCAGCTGTTCTCTGCTTTAAAACATTGGCCAAGAGCATTACTCATGACAGATTTTTCAAAAATAAGTGTCTTTGTATTCACTGAGACTTGTAAAGACTTTAAAGGGCTGAATATGTCATCCTGAAAATATTGAAGTGTTTGTCCATCCCTGTTTGTAGGTGCAAGTCAAAATTGCTAGTCATGTAAAAATCTTAGTCCTAATATTTGTAAAAACTGATATCAAGAAGTATAAATGTTGAAACTATATACATATATATATATATATATATATATATATATATATAATCTCCTGTATAGATATTTGTATAGTGTAGTTACACAGGGTTGGTGTATTGAGCTATGCAGCTTTTCCATCTGCTGCTTTTTTGTGTGTTACTCTTAGAATGTTGCTGTTTGGTTTTAAGAAGTTAACATAAACAACAAACCTTGCCTTTCAGTAAACATGTCGTATTCTAGCTGACAGTTCAGCATTTCAGGTTAGCAGAGAGAGTGCAAAGGTAGTTCAAACGGATGCAGTCTGGTTGAAAGTATCAGTCTTTATAACTACCAAACTCTGAATTTACCCTACCCTTGCCTTAAAGTAAGAAGGGTTGGGAGGAAGCAACTACTGAGTTGTTCTTGTTTTTGGCTAAATTTATTTATTATTTCTGTTACAAAGGAAAACATTTATGTGTGAAGTACATAACCAAATAAACTTTGTTGTTAAAGGGAGAGACACCGCTTGACCTTGCAGTTCAGACTCAGAATCGCTTCATAGTCTATATGTTAACGGAAGAAGAAAGAATGAGAAGCAGAAGAAATAGCAGGTTACTGAGAATAATGGAGAAACATGAGGTAATTTCGTGAGTAATAATTAATGGAAATAAAGCTACAGCATTCCGTGCTCAGAATAATACATAAAAATTATTTTCTGAGAGCTCTTCTGTATCTTTGAAAGCTTCCAAAATTGGATACACAAAAATGAAATTCTTTGGAAGTGCTTAGTTGGTATAGGTGTGGATTTTTTTTCTTTTCCCTGTTGTTCCGCCCCTGCCCCCCCCCCCTTCCCCCAGTGTATTGGTTTGTCGCTTTATCTACCTTGAGTCTCAGCACTTGTTATTATATTATCTGAATGCTCCTGAAGTAAATCCTGCTTGAATACTTTGTCATATTTTAACAATAGTCATGTTAATAGCTGTTCCTGCTGTTGGCATCTTCCTTGACATCGGTGTGGGCCATAGGATACGTCATGAACCTAAGTTCTGATTCTTGGCTTTTGAAAGGATGTCTGCTTCTCTTCCTGCTGTTTGGGATGGCTCTGTTTGTGAGGTTTGTGCATTTATCTCTCTGTATTGACTTTTTATAGATACCATATATATTTATATATACTTTTCAGAATGATCTTGAAACGGAATGTCTTTAGGTGTGCAAAGTAATAGTTTCTCATCACTGAGAGATTTGAGGAAAAACAAAGGTGCAGTCGTAGCTAATTTACATGATTTACATGATAAAGAGAGTGTTACTGAAGTTCTGCACCTGGTAGACGCTAAGATACCCATTCATGATGCTTAGAAACGTGCTTTATTTCAACTTTTCCCTCTGTATTTGTGATCCAGCATGAGTTTTAATGAGCCATTCCTTCCCTCCCTGCTCCACACACCTCAGTGATATCTTAAGCTGTTGTACAGGTTTCCTGTTTCCTGCAGTGGTCACCACACCACAACAGTCAGTATTCATTGAAATGGCAATATTGTTAGTGTGTAAATAGAGAAAGTTCTTTTCACCCAGTGCATCAGCAGTTCAGATATATAATTTTAGGCTGGAACAGAGCACTCTTCAGTTTATTTTTGCATTTTTAACCCTGTCATGTATATGGCCAAAGAATGCCTTTGTATGGCAATTTTTGATTGCTTTAAGAGAGGCTTAAAGTATATTGAGTGAAGTTTTTTAAAAATAACAAAACTGATTATAAATGTGTACTCCACTAAGTTAAGTTTTAAACAAATTAACGACAAATACTGCTTTCTTTTCATATTCTTTCAGGCAGTTTGTGGGCCTCAAGAATCTAAGGTATCTTCCCACATCATTGATGCTAAGTTCAGTCTTCTGGATGTCTGTGACCTGGTTTTTCTGGTTTCTGCCTGATATCCTTTTTGCTGGAGAAATGCAATAGAACTTTCCTTACACTTCCTAGTAAATTAAGTCTAGTCATGCAAATAGTAACGAGCAGTCCCAGATAATTCCACGTGACTGTTAATGTCTGGTAAGATTGATTTTCTTACATTGTGCTGGGGTTAAATAACTTCAAGCTTAAATGAAAGTTGTGTATGGACTAAAAGTATATATCTTCTTTTATCTCTAGCAGATATTTATGTACAATTCTGAAGTATTTTTTTTAATGTTACCAGAATATCAAAATGTCTTTGTTATAAACATTGTTTTCTATGTTAGCATCTCCATGTGACTCTTCATGGTTCCTCATTGAGTCTCTCATCCAGTAATGTATTTTGGCATGTACTAAAGCTGGATAGCACTTGCATTATGCATTCCAATTTTTAAAGCACTTCTTATTTATAAAATAACAAGGATTTGACAGTGCTATTCATGCTTCTGCATAGAAAAAGAAAAAATAAAAAAAATGGGCAAACTAATTTATTAATTTCCCTCAGAAGTAGATCTTCCAGTCTCCTTTGTTTATTTATTCAGAGGTTATGCTGCATCCTCAGTGCACAGTGCCTTAACTTCTACCTTTTGTGTACTTTATTTGAAGATGCTTTGGACTGATGAGTACAACAACATTTAATTAATAGTTTGCACTCACTTTTCAGTACCCTGTTCAGTTGTACAGAGGTCATCCATTTATTATAAAGCTTTGTGAAAAGGAAGGCCTTTAGGGAGACATTTAAAATGTAAATAATTTTGTACTAAACCAGCTATAATATATTGCTATTCATTTTTAATTACTTTGTCCTTTAACTGGTATTTTTCTTTTGTACTGTTCCCAGTTAAGATCATCTTAATATAATTATTAGCATTAACTTATCAGGTATATTCCTGCTGAGGATACACACGTGCTTTTCTAAATGAAAATCCTGTTATTAAGTGTTGCATTGTGAGGTTTTAAGGTTTTCTTCTTGTCATTAAATTAAAAGAAAAAAAGATCTCATCATATGGGTTTGAGTTAAGTTCTGCTGAAGATGATGACCACAGAAGTGTTCTTAAAGGCTTAGCGAGATAGTTTTCTGTCTTTCTATAGAACCCTTGTTCTCACGAATCTTTTTTTCCTCTGAAACTGGCCACAGATCCGAGTGTTATAAAAGCACTGAGTATTTCAGTCAACTGCATTTATGTGTGTCAAACTATTTCTCTGGACTGAATGAAAATCCAGCAATTCTCATTAAGGACTACTCTCAGATCCAAAAACCGATAGAAATGCAAATAGATAAGCAGTATCCAGAGGAAATGTGTTATCATCCTGAGTTGATCAGAAGGGTACCCCACAATTGCGTTGGAATAGATACATTATAATGTAGGATTGATAATATACAGTGCTATTATTTTATATTTTTTCTTCTTGATTTTAATAAGAGCTACTTTGCAATATTTTTAGTTCATGAGTACTGCAACCTCAAGGTTGCTTTTTCTTAATTTTTAAGAGTTATTCGCAGTATGTTTGTTGTTTATGTAATGGCTAGGTAGGCAATGGAGTTGGAGTCCAGGCATGGGCGCACTGACTGCTTCTTGGTGGCTTCATGGGCCTTGCTGTAGGAGACCAAGCTCTCAAGTTGGTTGCTTGAATTTGATTGGTATGAGACTTGTCCCACTCCACGTTCCTCTGTTGTTGCATGGAGATCATTAATCTTCACACGTTTTTCTCCCCCTTTCACCTGACTTACAGATGTCTGTAGTCCACAGTGTAGAAATGCAGAAACAGAATTTCTGTTTATAGTGACTGTTTATCTTCCCATATGTACAACAATAATTTGTCTGCTAGAGAAGTTGCAGCAAAGAACAATATTTAAAAAGTACTGATTTAAGTCTACTTCTCTAGAGTTGATGAGAAATGAATTCCCTCCACATAGTTTAATTAACACAGTTAGCCACCGCATAAAAGTAAAGGGGAAAATCAGGATGAAAAATGTCCAATTAGACTAGAAATGCCAGTTTGGATTTGGTATTTTCTGGTATATTTGTGAGGAAAGAAGGTTTCCCAGTAGCTGTTCGATTACTTTAGAAGTTGTTTTTCAGTGTGTGTTTTTGGAGTGATATAGCTCCAGGATGACAGAAGATGCATTTGTCTATCTGAATTTATTCAGTTGTTTTAACTGGGGAGGAAAAAAAATAGAGGGCAAGACTCAAAACTCTCTGAATAAGAGCCTGTTTGACAACTTAGAGGTGTGTGCAGCAGTCAAGTCTCACAGCTGCTTAATACCAATCAGATATGCAAAAAAAGAAAAAGTCTTCATAGGGGAAAAAAGAAATTGAATTCATTTTATATCTGTTATATATTCAAAGTAAAAGTCTGTACTCTGCTAGTGAGGATGACAGGGATATTGTAGTGCAGGTTTATAACAGTTGTAAAAGGCTTCTCTCCAGAGCTCAAACTGGAGAGGCCACTAAGGGACAGAGAGGTGAAAAGTGGAAGTCATTCTTTTCCTTTTCATATACTGCTTATAAAATATCATACACTGGTTTTGGAATATTTTATTTGTCTGGCAAATAGTGGTGGTATGTGATGTAAGAATATATTCCTTAACCTGAATAATACATATAACCAATACTGTTTTTGAAATCACTGTCATGTTCGGCTTGGTGGGTTTTCTTTATTATTTCTATAAAACTTGGAGAACTGATCCTGGGTATATTAAGTCTTCAGAAAAAGAAAAAAAAGAGGTAGGTGACTTTGTAAAAATAAGTGGAAGGACTAGCATGGTACACCACGTGTTCCCTTCTGGTTGATTTTTTTTTTTGTCATCAACTGTATCTTTATTAAATTTGAAAGCAGTAAGATATTCTTTAAGAACTTTTAGCTCCATCATCAAACAGTGTAGGTTGCAGATAATTCCTCCTCCTACTGCTTATTTCCATATCTTGATCGTTCTGCCATGATTTCCTTGCCTCCATCTTCTTACTGAATTGTGAGCTTCAGCCAAGCACATGGATTCATACCACTGATGTCATCAGTGATATAAACTCACATAGAACTTCACTTAATAAATAAAACTTCTGTAAGGTTTCCATTCCAGTTGTCTAATGTTAGCAAGAGGTACTCACGGTACTTTTCTACAATTGTCCATGCTCAGAAGATGTACTAAAGGCTAGAAATGGTTTAAATTGTCACGTGCTCTGAAGATGTGTATAATGATTTGATTTTTATGTTTAAGTTTCATGTAAACTACGTGCTATTTCCTAGTTGCATTTTACAAAGGCAAAAAGGGATGGCCAGCCAGTCCGTAGAACATTGATTGGTCCCTCAGCCTATTGATTATTTTGTTTGTGATCTCTTTGTTCTCCATATGATTGCATTTCTTCAGACTGACAGGGAGAATAAACTGCAATTTTAACTTTGTCAATATTGTTGCCACAGGGCTAGTAGTACTAGCTAGTAGTACTAGCTATCTAGTACTGATAAAGGAAGACTACATATAGCAGCTCTCCTCCTCTCTTTAACTGACTGGCTGACTATATGAGAGGTACCTTGTGCCTTAACACCATATAATTCTTTAAGAGTATTTCATCCATGTTATTTATTAATTTTGGCAACATAGAGCTACAAGTCTTATGAGGAGCGGCTGAGGGAGCTGGGCTTGTTCAGCCTGGAGAAGAGGAGGCTCAGGGGCGACCTTATCGCTCTCTACAGTTACCTTAAAGGAGGCTGTAGAGAGGTGGGGGTTGGTCTGTTCTCCCACGTGCCTGGTGACAGGACGAGGGGGAATGGGCGAAAGTTGCGACAGGGGAGTTTTAGGTTGGATGTTAGGAAGTACTTCTTTACCGAAAGGGTTATTAAGCATTGGAACGGGCTGCCCAGGGAGGTGGTGGAGTCACCATCCCTGGAGGTCTTTAAAAGACGTTTAGATGTAGAGCTTAGCGATATGGTTTAGTGGAGTACTTAGTGTTAGGTCGGAGGTTGGACTCGATGATCTTGAGGTCTCTTCCAACCTAGAAATCTGTGTGTGTCTGTGTGTGTGTACTTTTTAAAATAACCCCGCATGAATAAAGTTGCATTAGTTTTTGCTGTTCTGTTTGTCATGGAACTTACCTTGTCCCTGAGTAGCAAGTGCTTGGTTCTCAAAATACTTAATATCTGCAAAAGGCCTAAAGTAAAAACCTTCATAGATCCTCCATAAAATGCGATCCAAATACAAGCACAAACTTTGTCTTTCAGAACATTGTAGCTCTTGCGGAAGCAGGTTGCTTGGACTTCAGAACATTTTGCACATCGTGTCTTGTAAGTGAAGCCTTGGTATTTCTTTTCTTTTTCTAGCCTGTTTTTTACTCAACACTACAATCTTGTTTTTTCCCTCACTTCTTGTAATGCAAGCATTACATGCCTTGTCTTGTCTGTGTTACTTAGATTTCTTTTCTCCTCTTATGGTGACAAAGTTTTGAGATCCTTGGACTGTATTCTTAATAAAATAGCTTTATTTCTTCCTTTTTTTTTCTTTTTGGTAAAATTAAGATGCATAGCTCTTATCTGTGTTGTGAGGCCCATTATGTAGTAATAGTTACCATATATGACAGTGCTCTTCAGATGATGCTGCAAACTTTGAGTAAAATAGATGCTTTTGCTATGATTGTATTCCTTTCTTTTGTGTTCAACTAGGTAAGGAAGCCTTTGAGATCTGTGCATTGTCTTGCTTGTGATTCCTGTGTAGCCAGATATGATCAGCATTCTCTGTGGATTGGGCAGTGCATAGGTGAGAGTATTTGTTTTATCAAATTTGAAAATTCCATGTGTTATTTCTGCAACATTTTTTTAATGTTTATCTCCTTAAAAAGCGAACAGATAGAAGAGTACACAGTTGATACTGAAAGGGTTACTAATAAGTGCCAGGGAGAAATTACTTAGATGACAGTGAAAGACAAATACAAATAAAATGATTAAAGGAGTGGAGTAGAGACTGGTTGACTTTATTAGAGCTAATTCTGTTATGTAAATCAGGATGGCTTACAGGAGAAAGTTGAGAAAGAGGTCAGCCTTGTCAAACTCTCTTGAGTATAGCAAAGGTAATAATAGGAAATGGTTTAGATTCTTCTTCCTCGTATTAAGTTAAGGAGAAATTACAAGTAAAGCAACATTTTAAAATGTCATGCTTTTTTTTTTTTTTTTCCTTGCCTCAAATACAGGCATGGGGAACCATCGTTATTACCTATCGTTCCTGTTGTTCCTAGCTATGACCAGTGTCTGGCTGCTTTATGGAAGTCTTCTGTGTATGTATCAATGAGTTTATTTTAATGTAGCTTTCAGGGACCTGTGCATATAGTCATTATTTTTCAACATTTTATTTCTATCTAGTGTAATTATACCTGCAGAAATAACATGATACCAAATTTCATCAGTGGTAATTTTCTCTTTCTAAATGAAAATACATCAGGACATTGGAATCTTTGATCAAATGTCTGTTATGTTTGTGTTGTGTTAAGATATAGCCCTAGTGGGATTATCCATTTTTGGAAGATACAATATCAGAGACCATTTTTGTTAGAGATAACGTAGGCAAGCTGTGCTGAGGAGGGTCAGGATACAGATTCTAGTCTGTATACCCATTCCCGCAATTGAAAATAAGTTTGTAAAAATATTATTGCAAAGGGTTTATTGTTTTTGTTGTTGTTTAGAAATAACTGTATTGAACACTTGCTAAAGTTTCATTTTGTTTTTAGCATAGTGATAATTTTGAAAAGAGAATTATATATCTCATTAATAATCCAAAGTGTTTCCCTGGGAAATTGGAAAAAAAAATGAATTCTGGAGATGTGGAGAGCCATTGTAATATAATTCCTGAGGATAAGTTCACATAGCAAAAACTGCTTTCTTGTCATTTTCACAATCACGTCTTCTTTTACTGATGATGATGTCTAAGGTAAATGATAAATTTTTGTCCTAAAATTACAAATAATCATGCAGTAAAATTTCAGAAGGCTTGATAATAAGAGGTAATAACTTACTTCAATATTACTAGTTAACTTCAAAATATGAACAAAACAAAAATCTGGCTAATACCTTGACTGTTCCTTCTGTGGGTTATGGACACACAACAGAAAGATTATGCAGCAAGACTAGCAAGGAGTCACATATCATTGTGGGTGTTTTTTAAGTGAGAAAATGGTATTTCTAGAGCATGTGGCTATATAATATTCTGTGCAAATATATTTTTGTTCAGTTTTTAAGTGGCTTATGTTAAAAAGGTAATTAACTGATAATGTATCTTGTCAGATTGGTCAAACCACTGCTCAACAAGTTACCATCAAGATGGAGCATGGACATACATGACACAGATAACATATTGTTCTCCATGGGTGTCCTACATCTTCGCACTAGCCTGTTTCCATATTGTATGGACTTCATTGTGGCTAACTATTCAACTTTACCAGGTATTATTTTGCTTTAGTTTATGTTCCTTTCTTAACAAGTTACCAAATGAAAACTTCTAGGTGACCTGCTCCCATAAAAGCTTTGTATCTGCTTTACTTCTTTAATTTATGTCACATCTAGGTGCTTATCTTAAATCTCAGAACAGTCCATTAAGTTTCATGGGTACTTGTGTACTTATCGTTCCCCTGTTCAAAGTAGGATCACAGTCTGAAAATCATTCCTATAACTGAATTCTGGTTTCACTACTCATCAAAAATTCCAAACCTATGAAAAAGCATGTTTAAAGGCAAGAAACTTCGTTAACTAACAGAACTGGTGTTACTGCCTCGCAACGGCATGAAAACTCAATCTCACAGTTGAAAACTCCATGACAGAGCTCAGCAGCATACAAGAAAAAATACACAATTGTAAATGTGTGCTGCTTGATTGCTGTAATGTCTAAGGAACTGAGGGGGAAAATAACATTTTTTCCTGTGGGGAAAAAAAAATCTAGGTAGGATATTTACAATGATGTGTTGTGTTTTGTACACAGTCATTTGTAAGTAGTTCTTTATGATGCTTAGTATGTCATGTAGCAAAGCAATTTTGCTGCCATTTATAAGGGCTTATAAGATTATGTCATCAGAAAAAAAAATTAAATGGAAAAGGGAATTGGTAAGGAAAAATGCAGGGCAAAAAAAATGAGCTTTGTGAAACTCATTGAAACAAGACATGGAATCAAGAAAATGAGTAAGTTATCGTTGATTTCTGACTATTTCATCTTCGTCTTTTTTGGAGGATCTTTTCCTAACAATTTCTATGGTAGAATATAGACAAAACCTGAGGAGGTAAGTGCTTAACTGCTATAGATCTTAAACTTCTACAGACATTTGTATAAAAGTGTAATCTTTACAGTCATCTCATTTAAGCTTGCTTTCTCATTGGAAGTATTGATGTTACAGCTTTCTGGATTCTGTTTTACCCAAAGTCCTTTATTATGGCAGTAGATATTTGTTAGATACAGCCAACTTCTTCTCCTCCATCCCCTTTCAATAGTACTTTTTGGTATGACCAGAATTTGAGTTTATGATACTCATGCTTTTGCTGTTATTTATAATTTCCTTTCTGTAAGATTGCCTTCTTGGGACTGACCTCACATGAGAGAATGAACCTAGTGATGCAGAGCAAATCTTCTAAGCATCCTGTTTCACTCAGGAGAACTTCATACAAGTGAGTATTAATGAATAGGGTGTTTTAGGCATGTATCTATTCAGTACTGATTTGCTTCACTACTATGTAAATGCAAAAAAAAAAAAAAAAAAAAAAAAAGCTAGTCTGTGGGCACACTAGTCCTGCCTGTTAGGAGATACAGAAGTTGTGCCAAAATCTAACTAGCAGAAACTACTTGGGAGGTGGGAAGCAAATTGTTCTTGAATTTATTCATCACTCTTGATGCCTGTTCTGGAGATCGAGAGGGAGAATTAAGGTACTGTCCCCTTTCTGACTTGTCTTGCAATATTTGACTCAATAAAGAAATTAGTGCCAAGATTTCGCTGTTATGTAAGAACTTTGTAATCCCTTGTGTGTTAGCAGATAAGATCTTACTGATTTTAAGTATTTGAGTTGAACTTAAACTTATCTCATTCTTAAATGTAATACATGTTGAAAATTCAACAGAGCAATAATGCTGAACAGAGAACTCTTATGTTTCTTCACCTACAGCTGTCCTTATTGATAGTTTTATACCTTAAGAGTACTGCTTAATGGTGGATGTGTATTTTTGATGCCTGCAGTCATCTTTTATTAGGTTTAATGGATGTTTCTCTCATTTTCAGTCTCGGATGCTTCCAGAATCTTGCAGACTTCTTTCAGTGTACGTGCTTTGGTATGTTCAAACCCAATGTAGTTGACTGGACCAAGCAATACAAACTTATTCATCTGGTAAAGGAGAAAAATGTTCATTCTGTATGAAGTTTTGCTTGACTTTTAAAACCGCTGAACTGAAAGATAAATAAAACTTTTCTAATTTTTACACATTGTTCTGAAAGCTGCTTTTTATTTTTATTATTGTTTTAAATATTAAACTTATTTTGCATAGGCTACAGCAGATTCAAATATGGAACTATCACTGTGTTCGCATATTTAGTATGCGCTTAAACTGTTTGAAATTTCATGTGATGGCACTAAATATATTTTTAAAGGTAAGTTTTTATGGCAAAACTTCAAAACCATGTCGGTACACGTGGTGTTCTTTTGCAGATAATAAAAATTACATTTGAAAATTAAGGGGAGAGTTTATATTTAAAAATTCAATATAACACCCTGTAATTTTATTGGTTATCTTATGTTGTTAAAAAAAAAAGAAACAACAACAACAAAAAAAAACGTATTAGAACTCTTTATTCAGTGGGTTTACATGTTAAAAAAAAAAAAAAAAAAACAACTCTATGCGTCTTAGTATATTTTACAGACTAAAATAGATTCAAGGGATGTGTGACCAGTAGAGTTTAAGAACAGGTAAGCACAAAGCTATAAGAAAAAGCCTGGCTGTTTGCCTTATGTTTTGCATGTGTGTATGCCTTGTTAGTTTATGAAAATGAATAATTAGATGATTGAAAATACCAATGTATATAACAGGGAGCTATTCTCAACCACATACATAAATCTATCGTTATCGTGCAGTCATATGCCCAGGATGCAAAGGCTAGGCCAGAGCTGTGGGCTGGGCAGTGTGTTTGAACAGAGGTCAAAACAGTTAAAATGAAAACGAGCAGAAAAACAGATCAAGATCAGAAAATGAAACTTAAATACTGTCTGGAACTGACAACGTAGAGTAAAGCAAAGTAATGAGACAGAACTCTTGCAGTTATGAAACGGAGGGTTTAATTAATCTCAGTGAAATGCATTAATCTGACATCTTGGGACATAAAGCACAAGCAAATTGAAGTAAACAAAAAATGTGAAGCAATATGAGTACTTTATTGTAGCTTGAAAACATACAATAACAAAATTGACAACACAGTATTCTAAGAAAACTTGCTATTTCTTCAGAAATAGCTGCCTTTGAGAGAAAGAATTTCAGGTACTTTTTAATTGTCTCAAAGTGGGTAACATCTCCTTTGCCATAATATAAATAATGTCAAAATGTTCAAAACACCACTAGGAAACTGGCTTGTCAGAACACTCTGACCTTTACAACTCTGTGATCCATACGGTATCTCAGTCTTAATGGGCCAGTATGCTGAGTCTTTCAAAATTCAGTCTAAACTGTGCTAAATAGTAGTTTAAGAAGCAATAATGTTCCTTGCACAGAAGTTTTTGTCTTTATTTGCTCTAAAGTAAACATAAATCTAACTTTATCAGTAACTTTTTTTTTTAGGCTATTCTAAGAATTTCTTAAGATACAAACTCACAAGCTTTTTCTGCAAGGTGGAGAATATTAAACAAATGCCCTAGTTTATTAGCAATTTGTGATATTTTTGTTTTACTTGACAACTATTATCTGGTGATATCAACAGCAGACTGTCTGTTGCATCCACTTCTTCTCATTTGCATTCTTTCTTTTTCACTTGAGTGAGGCCACCAAAACCAATTCCTTTGGGACCAGAATTTTTTGCGTAGCAAACTGAAAAAGAAGGAGGCGGTAAATAATCTGAATGTTTTCATGTGTGCTAACAGCTGCTTATTTGAGGTCTCAGTAGGCAAGTATCTATGTTTTGAGAAACACAGACCACACCTTGAGCTAACTAACATAGCTAAGTTCAGTCTTGTGTGTGCTTACTCTCACCAAATGGGCAAGGAAAGTAAAACAGATAAATCTGAGTTCTCTGGGGTGCTTTGCTGATCTGAAGTCTGATCATCTTTTTATGACCAAATCCTGCTACCAGGCTAGTGTATCTCCTTGCTGTATATGCATGGAAATTCAGACAATAATGAAAGGAAAAAATAGTAGTGGCACTCTTCATGTGCTTGGTGACTGTGTATGCCACGCTGGTTTGGAAACTCAGTGTGAGACAGTCCCCACCCAATCAAGAGAGGATGAAGTTTTCAGTTATTAATGCCTATTAGAAAAAAACAACAACGGTTTTGTAGTATACTTAAAAAAAAAAAACACCTTTTACAAATTGTTCAGTGTGTTAACAGTGGTTACTGAGGGAGTAGAGGGAGTGGTTGTGGGGAAAGAGTGTTCTCTTCAACGTACTGCAGAGGGCTCTCCAGTCATGTGTGTCCTGTTGATAGCTTGGAAAATAAAGTTGCTTAGCTCATGTAAGTAACACAAATCTGTGAATTGATGATCCTGTGCTTTTAGGAGGCAGTGCTTAAAGACTGACCAGCACTGATGGACGTCAGCACCTTCAAAAGCAGTTTCTCAGGGAACCTTGCTAACTAGTCCCCTGAGCAGCCTGAAGTCTGCTCTCCCCATATCCAGGGCTGAAGTTTTGGTGGCAGTTTTCCTTCTGTCACCAAAAATTTTAAACTCAAGTGCTTGCTTCATGGTCACTATGACCAAGATGGCTGCCAATTACCACATTCCCCATAAGACCCTCTGTCGTCATCCTGGCTGGGTGGTCTGCAATAAACTCCCACAACACCATCCCCTTTATTTGTTTGTCCCTTAATCCTTACCCAGAGGCTCTCAACTTTGCCATTGCCAACTTCAAATTCTACACAGTTCCACACAGCCCCTCCTTTGCATACATCGCCACCCCCCCACCTCGCCTGCCCTCCCTGTCCCTCCTGAGGAGCCTGTAACCATCTATTGCAACACACCAGCCATAGGACTCATCCCACCAGATTTTGCTTATGCCGATGATGTCATAGCTGTGGGACTGGACCAAGACTTCTAGCTCATCCATTTCATTCCTCATACTGCGTGCGTTTGTGTAGAAGTACTTCAAATGCACCTCACTGCATGCAGCACCTTGTGGAGCAGACCGAAGGACTTCACTAGCACACAGTCCCTCTGATTCTAGCGCACCATACCTTAGCTTATCACCGGCATGCCTGGTTTTATCCCTTTCCCCCTTCGACTCTAGTTTAAAGCCCTATCTATCAGCCCCGCTAACTCCTGAGCAAAAATCCTTTTCCCCCTCTGAGAGAGGTGCATCCCATCTGGTGCCAACAGGCCCGGTGTCGTGTAGACCTTCCCATGATCGAAAAACCCAAAGTTCTGCTGGTTGCACCAGTACCGAAGCCACACATTAATGTGACAAGTCTGCTTGTCAACATCGATCCCCCTATTGGAAGGACAGAGGCAAACACAACCTGTGCCCCTGAACCTTTAACTAGTCGCCCCAAAGCCCTGAAGTCCCTTTTGATCGCTCTCGGACTTCTCCTTGCTACCTTGTCATTACCAGCCTGAAAAACCAGTAGCGGGTAGTAGTCAGTGGGCCGTACCAGGCGAGTGACTTTCCTGGCAATGTCTCTCACCCGAGCCCCAGCGACGTAACAGAATTCCCTGTGGGTTGGGTCCGGTCAGCATATTGGGCCCTCTGTCCCTTTCAGAAGGGAGTCCCCGATGACAATAACCCTTCATTCTTTCTTGACAGATGTAGCGATGCGGGGGGTAGGTTGCCTTGCCTTAGGCATCCTCTCCAACTGGGACGGGCTTTCATCTACATTGTTGTTTTGACTGTCATGTTCTAGAGCCTCATAGCTGTTATATAAGGGTATATGGGAAGGTGAGGTGGGCAGAGAGAGGGCTCGCCTGCCACCCCAAGCAGGAGCCTGCTTCCATTCCCCCCCTTGGCCTAGGTCCCCTGCTACTGCCTGGCAGAATGGGGGAACTTTTGTCTTCTGTGTAGCAGGAGACACTTGTGCTGTGGCAGGCTTGTGAGTCTGTCTCACGGAGGGTAGAGTATGTTTCCACCAGTCAATTTCCCTTTCTGACTCCTTGATGCTCCTCAGCCTACTCACCTCCTCCCGAAGCTCTGCCACCAGGCCAAGCAATTCTTCAACCAGGGCACACCTCCCCCAGGCATACCCCCTGCTGCTGCTGTCGGACACCGACAGAAGACTGGGGCACACCCTGCAGCCCAAGACCTGGACAGCTGCGTGTTTCCCCAAGACCTCCATCTTGTCACATTGGTGACTGGCTGGAGAGGCCGCAAGAGATGCAGAGGCCATGGTTTTCTGTCTGGGATACCATGGCCAGCACCTACTGCTTGTACCTTCCTCAAAAGCACCCAAGGGTGGTCATTTCAGAATAAAAAATAAAATACCAGATATTAAGCGATTCCTGAATCTGAAGTAGGGCAATATTTCATGTATTGTGGGCTTAGTTTTTTCCTGGGTCAGCTGCAAAAATGATGTGACTCCATTGGAAAGCACAGCCTTACTTTTCCAATTACCATCAGAAAGCAGGGCCTTTACTACTTATCACAGCTGATAATTCTTACCTCTTTAGTATATGCCAGATCATCTCTGAACAGCAGAGATATTTCAGGTTTGGTTCCACAAGACTTAAGGTGTCATTTTCCACAGAACTTACAGTGTCATTAAACAGAGTTTTAGAAGCTCCAAATCTACAGACAGACTTGGTGTTAGGAGTTGTTTAGTCTCAACCCCAATATCTGTTGTTTACTTATGAATTATTTGAATAATGAGATGATTGAGTAACTGGAGTATACACAGGACACCCTGAGAACAATTGTATACAAAGTGGTGTTAATATGCAATCTAACATAACTGAAACTGAATTGCAGTTGAATGAGATATGTTACCAGACATATTTAGTGGTAACATTTGGCTTACCACACAGGCTCCCTTACAGCTATGGCTGTATGGGACATATTTGTCCCATAGACATATCTATGACATATTTTGGCTATGGCATTATGAAGCTCCACAGTAAATCTGGTAAATGTAGGATTTCTTGACATTAATGACAAATTCAAGCATTACAGGCTGCTGATAGTGCTTCAGTTTTCTGAGAAGGTCAGAGAATATTTCCTGCAGAAGAGCAGCCAACAGTCTTCCTCAGATTTCTCCTCTGGCTAACCCCATGTTCAATCAACACTATGGAAAGAAGTTAGCGTTTACTTTATCCAGTTCCTAATGCTCTATGAAGGAGGTCATTAATATATATATATTTCTGTTATATTGCCATCTCATTTAACTGAATAACAGACTCCTACATTATCTTCCTAAAAGGTTTCTGCGTATGTATATTTGTCTTCCATGATGTAGCCTACAGGTCTTATGAGTAATCAGACCTTCCAATGGCAACTAAGAAAGGGCAAGAAGAAACAGCTTTTATTTAAGGGTGTGTCAGAGTCTGGTGCAAACATGAAAGAGGAGGGAGCTATGGAGGGGCGGGGAGTCACCAGCCCTAGAAGCACAGGGAGTGGTTACCAGTGGGACTGTATAACGGGTAGGCTGACATGGTTCACCTGTCTGGACGCAGTGTGGCAAAGCTTAGACTAATTAATCTCAGTGCTGAATGCACATCTGGCTGCACAGATGGCTCCACAGACTGGCTCCACTGAAAAGGAGACAAAACCCATTTCAGCCTTTCCACAGCATCTCACTTGGGAAGAGATCAAAATCCACAATGGCCGTGGCCAAAGTCAGCAGCAGTGGCTGGTGATTGACAGGAATGTTTACGATGTCAGCACGTTTTCCAAACAGCACCCTGGAGGCAGCCGAGTTATTAGCCACTATGCTGGGCAAGATGCGACGGTAAGATGTAGGGTGACAGTGGAGGAAGGTGGTGCCATTGCTGTGATAGGATGGTGTGGTGGGACTGCAGCAGAGAACACTTGGGCTAGTTGGCATTGTGCTTGGTCAGATAATGTAGTGGATATGTCTGTGCTGTCTGTAAAAATACCATTCTGGTTACCCTCAAGGTCAGAGTTACCAGCTATGCAAATTGTAAAGCTCTTTGGGTGCATTACCTGCCGATGTAAACAGCGCGTAGCCGTATACGTTGCCTTGCCACCAGGCATGATTAGGCAGGCTGTCTTCCAGGTGCCTGAAAAGTGTTCCTGTTGCAGCAGTGTGAAAGGGAAGAGGGTGGGAGGTGGTATGCTCAGTGTGGACTCTGAGCAACGTTGATATGACATAAGCAAATGAAATTCGAAGAGAGAGGAAGGTGGTGAATAAGGAGGAAGTAATATTCAAGCATAAAAAGAAATTAATTTGGGGGGGGGGCAGTGGAGCGAGAAAAGGTCATCAAGGGAAGGACCTTTTTTTTTGTACAGGTGGGTGGTGGAAGAGAGTCTTGACGAAATGTCTATTTCAAAGGATGGAGAAAAAGAAGTAAAATACAGGAAAAATGACCAAGAAATCAATAGAATGATATTTGACTGCATAAGATGAGGAAAAATTCTACAAATAATTATCTGAAAGTAGATTTTCCAGAATTATTTGCAAAAACCTTTGATTTACAGGATTTCTCTAATTTGTTGGTCACTGACAGAAAAAACAAATTTTAATTAGACTATTTGCTAAAAGTTGATACAGAATTTCTGAATTGTCATATGCTCATTAGAAGCATGACCAGGATTAGGACATAAACTTACATTACGGGAACCCAGATTTATTTCTCGTCATAAAAGACTTTCTAAGTTCAAGAAAGTTGATTATTCATCAGTTTTCAGTTTGTAAAATAGGATAGTATTTCCTAATTCATAGACCAAAATGGATCAGAGCAGCTATTACTCACAAATCATTCCTTTCACCCTAGCTGAAAATGAGGCAGAAAAATACCTAGTATTCTCAAATGAAGAAAAACTTCTGGGTCTCCTTTGTTTTTTTCTCTAGCTCTGGTAGGTTCACAGGCTGTCAGATACAACACTGATCTAAAGGAAGGGTTGTTTGTCCACTATGCAGCATCTGTATAGGATGATGTGAGGTTGTCAACAGTGCTGCATCAAAAGCTGGCTGAAGAAGGAGCACCAATCTTGCCCACCAGCCTCTGTCACCTCTCTAAGCAGCCTGTAATCTTCTCTGTCATTCTTTTCAAGTAAAACTTGTGTATACCAACTCAATGTAGTCTTTAAAAAGAGTTAAGCATGCTGCCCATGCTAAAAGTCTTTCTTTCCATGAAAAATGTGTTTTTAAAGATTAATGTGCCAATTTTAAATGTACACAACCCTTTCAGCTGATGTTTTGTGCCATGCTGTAATGAGCTTGCTGCAGCAATAGGGACATTGAGGCTGCCAGACTTAAGAACATAAGACCAGACAGACCAAGCCATTTTAGTGATCCCCATTGCTGTCTCCTGCAGTTTCCATTACTGGACTTTTGCAAAAGGATTATAGGAATATGGAATACTTAGAATGCTTTTTTCCCCAGGCTGTGCCCTCCCAGCTTCTACAGCCACCACTGCTAGGGACCTCTAACTCAAGACTGTGTTTAGATTATCATGCTTTATAGACACACATAGGTGTTATCAACAGTGAATTTGTCTGGTATGAATGAGTTCAAAGAATGACCTTTGATCTTGTGGTATTCCCTACGACAATAATAGTACAATCTGTTTTTTCCTCATTATGCCTCACTATTACTTTCATACATTTTAAACCCTATTCCTGATCATATTATTATTATGTTATGAAATTATGAATATATTTCCATCCATTTCTTAGTGCTACTCGTGATTTTGAAAACTCTTTAACCTGTTACCTCTTTTCCAAGGTAGTCTTCTAGTAAGAAAGCTGTTACAGAACTCTCACCATCTTTGTTGCCTGTGTATAGCTATACTACACTGTTTTGAAGACAGAAGGACCAGAACTACATGCAGTCATCCAGCACTATGGATTTATTCATTTTGATGACACTCTGTCATGTTTTTGATTTTTTTTATTCAGCTGATCTTTATTATTATCTTTGTTTTTAAAATGCTGCTAAATCCATTGTTCATATATTCTGAGAAATGTACACTTTTACATAAAAGCAGGACTGGAAGATGTCTCAAGAATTTGTCTGGTATGTGACATTGCCTAAAGTCCAGGATTTTTTTTTTTTTTTTTTTTACCAAGTACTCTTGACCAATACAGTTCATAATCTTATATATATGGTGAGAATTATCTTCCTCTATATGCATTACTTTGCATATATAGACAATATGCTTTGCAGAGCATTACATTGATGTCAGATGTTGGGGGTCAGGTGCCTTGCAGATGATTTCCTAAAAGTTAACCTCTCAGAAGATGTTAATCAGAACCTAAGAGCAAAGAGGATAAACAACATGTTGCAGGATGGAAAAACTTTCATTTCTCTGATACAGATCTATAATACTGAAATTGTGTATAGGAGCTTATGCATAAAAGGCCTCTGGCACCTTTTTTAAGCTCCTGTATGGATACTTACTGCTTTATTCAGTTTTAGAATTCCTGGGAAGAGGAACCTACATAAAAACATGCAAAAAACTGCAGGATGAGGAGCACAGAAACAACAGAAAGATTTCCCCAGACCTATTGGTTTGGACAGGGTTTCTGATTATTCACCTTGACAAAGGGCCACTAGGTGCCTGTTGAAAGCTCATCGGTTCAAAATGTCACCTTTCTCTGACTTCTAGACTATCGTGCTCAAAGATGGGCCTTATCTGAACAGAGAGTCAAGAGGAATGACTGCACAAGGGAAATTCTATTCTTGTCCAGAAGTGTGCAGATTTGTTTTTGTCCTGACTAACAGATCACTCCCATTTATTATCAGAGCTAAAATAAGCATGAGCATGGATGGTCAGACACTGAGGGTTTTGCTGTATCTACTCTTTCTGGAAGATAAAGGAGTACGGTCAGTGTCTTCACTTTTCTTCTGGAACATTCACTGAGGAGATGAGTTACAGAAGAGCTGTGGTTTGTCTGGAGTTTCCTGTGATTTTTTTTTATTTTTTATTATTCCATATTTTATATTTCATTTTGAAACTGGTACTATGAATGGTTCTTGAACAGGTCAGTTTGTGTCACTTGTGTAATTCAGATGCCCAGAATATCAATTATTCTGAAAAGAGGGAACTGTAAGAGATAACCAGTTATTCCTGCTGTGTATGGAACTTCAGCATACATTTCCTTGGGCCCTAGTGTAATAAAGAGAGGATTTCAAAAACATCATTGTATTCTAAGCATGGCAAAGAGACACGTCATTCACTGATGTGTTTTCCTATTCCTGAGTCCTATCCATAGGGCAGGGCTGCTGGCTGAAGCCTTCTAAGGAAGGACTGTGTTGAAACAAACAGATGAAAGAGCATGTTCCCTCTGCAAATAGTTTTTCATCAAACATGTTCATGCTTATTACCAGCCTCACCCAGATATTTTTATGCCATCTAGCTTCTTGAAACTTCTCCAGCTTCCTTGGACCTAGCTCCTGTTGATGGCAAGGAACTACAGGAGCAACTAAAGGAACAAAAATCTGAAGGTCTCTGAAAAAAAGGAATCAGGATTATGTATTATATCAATGGTCTGGGAAAAAAAAAGAGGCTTGGCATCTGGCATTTAACAACACACCTTTCTTATTGCATTTCTTTGTGTATTTATCAGGATGCCTTTGTAGCATTTCACAATGACAAGGCTCTGGTGAGAAAATACTTGAAATCGCTGCTGATCGGGGAGCTGGCACCAGATCAACCCAGCTTTGAGTCTAATAAAAAAGTGAGTGTCCTAGAATCTAATGGATTGGGGTTCATCAGGGGAGGAGAAATTGGAAAGAAAAAAAAAGGAGGGGTAGCAGATATAATTTCTGGAACAGCATAACTGACACTGTGCCATAGGCTGGGTGGTGGGGAGGTAGCTGCCCGTAGTCATACATGGAAACATGCAGTGCTGTTCCAGAAAAGCTAGATCCACACCTGGTTGTGACGAATGGCCAAAGTCATCTCAGTTCTTCCTACTCTGATGTCTCACTAACAGAGCCCGTCAGCAACTTCTTTTCCAATGTCAAAGCAAAGCTGAGATCTGTTGGTCTCATGCTTATTCTTGCACAGAGACCCTTCTGGTAGAGATCCCCACTGAGTTCCATGGCTACTCTGGGATTCCTGTGTCTGCTGCATTATGTTTTTAAAGTAGCTAGTCCATTAATACTCACTTTACCCACAGAAGTCGCTTTTAGAGGACTTTCGTGAGCTGCGCTGCACTGTTGAAAAGATGGGACTTCTGAAGCCAAATTACACCTTTTTCTTCATGATTTTTCTTCACCTCCTGGTACTGGATGCTGCATCCTGGCTCACGATCTGGTACTTTGGGATATCCTTAGTGCCTTTCCTTGTTGGCATGGCGTTCTTCACCATTGCTCAGGTAAAACACTGACAGCAGTTCATCAGTGCAGATATGTCATTTCTTCCAGATGGAGAGGATTAATGAAATATATTCCAGTCATCACTTTATTGCCTTCTCTTAGATCTAATAAGCTGGCTGAAGACAACAACCATGTTCTGCATCACAATTTTCATTGCTTCCAGCAAGTCTAGGTTTGCTGACAAGTTGCTCACTATGGCTGGTGGGGTGCTGTGAGGTTGAGCTGGCAGTTTCACAAGATGAGATGAGCTGATCTAATCACTCACACTAGAGAGAAGAGGCAGCGTTCATTCCCAGTTCCTCTTCCAGCTCCACGTTCTGCTTATTGTCTGATGGCTCTGGTGTTTGTTGGGTCCTTTAGGAGCCGACTCCGCTCGCTAACCCTGAAGAGTTTTCTGCTGGATTACTAAACTAATTCAACTCATAGAAAGGCATGAAACATGCCAGGGTCAGAGTAGGAAAGGAGGAAACAGGACTCTATGGTCCTTGGGTGGGAGAAGTTGGAGGGTGAGAGGAAAGCAAGACTTTCTTAGTAGTGCTGAAACCCTACGTTAGTCCATCCATTCATGAAATGAGTGGAAGCTCTGGATTTAGAAAGTCTTACACTTTCTAGATGGTTACTTGGAAATTATATATATTTGCAATGGCAGTCATAGACATACGCTGTAACAGACATATTAATTGTAATGACACTTTGCTGCTACAATAAAATCCGTATCTGGCATTGAGCAGCTTTGATGGACAGTGGCCAGGAAGAAAGTTCTCAGCACTGAGCAGATAGGACTGCATGTAGTGTTTCTTCCTCAAAACAGGAGGAAGATGAACTACCGCTGTGGAGTTACAGAGGCTCCCATGCACAAATTAATACAACACTGCTGTGATTCAGTTTCTCTGGTGATCCTTTTATCTTCTAGATCCAGATGGGCTGGTTCCAACATGATCTGGGACACTGCTCTGTCTTCAGGAAGCCTAAATGGAATCATCTGCTGCAGATCATTGTGATAAATGTTCTGAAGGTAATTGCCTCACTGTGGGAATATTCTCTGGGGCTAATCTGGTCAAAGCAATGAATGGGAGTGTCCCTACTTTCAGGCAGCACTACTTGTGAGGAAAGTGCAGTGCAACATTCAATAACAGGTGAATAAATAGCGATGGAATTGCTGATATTGTTCGAATTTGAATTCCTGGTCTTTGACTTTTCCCGCAGGGGTTACCTGCTAGCTGGTGGAATCATCTGCACAACCAGCACCATGCCAAACCCAACTGCTTCCGCAAAGACCCTGATCTCAATATGCACCCTCTCTTGTTCAGCTTGGGAAAGGCACTCTCAGTGGAGGTGAGTGTTGGGGCATCTGGACAATGCTAAGATATAGCCTGGAGAAGCAAATAGTCAAAAAGTCAAAATTATGACATAAAAGATTTTAAAGACAGGAAGCTATAGACTGAAGTATAAAAACATGGATAAAAACATGGATTGTCGCTTTCTGCCTGAACCTGTGATAATTTCCAAAATGTTTGAAGGTCTGACAGTCTCATGGTCTATCTGTTCTATCTGTTGGTCTATCATTCATGCCAAGGTTCCAGTTTGATGTATCTAACTTAAGCACCTACCTCTGACCTGGTTATCATGATGCTTAGGCGATAGGTCCTGGGAAATAAAGTCTTAAATTCAGTACTTAAGTTCTCTGTGTTGCTAGAAGAGCATGGTAAGCACCTTGAAACCATTCCAAAGAGTGAGTCAGTCCACGTGATTAGTGTTAGATGTTGTTAGTGATATTGTAGATAGTCAGATGTTCCCTTGTGGTCCTTTTGGTTGTGGGAGCTGCTTTGCACCTAAATTTTGCACCACTATAGCAAATTATTTCTTAATCATAATTTTTTTACTTTTATAAAAATTAAAACCATGAACACAGCTCCCCCTCATTCCTGTGATTTGAGATATCATTAGGCCAAATAAGGTCTCTTTATCTTCTCTTTCCCCAGCAATTCTGTTTACTCACAGGGCGAAGAAAGGGCCTCTTGGTTAGCTAAAGCATCCTCTTTAAATTATGTGTCTTTCTCCTTCAGCTAATAATAAGCAAAGAAATTGCAGTTCTCCAATGCATGTAGAAAATTCCAGCTCCACTGTCTCGGGAAGAGAGCTTATACAAAGTATTTATTCATAGAAAACTGTTAGCTGAAACCTGGAAGAATTTAGCCAGTTATCTTCTGAAAGATCTCTCATGGCTGTATATTAGCATGAACGTGCAGTATCTAGAATGAAAGTGTAGGAAATTAGTTCTCATCTTTTTCTGCTTTTAACAGAAATGAGTCAGGCACGCTGTGGATGGGTAAAATGGATTTCAGTGGTTTAATTTAGTTCAGTTTGATTGGTTGGTTTCAGTTGGTTGGATCTAGTGTAAATATTTTTGATTTTTTCCTCAGTAACAGGGGAGCTATGGAAATAGTTTGCTCTACCTCATTATTTTGTCCTTTGAAGAATCAGGAGCACAAAATTTGCAGATGATATCAAGAATCCTTTTGTGCGAATAGTGAAAAAAAACACTGTGAAGCAATAAAAGTACTTATGCTATACAAATATTTAATCTCTTTGCTGTTTCATGAAGTTAAAATATCCGACAAAAAGGCAGATGCCTTTGTAGAGTATTTACTACTTGAATCTTGTAGAAATGATTTTAATCATTATAGGATAACATCCAAATTCTTATGTATTTTCTGACCACTATCTTCTTTACCACTCAAAACCTGGGATGTTCATCACCATCACTGAAAACTTCCCCTGCAAAATTCAAATGCCTTCTGAGCATTTTTGTTATTTTTGAGTATTTTTCTATCTTATCATGAGTTTTGGAACTCTTCCTAAAAATTGCTGTGTTCTGACATCTGCATGTATTGATATCTGGATATAGAGGCTCAGATGAAATCTGTTTCTCTCCACTGCTTTGGGAGTTCAGTACCTGCTTTTCAATAAGAGAGGTAGGATTAGACAGATTTAAGAGGTATGTTAAATAAGTTTGTTATACAGGAATAAGGAATATCTCATGAAGTATCTCAGTTCTCCAACTAGCCCATTACAATGTCTTTTTTTTTTTTTTTTCCAGCTTGGAAAAAAAAAGAAGAAGTTCATGCCTTATAATTATCAGCATAAATATTTCATCTGTGAGTATTTCTGCTTTCTTGGAGTGCTGTAGGAACCCCACCCAATAATCACACCTGCATTTCCTTCCCAAAATAATGGCATTAAAGATACTCCCATTAAAGTCACAGCTTCAGGGACAATCACATTAAGGACACTTCATGTAAGGAGTAACTGCCCCTGATTATGTGATGTTGGGTACCATAAAAGGGTTAATCAGGTGTGAGGAAGAAAGGGATGGGAAAGAAAACCGGATGGGAAAGAAAAGAGGTGATGGATGCTGGAATGAGAAGAGGAACAGATTATATAGAAACATAAAGGTTAGTGTAAATGGGAGATAGATTCTTCTTTGCAGTGAAAGAAACATTGCTTTCTGTAAGATTTATGGTGGAGTGTTATAAATGTTTTTCTGCTTTCATTCTTTCCTTCAGTATTGGCTCCACTTGCCCTTGTACCCTTCTTCCAGCTGTCTATATTCTACTTTGCAATCAAGAGGAAAAAGTGGTTGGTAAGCACTGCCTGCACTGACTAGAAACCTTTCAACAGATGTTGCCACTTGTACTGTATTTGATTGGGATGGAGTTAATTTTCTTCCTAGCAGATCATGTAGTACTGTGTTTTAGATTTGTGACAAAAATGCTGATAACACACTAACATTTTTAGCTATGGCTAAACCACTTTTGCACAGCATCAGGGCTTTCTCTGTTTCTCACTCTGCCCCTCATGCCCCCACACCCACCAGTGACTAGTGCAAGACACAACCAGGCAGATCACCCAAACTAACCGAAGAGACATTCCATGCCATAAAATGTCATGCTTAGCAATAAAAGGGAGAAGAAGGGGTTTAGGGAGATTAGTCATCTTTTGCTTGGGAACAGGCTGGACATCAGGCTACCTGTAGGAGGTGGCAAGTGACTGTTTTTGCGTCACTTGCTTTGTTTTGTATTTTTTCTGTCTTCCAATTCTTCATTTATTAAGCAATATTTATCTCTACCCACAAGTTTTCTTGCTTTTACTCTTCCTTTCCTCTTAGCCCATCACCTGGGAGTGGGGAATTGAGCAAGGGGCTGTGCGGTGCTCTAGCTGCCCCTTAGGGATGACCTACAACACTGCTATGTGGCTACATCACCCTTCAGCTGAGGTGACTGTGGGGTCTGGGGTAGAAAAGGCTGATTCGAGACTTGCTGCAGCAGGAATGCCACTCTCTCAACAAGTCCAGAGTGACTTTTTGGGATGAGGCTTTTAGCATCAGAATAAAAGCTAACAGAAAACTATCAGACCTAGATGGAGTGGGATTATGGGTCTGTTTGCTGGTGTTTAGTTACTGATGGTAAAGTGAGTGCAATGGGAATATTCTGGGAGGCAGAATGATTATGTCACTTCTTGATTGCACAAGGAACATATTTTATGCTGCAGTTCAAGTGAAGAGAAGAGGAGGAAGTGGAGGGACAGAGGGACTTTCTCAACAAAAGCATCACTTTTATTTTTTTTCTTTCTTTTTATACAGGAGCTGTTATTGATTGTGTCTTTCAACATCCGAGTTTGTCTCATGTATGTTCCTTTAATGGGATTTAACAATTTCATGGTGTATTACTGGATGTCCAGGTAACACATCATACCCGAAGTCCCCACAACTAATATCAGTAAACAATAATGAACGTGAGTGGAAATCAATAAAACTTAGTCATACTATGCATACTAGTCAGACTTTACAAAATTGTATTTTTTCACAGAAACAAATAGTGAGCCAAGAGAAACACTATAAATTGGAGGTGGAGGGGAGGCTGCTCAGGGCCATCTACAACTACAGATTTAGTGGTTCTCAAAAGTTAGGAGGCAACTCCTAAGAGGAGGGAAAGGAAGGGAACAGAAAATAGTGAATTATGTAAAAGTGCCCTGTTATATAAGACAAGACTTAAAAGAGGCTGGATAGATAAATATTTTCAGGCAATTGATTTTTGGGGCCTTCTTAGTAACTGCCAGTGGAGAGCAAGCTTTGCCCCCTACTTCCTGGCCCTTTTGTGTCAGTTGCCTAACTGTATTTTAATGACAAGTTTGGATGGGATTAGAGATACCATAAATGTGTTTCTGTGTTTATCTGGTCAGGTATCTAGAGAGTACATGGTTTATTTGGGTCTCGCAGATGAATCACATTCCAATGAACATTGATTATGATAAGAACAAAGACTGGGTATCTACTCAGGTGAGAATCTCCTTTCTTCTGGGAACTGGATCTGTAGTTCTGAATTATAGGACAAAGATAGTATTGTTCTTCTCATAGCTAATGTTAATGCTTTCATAATGAGGTTTGTCATTGCTGTTTTCTGCATTCAGCTGTGTATTTCTGTAGTAGTCAAAAACTTTTAAACTCTTAAGGTGGAAAATAGGACACTTAGATTTAAGAAACTTACCCATGCCCCCCCCCCCCCGAATGCTTTTGACACATCTTTCACAACACTTTTCCCTTTGGTAACATCATGAAAAAGTGCTGACAGTGACAGAACTTAATTTTTTTTAGGCCAGCTAAAGAGAAGCAAACTGGAATTAGATACCTTCATTTTTGAATATACAGGTAGCAGGTGGTTTTTTTTTTGTTGTTTTTTTTTTTTTTTTTTTCAGATAAATCTGACAAAATTTAGGTCTGATAAAAATGAGTATGTAAATACAACTTATTTATACAAGGCATCTATACTGCTTAAAGCAGTATAATCCTGCAGAATGGGTTTTAAGCATACATTAAGGGGAAAAGACAAAGATTGGTATTCATCTGACCTGTCCTGAATGTCTACATCCGAATACTTGTAATATTAATTGAAGAAAATGAACATTTCTACAGCATGATTCATCTTGCCCTGAAATAAACATCTAAAACAGATCAGATTAATGGCACCATAGAAATTTCTATTTTTCTCTGTTGACGCCAAAGAGATTCTTAACTGAAGAGCCCAGATGCAGATTTCAGACTAAAGATGTGTAAGTTATTGGAGAAGAAGCTCATCTGTACATGTGTACACAGATTTTGTCCTCATACTTCTCCATTTGATTCCACTTGTACAAGTTGGAAAAGTCCAGAAGAATGCTTTTTGTTCCTTCTTCTTAGGCATCTTTTCTTTCTATCCAAATGAAAGAAGTGAGGAGAAGCTCTTAAAAGAATCACATTCAGGCCTATGTGGATGTCAGTGAAGAAGCTATTCCTGAGCCAAGAACCAAATTAAGCCGTATCTTAACGATCCATTTCAATCTAGACTTTTCTTTAATTCTTAAGGGCAATGAAGGTAATGATCCCTGACACTGAGTTGCCTTTTATGTTAGATAAGGATGGGTAATGATTGCCGGGGTTCAATTATCCGGATTTTCAGAAAAATAATACAATAGCTAAATCATGTCTCTTTTCCTCCCAGCTCCATGCAACGTGCAATGTGAAGCAATCTCTGTTCAATGACTGGTTCACTGGGCACTTGAACTTTCAAATTGAACACCAGTGAGTATGATTAGTGGGAATAATATGGGGCACTTAAAAGTGATAAAAGTCTTGCAGTCTCACATGAAACTATATTCATCAGAAGATCCTTTGCTCTCATTTTGGGGGATGGCTGGGAAATGTTTTGAACAATGTGACCAGGGCGTGGTGCAAGCTAAGCCCTACAATAGCTAAATCTTATTCAATTCTGCAGCCTTTTCCCCACAATGCCTCGACATAACTACTGGAAAGCAGCTCCTCTTGTGAAAGCCCTTTGTGACAAGCATGGCATTGAGTATAAAAGCAAGACTTTACTCAGAGCCTTTGTAGATATTTTGCAGTAAGTATCAATTAACACAACAGTTTTGCTCTATAATAGCATGCAAGTGAGGGACATGCACATAAGCAACCATTTTAAATTGATATCTGTGGAGTGATCAAACCTATTTATTTTTTCCTTAAAGCACTTTTAACTGCAGTTGATAATATGAAGAGAGAGGCCATGATCTCATTGAGAGGGAATTCCCAGTATCAGGTCCAATCACACAGTGTTCCAGCCCTCAGCCATGATACAGGCATCCTTATATATAGAAGTGCTCTTTCTGTTAAGGAAACAGCATTCCATATATCTGTCTTGTGGTTTTTGTATTCTATTTAAAAATGCTTGCTAGGTATTTAGCATACTGCCTGGGATTAAAACTGTCAAGCCCGCTCAGGGGAAGCCAGGAGAGATACTCTCTTAATAAGAAGGAATGGTTTGAGCTCCCCTTCCACCACACCTTGCAGCATATGCCACCTGTCAGGAACAGGAGAAATGTCTGGTGTTATCCAGAGCCCAAATTTTGCTTTGTTAGCTCAGGCACAGTATATTGGAGCCTCTCCAGGCACTGCTGCTGTCTCTGACACAGCTTATTCCACTCATCTACTGTAATAACTGTATTCTTCCCAGTTCTCCTTTTTCTGGAAGAACTCTCTCAATGCAGTTTTTAATCTATTTTTTCATGTTTTCCCCATTTCAAACCATCTTCATTCCTTAAGCAAGTACATTTTTCCTCTCTGAACCGCTACTGTTAGCGATTTGCCTCCCCTGAAGCCAAATAGTGCCTCTCCATAAGTGTTTTTTTCTTTTTTTTTTTTTTTAATTTCTCTTCTGGCAGCTCACTGAAGGAGTCTGGGGAACACTGGCTTGAAGCCTATCTGCATGGATAGAAACTGGCAGCTCTCAGAGGGAACCTCTTCACCAGACAGCTGCTGCAAAGAGTCAGTGAAGACAGTGTCTGTGGCTTTTGGCATAGGAACTTGGGAGCTGGGCAAAGCTACTTTCAGAAAGAAAGGGGTGGGGAATGGATTAAAGATACCTTTTTTTCCTTGTTCTGAACCACAATAATTCTATTTTGCGCTGCTCTCAAAATCAGCATTCAGAGCCATGTTAAAGTTGGCCTTTAAATTTGGGAGAAGTAGCTCTTGAATCAGCTTGGCCAATTTACTGTGTAGGTGAGGGATGAAAGCAGCCCAGCTTCTTGCTTATGGGAAAATTTAAATGGAAATTCATAGTGGTGGCTTAGTGGCTCAGTGAAAATGGATAGGACAAATCAAACTGCAGGAAGTCAGAACACATTAGGATGGGGGGTGATCTTTAAAGGATATTCTAGAATAGATAAAATAGGTATACAAAAAGAACAAGATGGTCTGGGGTATGTTGCCAGCACTAGTGATCACATCTGCACTACTTGCTCTAACTAGTGAAATTAGGTGTTATAAAATGTACTGTTCATGAATTGCATAGGGAAGTAGATAACTGGATGCTAAGTTTTACACCTAAAAGAGCTAGTTTAAATGCAGCAAAAATAATACATACTATACAGACTTTTTGATGTATAAATATATGTATTTAATTGAGTGGTGACTGCTGTCTGATTAGCTTTCTGATTTGATGCTTCATACATTCTTGCTGATGTTAGAGTACTTCTAAAACTCTTAGTTTCAGTAGACCAGCTCTGAACGAGACTCAGGAACCTAGGCATTGAGGAGTGGTTCCAGATCACAAGGTTATATAGGGTCCTATATTTGCTTTTATTGACTTTTATATGTATTAATTTTTATCTAAATACTTATTTCCAAGTGATTTCAAGGACATATGGGAATCTGCATACCTAGGCTGTTAGGCAACTAAGTTTCCTGTATCCAAAAAAAAAAAAAACAAACCAAAACCAATTAAATCATACCTATAAATCAAACTCTCATTCCATGAAGGCCTTTCTGGTCCTCACAAATTTTTCCTCTACTTCAGCATCCCCAGGAACCAGCTCCTTTCCTGGAACTAACTCATAGGTTTTGTACCCTGTACTTAGCTGTTTGGCCCCAAGAAGGACCTAGCCCCTCCTTACTTATGGTCCTGTGCATTTTCTGCTAGTGGAAACTGTAATGACAGCCTGTGTGGAAAGCACAGTAGGTCTCTAAGAACAGCAGAATTCTCCTATTGCTTTGTGAGAGAGCCAACAAAATGAAGAAGCTAGGAGGAGTAGGCCTGCAGTGGAGTATCTTCACTGAAAGTCCTTTAAAGTTATGGGAAAGGTAAACTGTGAATGAGAAGACAGAGCTGAGATGAAATGGAAGATGTATGAAAGAACAGAGGAGATGTGTGGACATCAGTTAGTAGCAGGACAAAAACAAAAAGTTGAGTAATGATAACATGGCTATTTGGAAAAGCTAGAATGAAGGAAAAAAGAGAAATCTAAGAATAACAATAAAGTACCTCTTCGTGATTCTTAGATTGATAGTCAGTATCTGTTTTAGAAAGAGCATATGACCTGTGATTATTCTTGCTGACCTTGCAAAGGAATTATAGAATGTCACTTTCTAAAATGAGTTATAACAAATATAGTCCATTATGAGACAACTGAGCCACACTAGCAGAACCTGTATTGTAGTGTATTTACCTAACTGACCTAAAACTGTGAATGCAGTTTGTAATGCCAAATAAGTAGATAATGTGCCTGCAAGAGCAAAGACCAAGTGGAAGAAAAGGAATTCTTCTCTTCTGCCATTCAAATCCAGAACTCTGTGCCTCAGGCTTTCAGTGGACAAACCACTCAGAAGAGGAAAACAAAAGACCTTAAAGTGAAATATCACTGTGGACAAGCAGACACATCTGCAACCCATTGAGGAGCAAATTGCATGCATTACAAGCTACAGACAACATCAGTGTTCTTCTAAGTGACAAATATTACCAAGCCCATAAGTTAAAGATTCCAAGAGAAAAAGCAGGAGGAGTTTGGACTTTTTTTTTTTTAAGAACACGTCCATTTTTTTTTAGTTACAACTTGCATGTGCAGGTACTAATAACACTCATTTATTTATTTCCTAAAAATAGCCAACAGATGTCATTGAAAAAGATTTAGATTAAAACATACTGTTATTCAGAAACTGCTTTGAGTGTAATTTGAAAATCCCTTCTAACTACTACCTAAAATAATTCTGTTTTTCCAAAGCTGAGGTCAGTTATCCACAATTATGTGTAACAGTAGTAACATTTTTAAGAAGTAGTTAAGTGTTAGTACTGTCTTAAGATGAATGCAGGGGTTTCACTGCCTCCTCTACTTGGTAAAAGATGAAGACATTTTAAAATGCTCTTCCTGGTGAAGGTAATTTAAGTATTAAGGATCCCTATGCTTTATTACTAGTGAGACTTAAAAGCTGTGGAGATCTTGGGTCCTGCTGAAATTCTCTAAAGACATGACTGACACAAAATGGTTCTTCCTGGTTTCAGTCTCATGAATCAATGTGATTATTCATTTCATTTTGCTAGTGTTCTACTTGTTTGAATGTATTAATTGATTGAGTCAGTCTTTTTGCAACCTCCTTTTAATTAAAATATTTGTCTCCTTAACTGATCCTACAGTGGGCTCTGTGTCAATATTGATTTCTCTCTTTACCTGTTTCGTAAAGGTTATTAACATGCATGAAGCTGGTGTAGCTTTGTCTAGTTCTAACATAGTTCACAAACTTCAAGAGTTTGGGGTAATTCCTGGTGAGCAGTTGGCAAGCCACTTAGTTTGGCATTCAAAATTCTTCATAAATTTAATGTTCCCTGAAAGGCACTGTGTGTAATCTGGAATACCTTGAAGAACGAAGGAAATCAGGGAAGCAGTTTGCAGAATACTGCTTTCTTCAGGAGTTTATACTAAGATTCTGCTAGTAGTGTTTTTTCTTATACAGATACACCAAAATTGTCAGATTCTCAGAGGATCCTTTCCCCACAAGTCAGTGATGGCACAAATGGCCACCCTGTGACACAGTAAACAAATGTCAACCTTCAGAGGGCTCTAACAGCAAGGAGGGCTGCAAGAACTGCAGAGCCAAAGAAACGTGACACATTTGTTAGGAAATGAGTTCTGCTCATGTAAATACAATGTGTCTTGCAGGTTATGCAGTGTGCTTTTTGTTATGCAACAATCCTATTCCCAGATTCTCATAGGGTTTCAAAGTCTAATTCTATTTGAAATAAGGGGAAGTAAAAGCTTGGTAGAGTTCAGCTTGTACACCCAACTGTATCTGCATCCTCAAAGTTTCTTTGTTGTTTCAAGGTGTTGCCTTTCTGAATAATCAAAACTACAGAGTCCAGAGACTTTTGGGGGGGGGGGGGGAAGCCCTGACCTCTCTCTTCCAAAGGATAAAAATAATCCCATATTAGACTTGTTAATTGATTCCTCTTCCCATCTGCCCTTGCAAAATATTGCCGGAGTTCTTCAGTGTTATTTCATAAGCTCTTAAATAATTGACTGGAGGACAGCTTTGTTTGACATGAAGAAAGTCACAAATAATAAATATCCATTATGGGGCAATCAACAAGAAATAGACAACTTCTACAAAAAAGTAGGATGCCATAGGGTGTTATGTCCTAGTTTCCCACCTAAAATATCTTCAAGTGTTGCTTGTATCTGGCTCAGTAGGTTCTGCTATTATTCTAAAGCTCTTCAAATGCTGAGTTATACTTCTGTGCATGTACAGAACTGTCTCACCGAGCAATTTTCCTCTTATCATCCACTTAAGGGTGGAGCATATTAGTTTTTCCTGTCTGCCATATTGCCTGAGGGGACTAATCCCATAGGCATGCTTGAAACAAGCTTGATATTCTGTCTGGACCGTGCTTTTCAGAGAATGTTTATGTTTATTTTCTTTCTAAAATGGAGATAAAAGAGGTGTTCCTCCACTTTTTCGTGATAGAGTTATGTCAGTGCACTAATACACAGTTGCTATGCCACAAGAGGTGCCTAGGTTCAATTCTCTCCCTAGCCAAAGGGATTCAAAGCCATGATGCCCACCCCTCTCCTGCCTATGGTCTGGGTAGTGATGTGTTCCTCTCTTCTTGGAAGTTGTGCTAAAAATCATTATTCAGTGCTAAAAAGAATTCAAGACTGGCAGAGCTGGCCTCTAATTTAGGGGGTTTCTTGTTGGGTTCTCAGCTTACTTCTTGAGTAGGAATTCTATCCCCATTTTAGTTGTCCTTTCTACATCTTAGATACAATGTTTAGTGATAACTGCAAGAGCAATACTGATATAATATCTAAACCATTACCTTAGGCAGCCTTAAGTTGTACTTCTGAGCCCGTCCTTGTTTCAGTCTCAACAAGGTGCTAGAAAACAGTGTGCCAAGACTGAGTCAATTGTTCTGTTGCTGTTTATTGACATTCTTCTTGAGGAAATTGCTGTTAAGGAGCATGCCTTGTGCATATGCTGCAGAGTTTGAGAAGATTGGTGATATGTCTCTGGTACCAGAACAAAGCAATTTAAAATGACGAAAGTGCTCTGTTCCCCCTCTGTGGTCATTACTGCCACCTAAAATAAGACAACAATGTGCCTTGAGTACTAGAGGCTGGATAGTTGAATGCAGAAGTCTGAGACAAGCTCTGACTGAGAAACAATGAAACTATTGAAAAGATTACAGATGCTTGTGCAATAGAAAGTGGCAACTTTTATGACATTGCTGTAAGAGCCAGCTGGAAACTGGTACGTGATGTCTTAGTGCTTCCACTCAGTACTCGTTGTGTCAACTACCTGGTAGACTCTGAACGTACAGTTGGAGTAGGGGCTGAATGAAGCCAGCTTGCTAATTCCCTGGTTCTCAACAATGTGTTTGGTGCTGAACATGACAGCTTTGCCTGTTTGCAGCAAAATCAAGAGCCATGAAGGAGCTCTCTAACGAACTGTTGAGTGCAAGTGGTCGCATGGGCACAGGGGAATAAAGTGAGGAAGAGGCCAGAGTGATGATTTGGCATTTTGCATGATATGTCATGCAACAGCCAGAGGAGAAGCATTACTGGACCTGGTGATCACCATCGGGTGAACTGATTAAAGAGATCAAGATTGGATGCAGTCTGGGCTGCAGTGATTACTCCATGGGTGGAGTTTGTGACCTTGAGAGATAATGAGCCTGGCAAAGAGTCAGGACCCTGAATTTTAGGATAGCAAACTTTCAGTAGTTTAAAGAACTAGTGGATGGTATTCCCTGGGAAATCGTCCTTAAAGATAAATTAACTGATGGCAGCTCTTTAAGGACACTTTTCACAGACCACAAGAGGTATTGGTTCCCATGTGTAACAAATCAAGCAGGGAAGACAGGAAACCAGTACGGCTGAGTAAGCACCTGCTGGTCAAACTGGAGTGTAAGAAGGAAATGCATAAGTAGTGGGAGCAGGGACATATCGCCTGGGAAGAGTACAGGGATGGGATCAGGAAAACCAAGGCACAGATGGAGCTGAACTTGGCAAAGTTCAATATGCGAAGAATAACAGGAAGGGATTCTACAGGTACATTAGCCAGAAAGGGAAGAGTGAAGAGAGTGTACCCCCTCTGATAAAAAAGATGGGATAATTAATGACAGCAGACATGGAGAAGTCTGAGGTACTTAATGATATTTTGTGATATGTTGAAAAATCAGAATGTTCACCTGAAAACATTTATAGTGAGCCAAACAGTCTTTTTGTGCCAATTAATCAAGTTGATTTATTTGAAGGTGTTGACACAGAGATATTGACTAGGTCTGTTATTGTGATCTTTGACATGTTAGAAGACACTCAGACTACTGAATTTATTAGCCAAATAATAACAGGGGCAATTTTTAAAAACAGTATTCCTTTCCCTTTGGTTTTCTTTATTGTATAAAATATCCAAGAAATGTAATACGAACCTTTAGAATCTCCAGCATCATACTCCAGTGTGAATTAGTCTTAGATCTATTTTAGAAACCCCATTTTTTAAGGAAGCCATCCATGTATGGTGACTGGTGATGTGAGTTCTCTCATGTGTAAAATCATGTTGGCTGGTCTGTATCAAACTTTACAGTACAGTAGCAATATTAATAATTGACAGATGAACACAAAAGAGACTGTGTAAGGAAAAGCTGCAACAGAAACTTTGTTTTTTATGTTATGCGATATCAGAGGATCTCTCTGAGTCTTTAAGTTTGTGAGAGCATCTTCACTCTGCTTTCATTTAAATGTCTAGAGTAAAAAATACTGTGAATTTATTTTAGAATTACCTGTTTATCACTGCACAGTTCTTGTGCCAAAAAATGATATGCTGGTACACGCAGTTTTTTACCAGCACAGTATGGAGAACATTGTGTAAGAACAAGCTAATTATGCAAATAAAGCCTATAAGCTCTGCAAGACTTGCCACATTCAGAAATCTACGTGACTGTAATTTTTGCTCTGACTCATAATTCCACTTTTGTGAATAGAATTGTGCTTGGTAGTTACATATCATTCAGTATGTAACTGGGGCTTGCTTACATGGGCATGCTTACCCATTTACAACCTGCTATATCAGCGTCACACAGTCAGGTTAATGCTTCAATTACTTATGTCTTTGGGGCTATCTGCAATGACATTTGTTCTAGACACTCTGAAAACTGTATCTAATAAAGGTAGATGCCTTAGCAAAGCAATACTGATAGCAGCTTTGCATTTTAATGTAAAGTATTTTACAGTTAGCATGTGGTAGGTGATTTTAAGTGCCTTATCTCTCACTACTACATAATACTACTATAAGGCATAATATACTGCTTTACACTTGTTACACTGGTCTTGACTGGGTCTTTTGAGTTTTGCAGTGAACAATCTAAAGGAGATCTTTCCATAGTTGTTATACATTCTTAGCTGTTTAGACTTTTAATCCACTGAATATATTCTTTAGAAGTTTATGTATACACCCAGTTCTAATATGACTCTGGTGCAGCTTTGTCCTATGCATGCATGCATCACTCATATAGGAAGATATAAAATCATATTCAATACTGATTAATTACAATGTCTATTTTATTTTCATACTTGCACTGAGCATGCGGTGACTTATCCAGCAGGGAAAGAGAATAGCAGCAACTCTGGCAACTGAAACTGTTGTTGGCAGTGATTTAAATGGTAGCTTTTCTCAGAATTTAGTCATTTCTCTTCCATCAACCTATTAGGACCTTTGCAATCACACCCTCTCCAAGTCCTAGTCTTTCTTCTATTCCTCTTGAACTATGAATTAGCCTTAGCAACTTTGGCTGGTTACAGTACATATGACTTTACAAGGCTCTGGGTGCTCATGAAGCTGAAAAAGGATTTGTCTTCTTTTCCTTTTTTTTTTCAACACTTGTTGAAATGGGCACTAGGGTTATGCACACCATAAGGAAAAAAATCTCAATAATAACATATATGAAAACTAATAATACATATGAAAAAAATAATTACCACTTTGTTTCTGCATGATTTTTCCTTCCTGTGTTTTGAGAGAATTCACATCCTGTTAAAAATGTGACTTCAAGCTGATTCCCTTTTTTACCACCATTTTGTCAGGATGAACAGAGTCAACAAATTTCAGAATGTTGTGTCTTGCCTTCCATTGGGGCATTCTGATTTCTGATGCAGTGTTTCAACACACCATTATGAAACTCCAATTTGCTGAATCATAAATGCTTTTATACATCACCCATACACATGAATGAGCAAAGGAAGGGAAGCATGTACAGATTGTAAAAATATTCATTATAATAGCTTTAAATGTCAGTTGTGGGACATAAGCTAAAAGTTTGATATTGCAGCATACGAAATTTGCTCAATCTATGGGATTACGTAAACTAACCCTATGAATATAGTTGCGAACTGTGGGTGTGTGAAAATGAAAGAGAGGTTCTCAGGGTATTTTCTAAACCTTTTTTTCTTAATTCACTTCTTTTGACTGCTCTTACCAACTTTGAAATAAAAAACAATCTTCTGTAAGAAGCTGTGACAACTGATAGCCAGTGCGGTAAAACTCAGCCTTCCATCATTGTGTATATTTGTTTAAAAAGTGTGTACCCTGTTTCTTTCTCTCTGATCTTTAAAATGTTTTGCTAGAACAGCATGGCAAGATTATTTATTTATTGGGGGGTGGGTGGGTAAGGGAATGGGGTAGTGGTGTGGAGAGGGTGCTGTTGCTACCTTTTCTTTTTTTTCTGCTCTCTTGAAGTCTGTGAAGGTCATGGCAGAGAAAGGAGCAGAATACCTGCTCTGTTGTAGCGTATTAGAACAATAATTCTCTTGAGAGATGTGACGGAGAGAAGGCTTTGTCCTTCTTGCATTTCTTGGATATATGCTTCTGCTCAGCCATGTTGTCACCCAACGCTACAGAGGCTAGAGAGGTTCTTTAGGGATTGTTGGCAGAATGAGGGCTGCCCACAGGGTTGTGATTATAGTTAGGGATGTACTATTACATAAAGAGTTAGCAATCACTGTAGTGAATCTTTTTTTTTTTCAGAACTTCTAACACTTACCATAGCTTACAGTTACAATGAATTTCTAGAATTCTCGGTTACATGGACTTTTCAGTCACCTGGACCTTCTGCAGATTGGGTCAAATCCTTATTTATTAGCATGCAGTAAAGTAATCGTAACCTAGATTCCAACTTTGCCTAAAAGAACATGAATCGCTCCCTCAGTCCTTGGAGGAAACAGACAACAGTGGAGGCATCCCTGACCTCTGGCATGTCATGAGTTTTGCCATTCAGCAGCAGTTCCAGTCCAAGTCCCACTTTGGGCTTGGAGATGCCTAGTTGTAGAGGCAGCAATTAGTGTATAGCATAACAGCACTGTGTACTATTATGCCTCCCAGTTCCATGACGGGTGTTACCACAACCTGGTGACCCAGCACCTGAGTTTTGGTAATGCTATTGGATTTATAAATTACAAGGGGTCAGGAGAAGGGATATCCTGCAAGCTCTAGGTAGGACTTAGACACAAACTGGAGTAACATGTTGCAGTTGTTAAGAGATTAAAAACCCATCCAGCAGCAGTCATATTGCTAATGGTATCAGTGCTCCTTTTATATCTTCTTTCCACAGAATGAAGACAATGAAAAACCAAAATTTAGACTTTGAACTTTACTTATGTTACTCATAATTTGGGACTAATCTTTTGAAAAGAAAAAACAAATACATATCCATTTTTTTCTGACTCAAAAGGCAAAAACGCAAACACACTGTTCAGCTCAGCCCAACCACCAAGCACAGGTGAACCTATTTTTATTGTTATTATTTCCTGGGACTGTGCCTAAATATATCTGGAAAAGTATATGCTATATCAATTTTGGTGGAGGTAGGATGATTATAGCATTTCAGATTGTAGCATATGATTGGTAAAGATGATTGAACAGCTGGGACAATCATAATTAAGAAAGGATATTTAGATACAGTGTGAATACACATTTAAAACTGTCTCTCATCTCAAATTTTCAAGTAATTTAATTTCAAATACAATCAACCAATCTTCAGAAGATTAGTATAGGAAGGCTATAATTACTGCTAAGTTCTGGTTAGCTAGCACTTAACAGTCATGATAATCAAACCTTTACTTATTTAGCAAAGTCACAGCATCTATAATTATACAAACATGTTACAATCTCATTTTTGAATTTAAGAAATCAGCTCTATAGTCTTGCTTTTATTTTCAGGCTCTCTTGCTCAAGTAAGGTTTAAATATAACCCAAAGACTTACAAAGAAGGCAGCAAATAAGAACACGAAGCTGATAAAGTAAATGTCTTGGTATATTTCTAGTACAACCACTATTTAAGCTCCCCCTTATTCTCTGCTCCAAGCTAAATTGAAATTTATTTATCTATCTATCTTAAATGAATGGATGTAGTAATGGTTGGAGATTAGCCACTGGTTCTTGTTCTATACTCAGATCTCAGGGAAAGCTGAAATAACAGTGAGTTGTGAATTTGCAGCACTGGACAAGAGTGAAAAGGGCTGTAACATAATAAGAAGTTCAGTGGTAAACAAGGATAAATGGAGCTTGTTTCCCTGTAATATGAACAGTGTATAACTTATTCATTCTTCCTTTTCCAGTCTTATACATTAAAAACTAGTTTATTTAATGTATCATTTTAAAATTATTTTTATTTTTCAGTTTACCACTTACAGTAAGAAGCCACTACTGGCAATAGCAAGGCAAAATATTTGAAGATGGTAGGCTGTATCACAGTGAAAAAATAGATTTGTATGTGTAGCTTTGTTTATAGCTTTCTTTGGCTTGATGGTTTTGTAACGACATGGGTTGTCCCTACTATTTGCCTCCTGGCAGGTTAAAACTTGCATTATGATGAATTAAGTGTGTTTGAACTTTATTTTAGATTTATAAAATAAAATGAAAGATGAAAATCATCCAATTAAAATTGTTTCAGTCCCTGCTTCTTAATCCTTTCTTAATCCACGGAAGACTCCACTTGCCATTAGTTGCTTCTAAGACACATTGCATGACAGATGAAAGGAGGTCAGTGGATTGAAAGCATGCAAGTTCAGCGTTGACATCTCAGCCTCACAGGTGTTGCATGAGTTTGAAGAATTTTACGTTTTCTATCAATACCTATTGTTTGCAAGCCTAAGCGATGCATATTAATTTTATTTAGTGTGCAGTTACACTTGCAAGCAGGGTTGTATGCACGTTGAGTCCACAGCAATTATCTTATTTATAGTCTGTCTAATGCACACAGTAAATGGCCAGGATCAGCATACTGCTAGGCAAAGCACCATACGCTCACCAATGCCAGTGAATGTCATGGCCATGCAGTCATTATCTGGGTGGGGAAATGACAACTGCTGCAACTCCTTGGAATGGGCAGATCCCCAATCCTACTGAGCTATTGTCTTCTTTCTCCCTGCTTTTATTCCACAGGTCTTTATTGTCTTTAATGTCAGTAATTTCCTCTTGAGTCCTTGAGGTACTTGCTGCTACTGATTCAATGAATTCTTCATTTCTGCTTCATTTTTAGTTTTCTTAGTTTCTATGAGTCTACTTACATACTTGCTTGCATCATCAGCATTTTATTTATTTATTTGTTAAGCAAAATTCTACGAAGAAGAAAAAACTAAGGTTCAGCAAACTGGGGCCTACATCACAGACTGCTCAGTCTCACAAAACTGAGCCATGGGCTGCAGTTTTCTTCCTTGGTCTCAATATTTTTTTTGATCCTTGACAGCATGCTCAATCCTGGACTCCAGTATCTGTTGTAAGCCTGCAGAGTAGGTGGATGGTGGTCACCAGCAAGGTCTGGTGTTCTGGAAGCAGTAGTTATGCCAAAATCCTCTCTTTCCTCTCCTGGTTCACTCAGAATATAACACTGCTCTGTTCTAACAGCATAAAAGGACTGTTGTCTCTACTTAGTAAGCAAGCTACATCAAGGATAGAAATAGTAGAACATGTAATGGTAGAAGAACTACTAGAGGATAAACTACAAATATGAACAATGTGCAAGTCCTTGGGTGGTGTTATCAAAAAGAGTTATTTCCAGTGATGACTAGCTGTAGAATAACTTCAGATATGACTTTAACTTATTTTGGGAATGCTGTATAATGACTGAAGTTTCTCTTTATTATTCTGGAACTATGGCAGCTTAAGATATTAAACATGCTGCTACACTGCACAATGAAAACTGAGATCTGTACCTTAAGGTTATAGCAAGTCTGGCTTTGCGTTTTCTTAGGTCTCATTGTGAAGCTTTACTAGTATCATACTGTATTAATAACCTTGAAATACAAAAGGTGATTTCATTAGGACTGAACATTTGCTCTTCTTTAACTTGCAACATTTCTGTACAACATTCTAATACATATTTTTGTCACACCAATAATTAAAAGTTATAGTATATTGGAGAGCATATTGTTATGTATCATTCTTCAAGCATCAGTGGTTTGTAATGACATTAGCACAGGAACTAACTGCCAAGGTTTCAACTCATAGAAATATCTGTTGTTCAATAGTGATTAGGTTTGGATTGATACACCTATTGCAACTGAGATCTGAAACTAATACACTTTTTTTTTTTAATCTGTTTTGCATAGGGTTAATAAAAGGCTGAGCCTTATTATCAGCTGAAATTTTGCAGGGGGTATGACTTTGATGTTGTTTTCCAAGACTGAAAATTCTGTTGCGTTTAATTTGTCAACTGGTTTAATTGTTTTGTTATGTTTTTAGCAACATTTTTAAAGGTTAACATTCATCCATCTATAAACTCACATGCCACCATCATCATGTGCCACTGCTCTTTGTTACAAGCTGATGTAACTGAGATATTACCACACAAGAAAACAGCAACATTTGATGTGACCTATTTCTTATATATGATGAAGTTACCTTATGAGATAGCTTTTTGAACTTTGTTCAATTTTATAAGTTCTCTATTACACATGATCTACTTCTTATAAAAAATATCTTACTCCCTGTCAATTACTAGTTAATCTTCTTGGCATTCACTAACCTTAAGCTCATTGCTCCTAGGTGACTGGACTTCACTGCTGTTGCTTTGACTGGTTTCTCTGATTTCTATGTTAACATACTGCTATTAATTAATCTGTCCTGTTGGTACTATTTTCTAGTCATTCAACAGAAGGGAGAAATAATCTTTCCCATTTCTTCTACATATCTCAAATTAGCAGCCATCAAATCTAGGTAACGTTCAGTATAGTGGAATTGAGATCAGCAACTGATAGAACTGTCACATCTCCTAACACAGTCTGCCTATCCTGTTGCATAATTTGCTAACATTGTTCTTTCATTCTTTGCCCCAGCTTACCTGAAAAGTCTTCTCCTATCCTTGGGAGTGTGACCAATGGTCTATGATATAATTAGAGGAAGTATTTGTAACTACGTGAATAAGAATCTCTACTATTCTTTCTCTTGCTCTAGAGGACAGGTTGTTTCTTAGAACTCTATATTTTATAGACTTAGCCCTTCAAAATGCTTAAGTGTTAATAGTAGGTTCTCCTTACTAAACAGGTGTTATAATCTAAATAATTATAGACATCTCCTTACCTTCAGGGTAAGCTTTGCACATTTCAGTTGCAATACTTATCTGTTCTCATATTGAACATCTGACAACATGTTCTTGTCCTGTGATTATCTTCTCAGTCAGAAAGAGAAAAAGCAAAGCTAATGCACTGAAAGGTTGCTGTAATAAATGGTCAACCGAGCTATACATTGTGCTCACTATCTCCTCTAACACTAAATAGTAGCTAACTGAGTTTCAGCATTCTCACTGGAATCTTGCTGTTGATTCATCTACAGGAGGAAATGGAGGTAATTTATGGTTTGTTGGTGGTCCCCAGAAATGATCCTCCCAGGTTTTGCTTGGTGGTGGTGTTCAAGATTCTCCTACCTACGACAAATTTCACTTAAGTACTAACAGCACATAGAACAAGGGCTTCAGTTTCAACTGTTTTTCATTCTGTGATTTTTTTTTTTAAGGTGCTGTATCTGTAGCAAATCTATGCTTTCCTCTTTACTTTTATTCACACCATTTTACTTGAATGTATTTTTAGTAGCATAGCCTTACTGCAGCTAACATATAAAGACAGACACAGTTTGGTGCTATGAATTGTCCTTGCCTCCTAAGTGATAAAACGTATTGTATGATACATTCATCAGGAACAATTATGGTCTTTGCATTGAATTAAACCTTTAATTGATGACCTGCAGTACTCTGTACCTGTTTGGTCTTTTTCTGTGCATTTTGCACCTTTTGCTGTACAATGCCAGCTTTGTTAGAGTACAGGAGACTTCTTACATTTTCAACTTGTGAGGAAGTGCGCTGAAAAGTGAGGAGACAGCTTTGAGTGAGTTATTTAGTTATGAGGCTATTACACACATCATAAACGGCTTCTCTTTCTCTATGCTTTTTCTAATAAAGATGAAATATATGAGGGCCCTGAGTACACTAACAGGCCTTAATGACCCTGGCCAACTTCACTTTTGACATTCACCCTGCCCAGGGGCTCATATATTTGTCCCTGCACAGTTTGTCCCATATAAGCTTAGTGTTCAGTCTTCTCTCTCTCCCTGATCTGCATATTAGGAGTGCTGGGCTTCAGCTCAGCTGGCCCTAGCCATGCAACCCCTATCCCTGACCTGAGGACCTCCCTTATAACCACAAGCTATTTTTCTGGTGATCTGGCCTCAGTTGAACTTGGCTGTCATCCCAGGTCTGCCCTGCTCTTGGCCTTGAGATAGACCCTGGTTGACATGGCCCTGCTTGGCTGTGGTCCTCCTGGCTTCCCATCACACGGGGAGCTGCTGGACTTTGCTGCATCCTGACAGATTTCTATTCTATTTCTTGATCTGCAGCTATAGCTTGCACCTTGAGTGCCACCTAGGTTTTTCTGTGATTAGCCTTAGCAGCTTCACTGAATATTTGCAGACTTCTGAGCTGACTTATGTCCTGTTGTTGACAGGTCATTTAACCTTTTTACTTGCTGAAGTGTCATAACAGGTGGGTGATCCTGGCACGAATTCCACAGGAAAGTTTTTTTTGTTGTTTTTTTCCAGTCTGAATAGAATACTATATATAGGTCCATCCTGTATCAAAGAAAAACTTTAGGAAAAATATTGCTAGTTTGCCCCCTTGTGGTACTGTCGTGCTGTTAGTCCTAGAAATGGATTGACCTTTTTTTTTTTTTTTTTTTTTTTTTCTTTTCTTCTTTGTATGAACACCTTTCTGTTTACTGCTCAGGCTGGACCATCTGTGTTCATAACAGATAGCTTAGTGCATCCTTGGCCTTCTGAACACTCTCAATGCCAGCCAGTGTTTCAGCCAGGACAAAGACAGAATGCAGTTTTGCCTGCCTTTGAGACACTGATAATACACAATACTAGTAGTCTTGTGTTGCTTAACATGGAAATGTTATCAAAAAAATGCACTGAGCACCAAAGTAAATGAGAACAGAATACAGTTCAGTTGGAAGGGACCTACAGAGATCCAATTCCTTACCACATTAGTGGTCAGTTAAAGCATATTAATGAAGGTATAAGTGCCTCTTGAACACTGACAGGCATGGGGCATCAACCACCTCTCCAGGAAGCCTGTTCCAGTGTTTTTCCACCCTCACAGTAAAGACATTTTTCCTAATTTTCAGTATGAATCTCCCGTGGTGGAGCTTTGTGCTGTTTCCATGTGTTCTGTCACTGATTACCAGGGAGAAGAGATTGGCGCCTCCCTTTCCATTTCCCCTTCTCAGGAAATTGTAGAGAGCAATGAGGTCATCTCTTAGCCTCCTTTTCTCCAAATTAGAGAACCCAGGTGTCCTCAGCCTCTCCTCATAGGACATGTTTTCCAGCCCTTTTGCCAGATTTGTTGCCCTCCTCTGGACACTTTCAAGGACCTTAACATCCTTTTTATATTGTGGAGACCAGAACTGCACACAGTATTCAAGGTTAGGCCACATCAATGCTAAGTATAGTTGGAAAATCACCTCTTCTGACCAGCTTGCTATGCTGTATTTAGTGAACCGCAAAATGCAGTTTGCCCTCTTGGCTGCCAGCACACAATGCTAGCTCATGTTGAGCCTGCTGTCAACCAGTACCTCACTTCTCTTTCTGCAGAGCTGCTCTCTAGCCACTCATTTCCTACTCTGTACCTGTGTCTGGCATTAATCCATCCAGGTGCAGAACCTGGCATTTACCTTTCCTGAACTTCATGCCATTGTTGATTGTCCAGTTCTCCAAGGTATTTAGATCACTCTGCAAGGTCTCCCATCTCTCCTGGGAGTCAGCAGCACCTCCCAGTTTAGTAACATCAGCAAACTTGCAAGTGATTCATTCAACTTTTGCATCCAGATCGTTGATAAAAACATTGACCAGGCCTGGCCCTAGAACTGATCCCTGATGAATATCGCTAGTGACCGGCTGCCAGCCAGATGTAGCCCTATTTACTACAATTCTTTGAGCTCTGCTATTGAAATGACACATAGCATGAGCCTGTTTATCTCACAGGAGGATAATTTGTCCAGAAGGATACTGTGAGGCACGGTATCAAAGGCCTTATTAAAGTCCCAAAAAATTATGTCAACTGCCTTCTCTTCATCCACTGAGTGGGTGACTTTATCATAGAAGGAAACCAAATTACTAAGGCAGGACCTTCCTTTCATGCACCCATGTCGATTATGTGTCATAATAGCTTTGTTCTTTAAATGATTTTCGTTAGCACCCAGGATAATCTTCTCCCTAACTTTTCCAGGGACCGAGGCTAGGCTAACACATCTGTAGTTTTCTGGGTCTTCTCTCATGCCCTTTTTGAAGATGGTTATAACATTGGCTACCTTCCAGTCATCAGGGACTGGACTTCAGACTTCTAAGACCTTTGGTAAATTGTTGAGAGGGGTCCAGCTATAACATCCACCAACTCCCTCACTACACTGGGGTGAATCCCATCATCCTGCATGGAAAATCTATGACCCACTTTCCACAGCCAATTGCTATGTGTAACCTCTGCATCAGCAGTGGAAAAGGAAGTGAATATTTTAAAAGCTGTGTGTAGTAATTCTGCATATGGGTGCTTAGCAAAAAGTACTTAAGCAGGGCAGTGGCTTGTGCTTACTGTGCCTATTCAGTGCTCGGCCTTCTCCTTCCAGGGTAGATGAAGGCTCTGGTTGCAGAAGGAAGAACAGCAAGTAAAGTGAGGTGACAAGTGACTGGGTCACGTTTGGGTCCATAGATTCCCTATGGTGTGATGCTGGCAGGACATCAAAATCTGGTTCACTGTGGAAAACTAATGGCAAAATCACAGTGACTGCAGAAGGTGTTTCCTCTGAGGTAAAATTATAATATCTTAACCTGTTTTGTTCTGTCTCATGAATGATGTGCAAACACAGGGGCACTGTCAAAAGTGGATTCCCACTTCCTCATGCAGGATCTTTTCTGGAATACTTCTGAAATCAGTTTGTCAAGCCCCAAGATTCAAGTGACAGAATTCAGCTAATAGCATAAGGCTTTTTAAAGCTTTAAATACTATAAAAATTAAGTGAATGTTTTAAGTACTGAAGTACTCCCACTCTGACCCCCCCAAAAATATCTTTGAGCTCTCACTGATTTCTGGGTTCCTCTTAGGCACTGAGATCAAAGTTTCAACCTCATCTGACCATGCAGAAGACAGAAAATTATTGCATCTCTTTCCCTTCTCTCAATTCTATTCATAAATACAGGATTCTACTCATTTTTGTGACTACTGAGGGCTGAACTGTTAAGAACTCAGAACTGCAGAGCTCACAGTAGAATAACAAATGCTGATACCACAACTGAAAATGCATCCACAAGAAAAAACAAACAAACAAACAAAAAACACAAAACAACTCAGGGCAGTGCCTTGGGCTAAATGCCAAGATATTAGAAGTAGCAGGAGTGTTTCAGCTCTCTCCCGATTAGGTTAATGTCTAGTGGCAGACTATGGAGAGAATGGATATGGTGTCATGGCCTTGGAGTAGTTTGCATCTCCTTTGCTCCCTCTGTATAATATACCCTGTGACACTCTAGTAGTGGTGATTGGGACTGACTCCAGCAGCCTAGCCTAATGAAGTTCATTTCTTTGCCTCAATCTGCAGCTCACAAAACTGTTGTATGCCTCCTACAATGGAAAATGTAATTTATGTCTCTGATATATTCAAATTAATTTAATTATGTTGCCTGTAGCCTTCTGTCTAAGGACACTGGGAGATCTTGTTATATAGGTCATACTTCAAGATTCAAATTACCCAGGTGTAATCCCAGCTGCTGTCAAGCTCTATGCTTAATGTCCAAAAGACAGCACTTGCAGCACTGGGCCAACCAATGTGTTGTGGAGTGCTTTGCTTGTCTGGCATCACCTCTTCCTTCGGTTTATAGTCCGTGAGCAATCAGTATATAAGCAACTAGTAGCTGCCCAGGGCTAAGATTAAACAATTAGTACTCTGCTTGGATTTTTAGAGGTATCCCCCAGGTGTAGACCAAGGCCTCTGATCAGGCAGGATTAGGAGCAATTAAGAGAATTAAAATGAAATACCTGTATGATAGCCACTAATAACCATCATGCTGGGCTACACTTATGAAGACTAAGCATTTTTAAAATGCTATCAATTTCCTCCCAAGGTTAACCCTCCAGGTGGATCACAGTACATCTGAGGAAAAAACATTAGAACATGGTGTCTATAGACATAAAAGAAAAAGAAAACCATTCCATCTCATTAACCTATGTGACAGTAATCCGCAAATCCAAGCAAAGATCTAGGGTTTATGCCTCAGTGAGCCAGATTCAGCTAGGATAGCTCTTGATTCATTGGTTTCAAGGATGTAGAACCAAAAAGAAATGGACTGCAGTCCTGCGCCTGAAATTCAGTGAAGGACTACACACAAACTCTGCTTCATGTTATGTAGGAAGTAGCATCAGCTATTTTGTGAGTCTTTGCAGAAAATAAAAAAGAGGCACAAAACAAGCGTGTTATTGAGGACAAATTATATTCTTTCATAGTTATGTTGTTTCTCCCATATGTTTATAAGGCAGTTCACAGTGTCCCTTCTCTGTCTATGGCCGTGTATGGATTCACCCTTTTTGAATCATACCAGAGCAGAAGAGCATACAGCTTCCCATGTTTGGTAATAAGGCTGGTCTGTATCATATTAACTCTATAGAGCATTTGAGAGTGTAGCACCTAGTTGCAGTGATTCAAAAAAACAGAGAACACCAACAAGAAGAGCATGAGTGGCCTTGGGCCTTTTCAGATATGGAGGTCACAGGTTTTTTTCCGAATTCCAGTTCCCATTTTAATTGATTCAGATATCCTTTCAGAGATCAGTGGTCCATCCACAGAGGACTTCCAGCCCACTAGATGATGGCCTGTTGCTGTAATGGTTTTAGGTGTTCATTTTCCTAACATACAATATCACTTATCTGTAATATTGACAAACCAGAAGGATAGTTCATCTGCGTGTTTCCTATGGCCCAGGTGTCTGCTGGACTAAATGGATCAGCCTTACCTAAAGCCAGTGGATCTTGCCCAGTTCCATAGAGTGTGGCTGTATGTTCAAGCCTCTGTTTTAAGATCTCACTTACAGCAACTGAAAAATGACAAATACACTGAAATCTGACCTCATGGAACTGATGCATATGTAAACGTGGCATTGTAAAAATGTCAAGTTTAAAACATTTTGGGACATAAGACTATGTATCCAATCCAGATATCCTCTACATCTGGTTTTATACCTTTTTTTTTTTTTTAAACCATTCTGTGAGTTCACTGATCTCAATCATTTTAACATCTCTGTGCTGTTTCTTTTGCAACATCTTTGAGCAACTTCTATATTGTCTGTAGATGCTCAGGTGTGAGCCTTTCACTTTCATTGCTTGGGGCTCCCTTTTACCTGACTCCATTAGAGTATGGAGAGGGTCTTGTGAGACTGTTTGTTTCTAAGATATCTGATGAGCATCTTAAAGTACTATCCATATTGCACTCTGGTATAATTGCTTCTTATCTTCACAGTATCCTGGCTGACAAAATGTGAGAAGCATTCTTCTGAGACACAACAACTTCCAACAACCTATCGCTAACCAATGATCATTACACAACAGATATTTTCCCAGATCATTTTTTGAGTCTGGCTTACCTCAGTAAGCTTACCTTTGCTTACCTCAGTAACAGCTTTGTAAACCTTTTTTTTTTTTTCTTTTAAGGTTGCTTTTTTACCTTTTTACCCAAATCTTTTAACCTTTTTTTTTGCTTAGATATTTTCAGATTATGCAATACTGTTTCCACTACTTCTAGGAGTTAGGATTAGTGTGGAAGCCAAGCATAATATGGGAGATAGCATGTACCTCAGAGAAAATTTAATTGCCGCTATCTGCTGAGCCTCCGAGTCATTGCATTAGGACAAGTCTTTTTGAACTTCTCGCCCAACAATCTCATCTACATGCCTTTGTGTTGTTCCTAGTTAGCTTTAAAAAAAAGAGAGACAGATTGAGCAGGAGTCTGCTAAACATGTCATAAAACTTGCTAAGGCAATGCACATTGCCTTAGGGAGAAGCAATTTTGGTTTAGAAACATAGTCTTTAGAAATAGTGTTGGAATACGTATCAATATTTTAGCTGTGCTTCAGCATTTTTTGTCACCTCTGATACACAGAATCAAAATGTAAATTGAAGCAAGACAGCAGAAGTACTGTGGATTTCTTTGGAAAGGTGATGGTATGTTGACTTCTGGTGGAACCATGTGAGTTCTTGAAGGCGTTATGATGCAGAGCAAGTATCTGAAGTGGCTACTCCCAAGTTTGGAATATGAGAATTAATGGAGAGTTGTGGCTAGGTACCTAACTTTGAAAAGAATATGAGTAACTTGATACATCTTTATTTACTGCAGAAGTGAAGGGTGTTTGCCAGATATGCAGGGAGTGAAGAATCTGTTTTGCTTGTAGTTACCAGTTTTTAATATAGATTTTTCCAATATAAGATTCTACACGTGCTTAGTAACATGATTCTTCTATAATATCATCAGTTCTATTGATTTGGTGGTCATATGCAAACCTAAGCCTGGAGTGTCTCACAGCAATGCATAAAGTCCTTTCAGAATACAGCTCCTAGCTCTACTTAGTTAGCCTTACATATTCCAACATAATTGCATAAGAAGAACAGAACTGAGCTAGACAAATGAATTTAATAACACTCATTCCATACACAAACAAACCTTTCTTTAATGCCTCATTTCCCCTCAGATCATTACTCACAATTCTCAGTTGTCTTTTAATGTATTGTTGGGTTAATTCCTACAGAAAAAAAAAAAAAAGTATTTGCCGTAATTTATGAATGTTTTTTTTCTTATGCCTGCTTGAGACCCATCAAACTTTCCATAAATGACCACTAGGACCAGAGAGTTGAGCTTGAACTCTGCATAGAACAGCATACAGTTAAACTTTATGATAAGGGGCCTGGTAGCACAGCCATGACATTAAAAAATTACCATATTAGTTATGAAACTCATTATAAATACAATAAAATTGGAGCTATAGCTCTTGTATTATTGATTCTAATAGTAAATTCAATTTGCTGTGTTCTACATCCTCGCTTAGCAGGGAAGCAGAAGATCTGAAAAGAAAAGATGAATTGTGATGAAATGTGGATCCAATCACTTTGGGTTACACCTGGCAATGAGGTAACCTAGTAGGTGCTAGGCAAAGGTTGTGCAAGAAACCACTCCAGCTACAAAATACAGATCCTCCCTTTTAATCTTGATAGTGGTTCCAAACTGACAGAATGAATTACTTTGCCCTGCTTTGCTCCCACTTGTTTCCCTCAAATAAAAGTGACTAAATTGTTCTCACAAAGTGAGTAGGTGTTTAGGATTTTGTAAGAAAACTCGTAAGTGTTCAATGCACCAGTTCTCAGCTGAGATTGGCTGAATAATTGATCATGATTTAAAATATTTTATTTTCCTTGGGGAGAATAAGAAGAATCAGACTCATTACTACAGTTGAGGTGTGATGAGTGCACATTGTAATTGTAAGAGGGCAATTCTGCAAAAGTTTGATTTGTTTGATTTTTCTATTTCTTTAGACTTTTCCTGAAATTTGTTTTGATCTTTCGGGGAAAAATAAACAGGTGTGGTAAGAGCTGAAAGTACAGTTCCTTAAAGACCTCTGTAATTCCACTTATGAAAACAAGGGTGAAGAGGTAAGATCACTTCTAGATCTAATTTATGCTCTCCATTTTTCTCAAATGATTACAGAGGAAGAATAAATAAATCATTTAGACTATGTGGTTTTAGGCAACTAAAGCTAAGTGAATGAATTCATTCTTTGTATCTGAATTATTCCGACACTCACCTTATCCTTTTTTAGACAGAGCAATGCCATGGAGCACGTTGTATCTCTGTACCGGTATAGAGAAAAACTTTCCGATACTGAAGAGCTATATTCACTAAAGCACTAAAGGATTTTTTTTTAAGTTAAAAAGAAAAAAAAAAGAAACCACTACCACACACACACACACACACACAAAAACAACTGTTCACTGGATAATGGGGTAAAATTCATTCAAAATTAAAACTGGAAGTAGCATTCAGTCTGTAGCATGAATATTATCATGAAATAAGGTCATTTTGCCTTATAAAGCCCTTAAATCAAGTCCTACTTGAAAACTAGTCCTACTGGTATGCTTAAGTCTTCCTTTTTTTGCTATGACTTTGTGGTCGCATTTTTCCATTATTTCATTTTCATGTCGTTCTGCTTCTATATTAGTCAGTCATAAAAAGAGCAAAGAGAGCTGCTCGAAGTACTTATCCAATGTATTTACGCAGTCTGCAAATTCACTATCATTCATATATTGCCTGAGCGCCCTCTAGAGGTAGAAAGTTATTATTATTGTTGTTGTTATTTGCAGTGTTGCCATACTGGATAAATTAGCCCAGGAAAATGTCGTGTAGCTATACTTTTTCCAATGCCTCGATTATCTAAAAGAGTTAACTCCAGAGCCATATGAGCTCAGCCTCGCTCAAGCTAACACATTTTTGTTCGTTTAGAGTATGCATACATGTACACTGAGTTTTTCCTCTGTCAACATGATCTGTCTGGGATCACAGAGGAATTCAAAGTCTGAGGAAGAATATAATAGATTTCCAAATTGGGGAATCAAATCTTAAGTGCTGTCTTTGTTAATGATATCTTAAGATGGACAGGGCTACTGTCTGATAATTACCTGGAAGCAAAAAGGGGGGAAAGCCTTTTGAGAGCAATGACGTCTGTGGCCCAATACTGTGTCGCATCTCTGAAAAACAAAAATGCAAACTTAGAAACTATCAGACAAGAAATTATCAGCAGTGAAAGACAAATGCTAGGGCTCTTGTACAAGACTAGGAAAATCTCTTCTAGATGACTGTACAAACTGTTGGTTGCCAAGACCCAAGAAAGATTAATTCAAAACTGAAAAGGGGCCTCTATTAGGTAAATCAGAGAAATGCAGTGTTGATCATATGAGAGGAAACAAAAAGAACCAAGCACATTTTCAGGTAATTTTTCTTCAGTATTTTTCTTCAAATATTCATATGTGTGTAAGTAGGTATGTATTTAAATTATGTCGAAAATCAATATGATTTTCAGCTGTTCTTCGTAGGTGTAAAGAGATACTACATTTACTCTCACTGACGCAGTGCTTAAAGAAAGGTAACACCTTTCACGAGATCTAGTGAAAGAAGCATGTATTATGTCTTTACTGTTGCAGAAGTGACTTCTCATGAAGATAAATTATAGCGTTATGCAATGTGTTTTCACCTACTATTTGATGTGACTTGTCTGTACCTGTTGACATACCTCAGATGGGAAGGCAGGGTGGATCTTTACCTTGTGGGTCAAGTTGTAGTAATCGGTTTTCTCCAACTACTAACACAGTACAAGCTTTCTCCAAATAATATCTGTGAATCTATGCAGAATGTGGACACAGGCTATAAGCTCCATGTGCAGGAAATCTTTACTGGATTACTAGCATTGTGCTGTTTCACCTCTTGAAATTCACAATTCCTGTCATTTGGAGGAAAACAAGAAGATGCAGAGGCATGTATGTAAAGAATACTCCTCTTTTTGTCTTTCTTTCCAGAAGAATATGCATAGTAATTGTGGACACTGTCGCAACTTTCTCTCAAGAGTTCCTCTAAAGGCACGAATAATTCCAGGCTTCTTAGCACTTTCCCATCCCTGCCACTGGTGTGATGGCAACAAAACTATTATCCTTAGGAAGCTTCTCTGCTGACTCTCCACTACCAATGAGAAACATGTCTCACCTTCTACACCATATCATTTGAGATTGTTTTTGTTCCTTTCCTTTCATCATTTTTGTTGTTGTAGTAGTTGTTGCTAGACTGTTTTTCTCAGCCTTTTCCAAATACTATCCCCATCAGAACATCAATCTCTGAAGATTAGGAAGAGAAGTAATATGGTTATAAGACACATTTCTGAAAACTGAGGACTAAGAAAATAAGAACTATGCAATAGTAATCACTCTCTCCACAGACTGGCAGTGTGAAGTGGAAATCAGCTGGAAATTTTCCAGTACGCCTTCCAAGTTAATGTTATTATGATAATAACCCAATAATTAATCAATAATTAGTCAATAATCCAGTTAATGAACTGGATAATGAGAGGGCATCTTAGCGGTGCTGTGATAAAGGATTATGTGGAAAGACCAAGCTTTTCTATGTGATTTCAACCCCTCTCTCTGACACTTTGCTGAACAGATGACAGTGTTACGTGCGTCCTTTGAAACACTCAGTCATAACTCATATTTATGCTGCTTTGCATAGATTATATCAAGTAGCAGGAAATAGGGATTCTCGTGCTGTGGTGATTACCAGTTGTTTGGTCTGCATTTCTGATTCTAGAGAGGTGAAACTGTGGTGCCAGGATCATGGCCAAGAGCCTAAAGGTGTCCAAATTTTGAGTCAGTGTGTAGGGTAAGATACAGCCTGCCAAAAATTGAGTCACCCACTCAAGGCGTGTATTGTCATTGCACTAGCCAGGGAGAGTCTAACTGGCCTCCTAATGCAGGAAGTTAACTGAAGTTAGACACTTAAAGTTAGGTATGAGTCTAGACCTAAATATTTGTCCTGGTATGGAAAATATAGACAAGTTCTGTTCATTGTAATACTAAATTAAATTAAGAGTATGTGTGTATGTAGGGGTAGAGAGGGAGAGAGAAGAGTTGGCAGAATAGGACATCATTCAAATAATGTAAAGATCTGGGTATAACTTTAACTCTTTAATTTTTTTGATTTTCAATCTTTTCAGATATGAGTTAGAAATACTTCAGCATCTTCTTGATTTTCAGGTGCTTGAGTCTGTAAAACAGCTATTGTTACTGTTGGAAATGGGAAAATATTTCCCATTGGGGAATTGGGAATATTTCCCAATGGGAAAAGATACTACAAAACAAAGTTATCTAGACTGATAAATATTTCAGTTGCTGAATTTCCTATTTGTAGTTTTACTAAAAGAGGAATGCTTCCTGTAGGAATAGAATAGTTCAGTTGGAAGGGACCTTGAAAGATCATCTGGTTCAACTGCCTGACCACCTCAGAGATAACCAAAAGTTAAAGCATATTTTTGAGGGCATTATCCAAATGCCTCTTGACACTAACAGGAATGGGGCACCAATGACCTCACCAGGAAGCCTCTTCCAGTGTTTGACCACTCTCACAGTAAAGACTTTTTTTTAATGTACAGTCTGAACCTCCCCTGGCACAGCTTTGTGCCATTGCCATGCATTCTGGAGTAAATAAGTGATCATGCATGTAATTTTGTGTATAGGTTTGAGTAGAACTGGTATGTGATTCTTTATTATGTCTTCCTTTTCTACGTTCTTTTGTATTAGCAAGATAATTGTTGTCATGCATTGTAAAGTTTGAGGTGTGAAAAAGAAAGCTGATAAGAGAAATCATATCTCCATTAATGTTACAACGTCTGTTATCTTACGCATCTTTAAGCACGTGACTACAATAATGTCCATAAGTTTTGGTACTTGGCTTTTTTTTCAGCTTATCTTCCATTTATCGTATTAGCAGAGCTAGAATTTATTCTATGTTAACATACCCCAGGAACCAGAGTGTTAGAGGAATGTCCATTTCCTTTGCCATGTTGCATGAGTTGGACTGAAACTTGAAAAATATTCAGACTGTTTGGGTACTCACTGAGCTATCCTTCCCAACTTGCAACATGTAGTGATAGTTCCCCAAACCACCATGCCACAAGGAATATACATTCTTTGTATATTTTATTCAAGTTCATCTCTTCTATTCTTCCGACAGTATTCAGAGCTTGGCTCAAATGAATTTTAAATACGTTTCTGAGTTTCCAACACCTTGAAATGCTTCTCCTTCATCTTGACAATCTTAAGTGTTTGTTCAGACATGTAGAGACACATGTTTAGTAACTCTTCAGCACTGAATTTGTGACAGGGAACTTCTGGTCTGATTTAGATAGAAGTACGACAAGAATGTTTTAACTGATCACCTGGTTGCTTTGACAAGCAGTCTGGAATGAGGTAAATGAGAGCAATGCAAGGTTTTCTTAAGAGTTTAAGAAGTTAAAAGGGAGGACAAAGTGTGAGAATGATCCATATGATTCCATAATTTCTTCAAGGGGTTAAGGCATCCTCCCAGTGACTGTGGGTGCAGTTATCACCAAAACAGAGCATAATCAGCTGTACTAGCCAAAAAGGGTGTAGCATGGTGTGACAGAAAAGAGATGATATCACTCTTTCTATTCAGCATATGTTTGAACTGCAAATCTTGAGTCATACACTGATGCTTTTTGGGGGGCAGTAGATAAGATCTGTTGTTATGAAAGAACACGTTGCATCACATGAAGATGCAAGGTTACAGTGTTGTCAATATAATAGCATAAAATAGCATAGCATAAAATAGCTTAGCATACATTAGTTTAAGAGTGGAAGAGACCTACAGAGATTATCAAGTCCACTGCCTGACCATTTCAGGGTTAACCAAAAGTTAAAGAATATTATTAAGGGCATTATCCAAATGCCTCTTGAACCCGGACAGACATGGAGCATCAAACACCTTGATAGGAAGTTTATTCCAGTGTTTGACATCTCAGAGGAGTGGGCAGCCCAAGTTCTGTCATTACTATGAAAGACCGAGGCAAAAAAGGCATTAAATGCCTCTGCCTTTTCCTCATAGTTAGGTGACTGATTTCATCAAGTATCAGTCTAATATTTCCTTAGACACCTTTCCTATAGATATCCCATGGAAACATGAGAGCCATAGCACAACTGTGTACATGACCGTCTTGACTGCTGTGCAGCAGCAAGTTAATAGGTGTAAGCATAACAAATCTGTCAGTCAGAATATTTTGCATATGCTTTGCCTCTTTACTGACCCCCACTGGCTTACTTTATTTAGTCTTTCAGAAATTTCTGCAAAGTAGCACGAATAGAAACAGACTTTGCTGTGTCATTAGCAAGAGAACCTCTCAACACAGTGCTAGTTAACCAGTTGAGCATGCCCAAATTGGGTCAAACATCTGGAAGGAATATGTCAGCATCAGCTCTGTGCCACATCAGCTGCTCTAAACACTTGCTCACTTGAGTCTTTTCTAAACCAGTGATCAGGACCGTGAAAAATGCTCAGTGAAGAATTTCTAAAGATGTACTACAGGCCACTGCAGAAGTGGTGCAGAATGTGCTTCTGCTGTGTGGCTCTAGAGGAGCTGTTCTGATCAAGCTACATGCCACTGGTAATCTCTTCTCTAAAAAACGATCTTCAATTCACAGCAGAAAAAAACAGAGTTCATGGTCAGCATTTTGAACTGGAGGGGAACATGGAGCAGCCTGTTTAGGACCTTCATGAAAGCTATGAAGAGTTTAAGAGATGTTCTCTTACACTTTTATATGAGTCCACTACTATTGACATTTATCCTCAATGAAAATGAAAGCTAAAAAGCACAGGATAAGGACAAGCTGTCTTGAAGGTGAAGGACATAATTTTTTGGTGAGTTGTCAATGACAAGTCATATGCAGTAGATGTCAATTTGTGCAGCACTCATCAGGAAAGGCAGAGTGGTTCTTTCTTTGTAGAGATTTGTTCATAGAATCACTCACAGTGGTTATTTACAGAGTTCATCAGCATTCTTCTAAGACTTAGAAATACTTTGAAAATAATGTTTATGCAGCTCGAGTCCTTGACACTTGAGTAGCTTAGCTAATGAGCAGATCTTGCTGAATCTCTTGATAACAGAAAAGATTCTGTGTTCATTTGTGTGCTGCACAACTACGAGACTTTTTAGAAGCTCCTGGTGAGGCTACTCTCTCCTTCCCACTTAGAAATATTTCACGATATGTACGTTCTTATGTGCTACCTTGCCTGGAGCCTAGACACAGTGTCTTGTCTAGCAAAAGACATTGAGACATTTAAGCCTTCAACGTCTCTTTCTCTATCTTCTCCCCATCCCGTAAAAAATCTGCTCTGTCCATTTCACATAAGCCCCTGGCTTTTTCCACGGGCACTCCTGGAGAAAGAACCCTGAGTCTGCCTCCTTGAATTACACTCCCTGGAGCTCCTGCACCAGGGAAATCAGGCTATCAACAAACAATTTGATGCTGTCTGTGCAGACAAGGTATCTTGGAGGGCAGAAGGTCTTTATCTTAGTCTACAGACCCACCAGTTCCAGTAAAAACCACACTGTTATGGGCAGCCCAGGGCAGCCAGACATGACAGTATAGGCTGCATTGGACATACTGGAGACAGCACAGCACACTGAAGCTGGCTCCCAGGACCAGGAGTGAAGCAACCTTGCTTCCATGCTCTACCTGGAGCTCTACCAGAAAATATTGTGACCTGGCATTGCTGGCCAGGCAGAAAAGGCAGGTCTAGGAGGACAGCCCCCCTAGTGCAGACCACAGTGGACACAGCAGTTCTAAGGGCTTTGAGCAGTGTTTCCTGCTGGCTAACAGGAACTGGAGCATGGGTGTCACACAGCTCCATGCCAGCTCCAGCCACCAGCTGGTGCAGGTGGAGTGAACATAGCAGACTTCCCCATGCTATGGGTAGTGAACAAGCTGATTTTCTGCCTGACCTCTACAGTTCAAGGATATCTGTCCCACCAACTGTCACTAATTAAAAAGAGCAGCTCCAACACCTTCCTGCAAGGTGAGAACCTGCTGCAGTGCTGCAGCACTTTTGTTTGTTTCTGTTGTTATACTTAAAGCTTTTTTTTTTTTTTTTCCCCAGTTTGTGCATCATTTTGCTCTGTTCAGAGATCCCTGTTTATGGAGATTTTGGTGTCTGCACTGTGGCTGGCTGTTCTGGCTATACACATCAGTTACTTGTGTTGTTGAAATTCATAGTGACATACTGCTACTGAAATTGTTACCATTGCCCACACAACTGTAATGAAAGAGTAAGCCATTAAAAGATTTTACTCAGTTACAATAACAAAAGAAGCAGCCTATGCAATACATTGAATTGATTTTCTAGCAGTCCAAAATAGCAAATGGAGGAAGGCACATTGAGTCTGATATGCTGATTATCAAGCAAATCAATGCCTTATCTTCTTTCTTGTCGTTCATAACAATTCAAAATATTTGTCATAGGCAAACTGTTGCAAATACATTGTCAGTTGCCCTTCCTGCCGGAGTAAAAGAACATCCCCCCAGATAGTGTGTTAGCAGGTAGGGACATACTTAGTCTAAAGCATAGCAGAAATGCAAGCACTATTATAGCTCAAATCATCTTGAATTACTTATTAGGACATTTTCCAAATGTAGAAATTGATTATGGAGTCCATCAGTATTCAAGTCGTACTCTATGTGGGAATACAAGACTAATTTTTCAGCATTTGTGCATGCTAAAGAAGGCTAAAGACACGACTTTGGTGTCATTCATCTAGCTAATGTTTCTCTGGTGTTCAGGAATCTGCCATGTGGTCCATGGCCTGCAGAAAGGGAACTAACAGAGTTCCTCTGGGAGTCAGCAAGTATGTTAATCAATTATGAGGTGCAACAGTTCAGTCTGGAAAATCAATGTTCAAACTCTATCCTGTATTCAAGATTCATTTAGCTCCACCCCAAAAACTATTTTTACTTTTAGGCTTGATGATTTACACATTGACATAACACAAGAGTTTAAGAGAGGACCATGATGCAGGTTTGTTCCACTTCACCCTGGTGAAAGGAGAGGAAGAATGGATTACAGAACAAGATGTGGGATACGTGAGAGAACTGGATAGCAGGTAGGTAGATTCTCCAGTCATTATTTGATGTTTATCTTTTTAGCAGCTTGATCTGTTATTGTGAAATGACATTGCAAAATGTGAAAACAGAGAGCAGCAATACTGGAAATACCTAAGTTTAGCTTAATGGCGGGTGGGAGGGTGTTCCAACAAAAAAAAATAGTAGCTGCATGTAATAGGTAGCTGTGGTTCAGATTAATGACCTGTTTGTTACCAAATGTATTGTTCAGTTGTATCAGTTGGCTGATACATTAGCAATTATTAGCATTTTTTTCAGAGTAATGTCTATAGACCGAGAGGAATGGTAAAGTCACGAGTTCCATACAAACCATATGACAGTTTGTTCTCTGACTGGATTATGTGGTGCATTCTGGAGTAATTAAAGGTTCAGTTATCCAAGGGTTCTACATACATACATACATACATATGTGAAAGTACTTAATAGATTGGCTAACTATCTCCTGAAAGAGGCAGGTTCTCAATGCTGCTTAATACCTCTCACTAAAGTTTCCAACCAGCAGTTTCTGAATGAATCATGCTTTTTTTTTATTTTTTTACCTCACACCTGTAGGAGTCTAAAGGCATACACATCTTCCACTCTGGTCTCATTCAAGAAGCTTACTAAGTGCAGCTAAGCACTTAGTAACACTGGGTACTCAGTGTACTAAAAGCCATAGCGTACAGGGGGTAAGGGGGGTCTTTTACACACCCGTCTTAGTGATCCAGTGGTACCTGCAGCTTTATGTAAAAGATTATTGGGGAAAAAAAAGGTACTTTCTCAGGTATTTTACTTAGTAACCTGTGAATCACTAAAAAGTTAAAGTATCAAAGGGATGTGACTTTAATTCTCTTGTGTACTGCTAGATTTCCCTGGCCATCTCAGTATCCTCAGAGAGGTAGAGATAAAGATGAAACAGGAAAAATAGGAAATGTCTCAGTCATATTGTTGAAGTTATTTAAATTCCTGTGGAATTTATGGTCAGAAAAAGCAGATAAAGAAGTATCAGCATAGGGCAAGGGGAGCTGAATTCTGTCTTTGCTGAATATTCAACATTGAGTATTCAATGTAGGAGGGATGTTGAAAGGAACAAGTCGTGCTGTAGTCCCAAAGGCGTGTACTGGTGCACTGGAGATGGCTTATCTCAAACATAGTCTGTAAAAAGTACCAAAAGTAAGACTGAGGGATGGCAAAGCCCAGGAACAAGAAGAAAAAGATGTTTTCTGACTGCCTACTGCAAAAGGGGAGAAGAAACAAAACACATCAATGATAATGACTGCTAAACTTTTTCTAAGGCATCTTATTTTATTGGCTGTCATTGGCAGCTGAGTTGAGAAATCAACTTGAGTCTTTTCACCTGTTCTTATAAAGGAGAAGAGCCATAAACACTATTTAATCAGCTTAACTGTGTTAGCTGTAAGATTTCTGATGGTTATTTGGATCTAATTTTCTAACCAGAACCATAGACTGCAGAATTATTACTGAGTGAGACCTTTATTATCCTAAGCAGACTCAAAAGTAAAGGAAAAAAAATGCAAGTAAATGTGTGAGAAATGTCGCAAATGTGTAGGAACTAAATCAAGTGGAATATTGCAAATTATGAAATGATATTAACTCTGACAAATTATTTTTTCAGATTTTATAACATCCTTTGAAAATTATCTTAATTGTGTGCTTCTCTATCCTGACTGATGTTGATACGGGCTTTAACATGAGTTCTCTTTATATGGAACAATGAAATCATTGATTCAGGTGTGTTTTTACAATATTTTCATGACTTTATGGCCTGTTGTTAAATTAAAAGAGAAAATTGTGTGAATGTTATGACTTTTTAAGAAAGATAGGAAAAGCTAAACCAAGTGTTATTTTGTAATTAATTCTAACTTCCTGGAGTTAATAGTACTATTTTTCCCCCAATAGTTTACTTAGTAATTTTACAAGTGGGAGGGAAGAAAAGAACAGTTTCATAGCCTACCATCACAACCTCACATAACATTTTGTGTTTGCCATCTAAGGCTTACCCAAGGTAACAAAAGCATAAAATCTGGAAACCTGAGGAGCCTTTTCAGTGCAAAGGGCACTGTGGAAGCCTTCTCCTCCCAGCCCTGTTCTTAGTATATAAATCATCTTTTTTACAAAGGGGTTCATAGGCTGTAATATCCCAACAGAGATGCAGAGGGATATTTTGGGGGAGACGTAACAAGTTACCTCCTAAATTTCTCTTTATAATGTGAAGCCCATGGGCCCAGTTGCTCTAGCCAAAGTATCACTTCTTCAGCCATCCATTTAGCAACCAGGCTGTGGAAAAGAAGATCATCTTCAAATTCTCTGCTACTCTAGTGATACCCAAGTAGTGCTACTGCTACAAGTTAAAGCTGTCAGAATGCCTGAGAAAAAAAACAGGATTAATTCATCCTGTTTGGAGCTGTAGAAACCTGATCATTCCCATATTTTTGGAAGGTTGCTATTCTGCGTGCTACATCACTGTTTTGCTGAATATCTTCTTTTCTTTGTTCGATTGCATCAGAAAATAGTGTTTTGATTATTCCTGAGAATATCCTGACTTCTCCATCCCTGAGAAGAATGTTGATTTTGGGGAATCCTTCCCATTTTTCTCTGCATTCTGGACATTCATTCTTCTTGGAGGAGGTAACAAGAGGTATATTTTAAGCAAAATTTTCCGATTGTTGGAGAGCACAGTAAGCACATCTTGGGAACAAAATGAGCTGGGTGAGAAGAAACTAAGAGGTCTGACACTCAATAGTAGCATATTTTTTTTATGTCTGGATTGCAATGCAGTGGTCAGGGCAGGGAAGAGGAGGTATGTCTGTCTGTCTGCCTGATTGTTTGTTTTGGGAACAGGTGAAGCCCAGAGGGGCTCTGCCTGCATCCAGGCACACCCTTCATTTCTCTCAGGGCTGAAAAACTGAGGGAGGCGTGGGCTGGGGGGCGGGTCAGGGCTTGACTTAGCCCTTATACACCTGGGGAGATACAGGGCAGGGTGGCTGCCTTTGAGGAGAAGCAACAGGAGGATGGTGCTGCTGCAGAGTGATGGGGATTGGGTGGCTGGGGACCGGGACCAGAAACAGGACCAGGACCCAGACCCGGACCCAGACCTGGTGGTGGCTGCTTCAGCCCTGTGGCCTCGTCGCTGCTTCACCTGGGAGGAGATCGCGCAGCGCTCAGGTCGGGGTCCCCCACCCCAGGACCGGTGGTTGGTGATCGACAGGAAGGTGTACGACATCAGCCACTTCTACAGGAGGCACCCCGGGGGTGCCCGGCTCCTCGGCAGCCACGCTGGGCAGGATGTCACGGTGAGGGATGTCACAGGCTGGGGATGCTTGGATGGAGAGGGCAGTGAAGGTGGGAGGCACCAGGGTTGTGGTTGTAATCCAGATGAAGATTTCAGGATGGCTCTTATCTCTTGAGCTCACTTTGGAGCTACTGGAAGCGTACTGCAGTGGTTGCATACGGTGAGGAATCTGCAAGTGGTACTGCAGCAGCCCTGTGGCAACTTAGGTAGTTGCTCTCCTTATCTTAGTAAAGGAATCTCTTCCAAAGTGCTTTCCAGACTTAATTTGGAGGGGAAGTGAAGGTGACATGCTCTCCCAAGCAGTTTTCCAGGAAAGTTGCTGCAGTTATTGCCCATAGTCCCTCTGATCCTTGGAATGAACAAAATTGGAAGAATCAGATGACTAGCTGATGTCAAACTGCTGGTCAGTTAGTCTGGGGGCAAAAAGGTATCTGCTCATCACCTTTCCTGTCTGACCACTATCTTTAAAGCTATGGAAACCTGTGGGAACACAGAAAATTGTTCAGCAAATTCTCTGGACTTCTGGTGTTCTGGTGTATACAAGTTATGCTGAAAATAGTGGTAAATCAGCATCTATACAAAGAAGCGACAAACATGATTGCATCCTTGCTCTGTATTTTGAAAAGCAACCCAAGGCAAATAGTTCCTGAATCTCTCCCATGTAGGGGATGACTGATATTCATGAAAAAAAAATAATAATTTTCAGTCCACTGAGTTTAAACTTCAAATTTTGTATTAGCAACACTTTGCATTCCATATTTTCCATCATTCATTTGCTTTAGTTAGTACTGTCAGACTTCTTTCATCTTAGGATGCTGAATATCCCCAGATAATGGATGAACATGAAAAATACAGGTGCTTTTTTTCTAGGATCTGAGCTGGTTCTTACTGGTTGATGCCATATCCAAATAAAAAGCCCTATCAGAATTCAGCCAGTTTCGTGTGACACAAGCTCAACTGTCTTCACACTTGCGCACGTGAAATAGGCTGCACACTGCAATGGGAAAACATGTGGCTCTATGTGTACAGAAAGAGGCAGGGGGGAATATTATGAAACTGTAGCTCAAGGCCTCCAAATAAAATTAATAGGAAGGGTTTTCACTTTGCTTCTGAGAGGCTGAAGAACAAATATAACTGTAGCATCATTGTTTCTGACAGGGCAGAATCCTCAGATTTTTTTTAATTCCAAAGCTAATTGATACATGTGATACTGGAGTATCTTGTCCTGCTTGAACTCTGTGTGCTTTCAAGCTGTGCATCTCGGCCTCAGAAAAACCCATGAAAGCAAGTAAAAGATGGAATATTTGCTATAGGCATGCCTAGACTGCAGGATCGTGTAGCAGAAAAAGCCGAGTTGGCATTGGTCAATCTATAACAGAAGCAAGATAAATTAGAGTTTGTGGAATTCTGTGCTCTACTGTGTATCCTGATTATATGTGAACCTGAACTATCTTGTTTGGAGCAAACTTTATTTCCACACTGAGTTACAACCTGAACATTGCAAATGAAGTAAGAAATTTCTCTTCAGTATTCAGTGGAGTTCATGAGATGGTATGAATCTCACAAGCCCTTCAGTTAGCAGTGGATGCAGAGACAAAATGTGGAAGGAGCACTAATTAACAAAATTGAGAAGAGGAGTGGAAATACTGAGTATGATTAATGTCACAATATTAGCAAGGGTCGCAGTGCACAGAACTGTAAAGAAGAGTCCTGTTAATGCTGATTTTGTTGAGGTGTTTTGTCACAAAGTGTAGAAAAGCAGAGTTAAGGAATGAAGTGACTTAGGAAACAGGAACAACTGTCTTGAGGCTGGGTTGCAGGTTAACCAAATTTGGTTGAGTTTTGAAGACTGTAAAAATGTGTAGTGTTGCAACATCATGAAATACAGTTACTTGCTGTAGACTGTTTTGCAGAGACACTTCTTGCTTGTTGTTAAAACTGGGATTTATTGCTGAATTTAATTGCTGGAACTGCTGGCAGAGATTCACCTGTGATAGCGACTGTGTGCTCGGTACTTAGTCTGAGGCGTATATACAGCATAGTTAGTCATGCAGTTGCCCAGGCCTGTGTTATTTCAGAATATAGGACAGATTCTGTAGCAGTTTGTTCAAAGGGATTAGCTGAACAAATTTTTTATTTTTTTTTTTTTTTTTGTCACACAACCATTCTTAATACACGCTTGCACAGGGTAGCCCTGCAGGGTTGGAATGCAGTAAAACACTTACTCTGGTCTGGTTAGACTGACAAAAATTGATGCAGATGAAAGATGGTGCAAAGGCAGGCATGTCAGCAGAGCAGTAAGTTGAAGGTGTTTGCTTGGATGTATAAAAGCAATTTTCCACAGCTAGAGAATCTTTGGGAGGAGTTTCATTCCCACAGAGTGAATTCACAGCTCAGCTCAGCCTCAGCTGTGGCATATCAGCGCATACTCCTGTTTCTTTCAGGGCTCCAGCTACTCCCTACATGCTCTCTCTGTCAGTGAAGTTGTTTCCTCCTCTGTATTTCTGCCCTTTCTGTCCCCAACCCTGCCTGGAAGCTATCACACTGTTGTTTTTTCATGCTTATATCTTTATGAGAGATCAGTAACACCTAACCAGGCCAGTTCATATAAATTGCATCCTTGGATTCATTTCTGTACGAATATCTCCAAGTGCTAGAAAAAAGCTCCCAACATCACTTAGTCCTCAATGAAACCCATCCTGTATTAGTTAATTTGGGAGTGGATTTCTCTACCCAGGGCTGGTTGGAATGTTGCTGTGACGTGTTTCCTAAAGCAGGCTTCTCATTGCTATCACCTGTCCATCTCCTCCTCCAGAGCTTGTATTACTCGTAGTTTAGTTTTCCGTCGTTACTTAGCCTTAATATAACAGAGGTCTTGTTGTTATTTGACTAGTTGGGGAAAAGTAAGAATTTACTGTCTGAGAAGGGTATATTTCTGAAAGGTGAAAATCCCTCATGTCTGTGAATAAGAACCACCAGATTTTTTTTTCTTTTAAGCAGTTGGATTTAAAAGGCAAACAGTCTTCTGATAATTTTACAACAAATATGTTTTTAGTTTGCTGATGAAAGGTATTTTGGACACCTGACTGTAAAGGGTGAGTGAAAGATCAGTAAAATTGGGGTTAGAAGGGGAAGAAAGGCAAGGAAACTAAATTCCACTTTAGGCATGTAATGGAGTTCAATTCAATTTTGTATTATGCAGCTTGCATACCCATAGTAATTTCAGTCTTTGAAGCCAGACCTCCTCTGTTTGCCAGTTAAATAATAAAATCTCATTTAAGAAGAGATTAGGGTAAAGGTGACAGAGGGGAAGGTGAAAAAATGGGGAGATAGAAAGGTCTTTGTCACTGTGGTTCCTCCACCATGGATGTTTTAGCACGCACAGTGTATTGAGGAGATCGAGGTTAGTAACACAGTGGTTTTTCTTATCTCTATCTTTACTCTTCTGCATTTGCAGGATGCATTTGTAGCATTCCATGTTGACAAGCTGCTGGTGAACAAGTACTTGAAGTCACTGCTGATCGGGGAGCTGGCACCAGATCAACCCAGTATTGAGCCCACTAAAAATGTAAGTTTATCCTCATAAATCAAAGATTAAAGGCAAATATTCTGAGATTAGAACTTCATTTTCTAGATCAGTGTATTTTCCAGAACAATGGGATCCAGGTTCTTCACAATTTTTTGTTACTACTTAGAAATCCTAAATGAGTATTAGTCTAAATCCACATTATTTGTCAGAGAATGAGATTCCTAAGAAATTTTTATCACAGCAACTACATAAATTATAGAGGCTTGTTTGGCTCTCATGAATATTAGTTACCACCTTTTCTTTCCCCTGCTTTGAGAAAGAGCTAACCAACCACTCAGTAGTTCTCTTCAACAGATAGTAATTTTTCAGGCTGTATTCCCTTCTGTTGTAGGTATCTGTAGGGATAGAATGCAGGTAGAGTGCATTAGCCTTGACAATACACTGTAAAACTTGATTCTTTGCCCTTTTGGACAGCCTATGGTAGCAGGCTCAAGGTCAAACTGTGTAATCATCCACAGAGGCACTGTTGATGTCAATGTGTGAATAACCAATCTTGCATGCCAAAGAAAGGAGAGGGGTGCAGACAATAGACCAGAATTAGTCTTAGAGTGCAATTGTCCACAGGGTTGTATGCACCTAATTGCTCCCCTATATCCAAGACTGTTTTCTCCTGTTCCTCCTTGTCTGCCCTGACTTTTCCTTTGCATAATTTCATGCTGAAGGGAAGCAAGGTAACACGTGGTGTCATGTAACCCAGGCATTAGAAACAATTCCCAGAACAGCATGTTCATAATTCCTATATGTATGGGAACCTCGCGAACTTTCTATCCATGTGAGGCTGTGCCTTGCCGATTTGCCACAGCTGGCCTGCACTAGAGCCTGCATGTGCCTTGCTCCTTGCAAACTCCATTTCCCAGAAATGACTGGCAAACTAGTCTGGCAGTCTCCTTTGGGCTGGGCTTCATGGAGACAGGAACCAGGCTTGTGAGGTATCTGCTGAGCTGGTAAAGACAAAGGTAGGTTGGTCTAGCACCTGTACCGTGGTCACTTCTTCCATATTACTTTCTCAATGCCCAACGTGAGGTCAGCTGGGCTATGAGTTCAATTTTTTGTACGGATGTTTGACCCTCCCCTGTTAACTGTGGGAAGGGTAAAGTGAAGGCATGCATTGATCTGGTGAAAGTGATGGCAGAGGAGGAATAACGTCATCATATGCATACAGTATGCCTTCCAATAGAGGTGCTTTACACACACACATGCACACTTTTTCCCCCTAATTTGATTCTTTGAGGAAAGGTTCTGGATGCCAGTTTAATCTACTTGCCTTCACTATTGCCTGGCAATATCTGAGTAGTGCTGGGCTCTGGTGACTATGGACCAGTAGCATTCGGAAGATATTACAGCCTTAAACATCTGTTGCATGAGCCCTATGTTATTGCCAAGGAGATGATGGAAGAAGCACAGGTGCTAGACATAGTCTTAGGGGCTGGGGGTACAGACATTTTGCTCTGTAGTGGCTTCTGCTTGCTCCTCTGCTCTGTGTACTTTATTGGGCAAAGGCATTGAGTAACTGTAGGAGAGCAGTGATGAAGTTTACTGGTGTGCAAGTCCAGCTCTTGTTCATTTGAACAGACTTTGATCTTTCTTTCCTTGCTTGAAATGTTTATTAGCTTTTAAGGCTGCAGCACTACACTCTAGGAGCAGGGAATGTGTAACACTTGTGCTTTCCACAGAAAATGCTCGTAAAAGACTTCCGTGAATTGCGTGCCAGTGTTGAGAAAATGGGACTTCTGAAGCCAAATAAACTCTTCTTCTTCTTGCACCTTGCTCACATCCTCCTGTTGGATAGTGCTGCTTGGCTCGTTCTCTTCTGCTTTGGAACATCCTTAATGCCCTTTATTGTCTCTCTGGTGATGCTGACCATTTCTCAGGTAAGCAATAGAGTCCACAACATGTATGCACGGACTTATGTCAACTTTCATACGCATACTATTGCAGTTTTGTAGCTCTCCATTGCCTTACTTGGTATAGTTCCCCTTTGCTTAACATGACAACTTCTACATGACTTGTGTTTCACAGAAGGTGCAAAGAGGAAATTCTTAATTGTGGAGAGCTCCCAGTATGCCTAATCTGTAGCTTTTTTTTCCCCTCAAGATGTATTCACAGAATCATAGAGTGGTTTGGGTTGGAAGGGATGTTAAAGGCCATCTGTGACTTTTTATACAGGCAGATAACTTAGAACCATTCCCCCTTGTCCTAGCACTGAAAGAGGGGAGACTTAGATTAGATGTTAAGAGAGAATTCTTTACTCAGAGAGTGGTGAGGCACTGGAATAGGTTGCCCAGAGAAGCTGTGAATGCCCCATCTCTGGAAGTGTTGATGGTGAGGTTGGATGGGGCCCTGGGCAACCTGATCTAGTGGGTGGCATTCTCCTCCAAGGAAGCGGTGCTGGAATTAGGTGGTCTTTAAGGTAACCCAAGCAAATTGCTAACCCAAGCAATTCCATGATTCTGTGATATGATTCTATGATCAGGCCATTGACCACAACTGTAAGTGTGGCTATCCAGCTATTTCCTTATCCACCAAGTGGTCCATCCATCAGATCCATGTCTCTCGAATTTAGAGGTAATGATGGTCTTGATTCCTCTTTTGTGCTACTCCCAAAATTTCCTTTTTCCTCTTTCAGGTCCAGGCTTCATGGCTACAACATGATTTAGGACATCTCTCAGTCTTCAGGAAGACAAAGTGGAACCACTTGCTGCATAAGTTTGTCATGTGCCACTTGATTGTAAGTGATTGATCCTGGAACAACTTAATTGATTTGATGGCCTTCCTGCAAAAGTGTGTGTTCTGAAGATTCTGTAGAAGTGTGTTCAGCACTGGGCGAAGAAGGGAGAGAATCTGGCTCTGAGAGCATTGTGGTTCTCATGCTCTGTTCTTCACTTAAACAGGGAGCATCAGCCAAATGGTGGACTCTCCTGCATTCCCGACACCATGCCAAACCCAACTGCTTCCAGAAAGATCCTGATATTGATATGCACCCGTTCTTGTTTACTTTGGGGAAGAAATTCTCTGTGGAGGTCAGTGTCTGTGTGTGCATGTGCACGTGGTCATGTACTAGCAACTGAGAAGAACACCATACTCAACAAAAAGCACACTATATCATAAATATCTAAAACTGTGATTATAGTTTCTGAAAAAAAAGATTTTCATCTGTCTATTTTCTTCAGACATTGTGAGCAGGTCATAATTTATATTATACTATTTAAAAATTGCTCAAGCATTTGAGAAGTTGCTGTAAACAAATAAGAGACAAATGTGCATTACATATGGGAGGGAAAATCCAGCAGAAAAAAGACTACTAATGGTTATAGCAACTTAATGACCTACTGGGTTTTGTAACAACTCAGTAATTAGCGATTATTAGGTAACTTGTGAACATTAATATAAAGCATGTATGCAGTTAGTCTGGGATTATTTCTTAATACTAATGTCTAAGGCTCATAGATGCAGGCTGCTCTGGTTTGTTTATGACTTGATGTGAAAGGCAGCTGGCACAACAGCGCTGAAGAACCAGTGGCTGGCTGTTTCTGCAGTTTTCTGGGACTGGTTATTGTCAAGTGCCTCTCGTGCATAAGTCATTTGACTACATAAAATGTTCTCAGCTTGTACTGCTAGGCCACTGCCAGGAGCAACAGCAGAAGACAATGCTGCAGCCCTTTTACTGCACAAGTTAATCAGTTTTTGAAGCCTTGTCGGAAGAACTACAGCAGTGATTTTATTTTCTCTTCCATTAAATTGTCTCTTAAGTTCATGGAATCAGAGAAAGAAGTAGAAAATGAAAACAAAGAAAATAACTGGTTTTGACTGGTAGTATAATTTAGCACTGTGGTATGTAAGCTTGTGCCAAGTGACTTATGAATGAACAAGGAACGCAAAACCAAGAGATTCAACAATTAAAATTCACCTCACTTTACTCTTAATTTTTTATCATAACTCATGCTTATGTGTCACACCATCTTTTAATGGGTAAAACATTCAGGTATAGCTTTTACTACCTTATTCCTTTCCAACACAGATAACGGTGGTATCTGACACTAGTTTGTTTCCTACTATGTCCCAATGTATGTCTTAAGTATACGTAGACCTACTTTTCAGCAATCACATTTCACTTTTCTCCTACTGAAGAAAAGTCTCAGGCTTGCTTAACTGCTTATTTCTGAAGGACTTCACAGAGTGAAGCATTAAAGCAATCACTGGAGTGAGGATTTATAGCAAAAGCATATGTATGTAAAGTAATAGGACAGGTACACAAGAAGGAGACAGTAATGATGGTTGTGGAAAGTGTGCAAGAAGGGTGCCTTTTGGGGAAGAAAAATGGAAAATGGCAAGCTATCTGTACAGATTACTTAGTTTCCACTCATTGTTTTATTGTTTATTTTCACAGCTTGGAATCAAAAAGAAAAAATACATGCCATACAATCACCAGCACAAATACTTTTTCATTAGTGAGTATCTTCATTCTCCTGCAACACTAATTACTAACGGGGCTTATAGATCTTACTTTTGAGCTGCAGTCAAACTTCAAAGAGCTTCTCGTATTATCTCTGTTTTACCTCCCGAGACCAGCAGGCTCAAAGATCACTAAATGTTAGTCGTCTTTGATGCATGCTGAGATCATCCAGAAGCTTCCGAATGATAACAGCCCTAAAATGCTTCAGACTACTATCTATATTAAGTAGTTGTTCAGGGATCCTTTGCTTCCAGTTTGTGATTTGGTATCGGTCATTCAGGAAATGATATTACCAGTGATAATTATTTCTTCATTACAGCTCTTCCTCCGCTCCTGTTTCCCACCTACTTCCACTGCCACACATTTTATATTGCATACACAAAGAGGTACTGGGTGGTAAGTATTGCTGTTTGTGAAACCACGGGGTTAGCTGTGGACTTCCAATCCTTCTCCTGAATATGGAGCCTGCTTCTGTCAAGAGCTCAGGCCCTGCTGCATGACCCAGCGTGCTTGTCAGTTAGGCCTAATAAGACAGTCAGGTTCGTGTAGCGTTTTTCAGTGGTTATGTATCCTTTCCGCTAAACGCATTATGTTCCCCAGCTTGCTGATAAAGGCCTGGAAACAAGCAGTGGGCTATTTGACCTGCACTGCCTTGCCTTGCTTGCAAAATCATGAAATGCATGTCCACAGTGTTCAGAAACAGGAGAATGTGGATTTGCAGGAACTGCTGTCCTCTATTTGTCAGCAGTATGCATATAATTTGCATTGCTTCCTATGCCAGGCAGACAGTGCTTATGCTTCATTTTTCCTTCTCTTGCACGTGTTACGAATACAGAAAGGTAGAGCAACAACCAGACAAAATGAAATAGCTGGTCTAGCACTTTGTTCACTGTGGAGTCAGTCAACGATTTGATACAAGTCTTAAACTCGTGTTTCTGAATGCCTAGCTATTTGCTAACATTAATCCATTTAATAGGAGTGAATGCTAAAATTTATTTCAATTACAGAATGAAAAAAAAAGTATTGATACCTTATTGTAACTTGTTTTTTTCTAGATCATTCAATTTAGCAAAAAACTACAGCAAAAACCTACAGAAGTGGAATGTAGAAAGTTCTCTTGTACATAAAACATGATGCTTAGAAAAAAAGAGTTAAGAAATGCAATTTTTAATGATTTTATTTTTTATTGTTTTTGGGTTTGGTAGGACTTGGCCTGGATGCTGACCTTCTATATCAGATTCTTTTTTACCTATGGATCGTTATTAGAAATAAAGAGTCTCCTGGCATATTACTTTATTTTCAGGTAACATCTTTTAAAAAGATTCTTCAGACTTCCTTTGTGTATTCTTTCCATCTGTCTGCCTTTTCCTTATTCTTCCGTGTTCTCTTTTATCAACTCTTTTTTTGCCTTTTTTTTGCCTTTTTTTTTTTTTTAAAGTTAAACTCTGCTTAATCATTTTCTGTGAAAGCAAAGAGCCTTAACTGAACGATTACCAAATTGAGAAATGCTCACCTTATGTAGTGTTCAGTGCTTTGGGAATTGGTTCTGCTACTCCTTAGAGAACATTTAACAGGAAAAAGGGTTACCCTGGGCTTGCAAATGTTTTAACCATCATCATAGCCTTCAGTGGATGTACTATGCTTAGATCATTTTAATGTTTCTATCTAGTTTGGTCCTTAGTTACAGATAAAACAGGATGAATGCAAGGCTATTTCAGTTTTATACCAAAACATATCAAGTAATGATGAATTTTATAAGGAAATATGAAAATTCCAGGTGCTGGAGGTTCTTCCAGGTGCTGGATTAATCAGGCCGGTGTTCTCCCATGCATTTGTAAGCCTGGCTATGCTGTCATTTCAATGGCTCCTCATTGACTCATTTACTTGTTACTGAATTCTGGCCTCTTGTCTGGTTGTGCAGGATGCTGGAGAGCAGCTGGTTTGTCTGGGTTTCACAGATGAACCATATCCCAATGGATATTTACTACGACAAGAATTTGGACTGGGTGTCTACCCAGGTAAGATATTTTCGCCTTAAGAATTGTGACCATACAGGTACAAATTCTAACCACAAGACAAGTAGCTACTGTATTGCACTAAGTGTGAATCCTGCTGGTAACTGGGAAGTGAAGGTTAATAGGATGACTGCAGGGAAAAAAAAAAAAAAGAGTTGCTGGAATATGTTTAGAGAAAAGCAATGAAGCTGGTGAAGGGACTAAAAAGCAATATGTGAGGAGTGGCCGAGGGAACTGGGCTTCCTTAGTCTGGAGAAAAGGAGTCTGAGGGGAGACCTTATCAGCCTCTACAACTGCCTGACAGGAGGTTGGAGCAACGTGGGTGTTGGTCTCTTTCTCAGATGACAAATGGTAGGACACAAGGAAATAACCTCAAGCTGGGATAGGTTTAGATTAAAGAAGAATTTCCTTATGGAAAGGTTGGTTAGGCCTTGGTACAGGCTGCCCGAGGAAGTAGTGGAGTCCCCATCCCTGAATGTATTTAAGAGACATGTGGATGTGGCACTTAGGGACAGAGTGGTGGACCTTTTCTCCTTCTGCAGAGATGGAAGTTTGTGTCCTGCTCTGGCTGAGCTCCTTTGCACTGATAGGATGTCAATGTAGTATCATGTCTTTGCACAATGACTTACTGGAGGCTAGCAGTAAAGCCATCACAGAAGCACCTGTCCATCTCTGCTTTTTCTGCAGATGTAGGTTTGAGAAGACTCAGAACAAACTTTTGACTGTGTTATTCAAATGCATTCATGGGAGCACAGAGCCAGCTCCTAGTTTTACCATGGTTCATGCTAGCTGGTCTGTATAACTCTGCTGGTGCACAAGGGAAGGAGGATTATGATTCCTGCCTTGAGGTAGCTCAGCTTGGGCTGAAAGAAGCACAGTATCGTGTGCTCTTGAGACAAATGGAAAAGGTTGCAGTCACAAACATGTACTAATTCTGCCTTCCTTTTCCCCTTCTCTAGCTCCAGGCAACATGTAATGTTGAGCAGTCCCTGTTCAATGACTGGTTTACTGGGCATCTGAACTTTCAAATTGAACATCAGTGAGTATACATCCTGAGAGGTTTTTTTTTTTTTTTAACCCTATTCTCTGCTCTGAATCCTACAAATTGTTGTTGGCACCAGTGAGTTTGCCTAAATCTAAAAACCCTAAAGAGCATGATAGTGTTAATTCAAAACCTTCACTGTGGACCCACAGGAAGATTGGAATTATGATTGAAAGTGGAATATGGGCAGGATCTGTTAAAACATACAGGTAGCAACAAGTCTTATTCAAAGTGGTAGTTAATATGCATGTGTGAAAATGTGCCAAGGCATCCTGTTTATACCCTGATGGAGCAGTGAGATATGCAACTGAAGGATGGACCCATCTCCGTTCCTGTGCCGATTAGCTATGGCGATGATTACTGCTGGAGAAAGGGGGCAAAAGTGGATTCTCCTAGTTTATGGTATCACTTAATTTGGAAAAAATAGAGATATGAGAGACAACAGCAGAGAAATAAGGGAGGGGTAAAGCAGGAAAATATTATGAGTTCCTTGGGCTACAAGCACACCATAGGGAAAGAGGAGACAGGAGCAGCAAAAAAAGCTCTGTTTAGTGTGGGCTGTAAGAGTCCTAGGAAGTAATAACGAACAGGAACATGTGAAAGGTAATATTTCTTGTTGGGCACTGAAAGAGAACTTGTCTCCTGTTCACAGCCTATTCCCCACAATGCCAAGACACAACTACTGGAAGGTGGCTCCTCTTGTGAAGTCCTTGTGTGCCAAGCATGGCATCGAGTACCAATGTAAGCCGTTGCTCACCGCCTTTGCAGACATTGTGCAGTAAGTAACAGTTAACACATTGGGAAGAAAATTGCAGAAGGATATAGGAGAGACTGGGGTTTTAAGAACAGGGGTTGGCTTGTTCTTTCTTACAAAATAGCACATGAAAATGCTTGTTTCCCTTGTCCTCACCAACACTCCTTTAAGCACCTACATGTAATGTGTCCATTCTCTCTCTCTCAGCTCTTTGAAGAATTCAGGAGAGCTGTGGCTTGATGCCTACCTACACAAATAGGAAGACAAAGTTTGATGGTGCCACATACAGCCTACTATGTCTTTGCATCCCCAGTAAGCTGAGGAGCAGGGACAACGAGGGACTCTAAGGAAGAATAAAATGGATAAGAACTGAAGGAAGTGATTCCAATCGATATGAAGTTATCTGAATATTTCTTGTTCTTTCCTGATATTTTGGTTCAGATATGTTAAAAGTGAATAGGGCCAGCAGGAGCTGAATGGTTAGGTCAGGGAGAAACTTTTTATTAACAGTGTCTGAGTAAACAAGGCCAAGAAGCAGTTCTGAGCATGTGTTCAGGTCAGATCTATGGACTGGTGTAGCTGCACACACAAGTTCATGCCAGTCTCTTCATGTGTAATGTTTAACACCTAATACAATGTTTCCTTACTTGAAGTCATTTGAAATTGCACAGGATTTTGAATTAGCACGGTGTCCCAACAATGCACTTGCATCATAATAAACTACAAATTACACTTGGAGTATAGCAGTTGTAATATGTAGTTGAATAACATCAGCGTTGCTCCTATTATTGTTCTTTAGAGTATTCTCTTTGCCATAACACTAGGCGTTCCCAGTTGCCAGGAAAAAATACAGTTCAAGCTCAATTCTCTTTTCAAAATTTCTTTATTCCTTTTTTTTTTAGCCTCCTGCTTAGGTACTCTTTGGAGCATTCCTCACGTGTGTTTCTTTGATCTGTTATATTTTACAAAACTGATCCAAGCTCTTTGATAAGTAAAATGGCTAACTTTCTTTTGTATTCCTTTTTGAAGGATTTTTTTGAGGAATTATGGCACAGGGGGCATTAGTAAGTAGTAAGAGCAGTGAAAGTCAGCTGCTAATATAAAATATTCAGATTGGTTTAGTGTTTTCTGTCCATGAGCTATATTTATGGTTATTAGCCATAAAGATAAAAATAACAGTATTATTATCCAGTAGCATGTATGAGTAATAAAGTAAGAAGTAATGCAACTGAATTCCTGGAACTGTGCACTTGCAAGCAAATGTGTATTAGTATTAATAATTTTCTAGTAAGAAATAATCCTAGTTTCTTTAGGGAAAAAATCTGCATTCTCTTCTGTTTAATGAAGGCAGAACCAGAACAGATTCTAGATGCTGGTGTGCAGCAATACTATACTTCCCTCTTGATAGAAATGATGTGATTATTGGCATTCTTAGTCCCCAGTACACTTCCAATATATTTTCAAACTAGTACAAAATGAACTATGCATTTCAACATAATCATCTTGGAAGTGTGTGTGGGGTGAATATATTACATGTATCTACATATACGCCTCTAGAAAAATACCATCTTCGGTTCTATTCCTGGGAAGTCAGCTGAGAATTTCTTGTAATAGATAAGAATTGGAAACATGCCCTGTAAGTCCTCAAAGTGGCACTGGTTTGAGAAATCTATGGGAGCCTTCATTTAGGGGTGGTAATGATGGTAAAAATATAATAAAGGTATGGGCTAATTGAAAATACTGAAAATAAAAATTTTTCCTAGTTTTTGGAAAAAAAGCATTGATTAGCTTAGACAAAAAAAAAGTCTACAAATCATCTGCGCCTTCTGAATAGATTGCCTTCCACTCAGCTTTCCATGTTGGAATGAAGATAAGAGGTTTGTATTACAGACAAAGGACTTTGGAAAAAAAGATGAAGTACAGAGATCATTTGCTCACCAATCTTACTGCAACTCTGGGGATGTACAGGGGCTAATAAGGAGGGGCACACTGAAGGCCAGAGTATGTGAAAAGGCACATGGGTGGCTCTTAGGTGCATCTAAAGGCAAATCAACTGCTCTGGTTTAGACCACCAGGCAAAACAGGGACTCTGGGAGAGCCAATAAAAGAGAGATTCTGGGATCTTAACCCAAGACTTACCAGAGCCTTGGTTGAGGACCACCCCCTACCCTGATAGCATAGGGGAAAAAAAAACTTGGGGAAGAAACTTTTTTGCAGCCTTGCCCTTCTTCTGGCAGCTCCTTTGCAGCTACACATCAGTTGGTGCTCTAAGCCCAACCCTTGGCATCAGTTGAGCTTTGTCCAGAAGCAGAAAAGAGCTAGCTGGGGTGAAAGATTTTGCAGTTTATCCTGTACTTTGGTAACGTGCAGATGGCTCTAGACTCTCAAAGACATGTAGAGGACAAGAAAAGGCAAAAATATATCTGGGGTAAACTGAAAACTGCACATAGGACTCTGGGTCTCTGCTGCTTTACCTGTGTCCTCAGGGACAGGCTACCAGCACCTGTTGTCAGTACAGGTCAGGCAGGGCCAGAAGAGCTGCAAAAAAAGCAGTAGAAAATGCCTGAAGAGTGGAAGTGGCCAAAGGAAGAAGAGGCAGCAATGACGTTGCTGAGGGATGGAAAGAATACAGGTGGTGCTGGCTGGAGGGAAGAAGCTACTTGGGCTCCCTGCAGAGATAAAGCTGTTTGTCTTAGTGCCCCAGGTAGCAGAGGGGTGAGGGCTCCTGGTAGGCAGCAGCAGGGCCAGAGACATCCTGCTTAGATTGTTCAGCCCAGAGCAGGCTGAGGGGAGGCCTCATGGTGGCCTGCAGCTCCCTCACGAGGGGAGCGGAGGGGCTGGTGCTGAGCTCTGCTCTCTGGGGACAGCGACAGGACCTGAAGGAACGGCATGGAGCTGGGACAGGGGAGGGTCAGATTGGATATGAGGAAAATGTTCTTCACAGAGAGTCGTCAGGCACTCAAACAGGCTCCTCAGGGAAGTGGTCACAGCAGCAAGCCTCACAGAGATCAAAAAGCATTCAGACAACACTATCAAACATATGGTTTGATTTTTGGGTTGTCCTGTGTGGAGCCAGGAGTTAGACTCAATGATCCTTTTGAGTGCTGGGTATAGTGAGAAGGCTTCATGTTAGGACAGGGGGTTTACAGTTGGAGTTAGAGTTAGGTATTGGCACTCAGAAGGGCCTGGCACCCACCAAAGACAGGTGCAAAACCATGCTGCACTTGAGCAGATACTTGTAAGCCATCATGGAGGGCAGAAATGTACACAGATGCCCCTCCTGCACTTCAGTGCCCTCTCATATTCATGTGAAGCATACCAGAAAGTATTCAGAGGGCCACAGATGGTACTTAATCCACTGGAAGTGGATCAGTGGCCTGGTTTAGGATTAGGTTAGGGGTTTAGAAGTAATTATGTTTGAGATTTTACGTAGTATTTGGATCAGTGTTAGGGATATAGTTAGGCTAAATTATAGGACTAGATATTGGTACTCTGAGACACCTGGGGTGTATCAAAGGCACTTCCAGATTCCTTACTTCCAATAAAAGATACACAGAGGCCCCTGTTGGCATACCTAAATGCATTTGGAGATTCCTGGCACGCCCAGAAAGTCACCTGAGATCCTGGTGCACATCAGAAAGCACCAACAGACCTGTCTGGAGCACAGAAAAACCCTCTAAGGCCACACGTGCATCAAAAGATTCTTGTTGATCACAGTCCCCTTGCTGCAATTCAGAGCTCTCTCAGATTCAGGTGAAGCACACCTAAAAGCAATCAGAGGCTATGGTGCTCATGATAGAGATGAGGCACCTGGATTTGGTTTAGGGTTTGTAGTTTAAGGTTAGGGTTAGGATTAGTTGCGTTAAATTTAGTTTAAGGTTCAGAGTTTAGTGTTCCCTTTGAGGTTTAGGGTAAATTTTAGTATCAATTTAGGCTTAAGATAATTGTCAGGATTAGGTTTTGCAGTCCAAGGCACCTGGGCAACACCAAAGACATTTCTGGGCTCTTTAATTCCAATGAAAGACACACAGAGGGCTTTGTTCCCATACCTAATTTTAGATTCCTGGCATGCCCAGAACATTACTTTAGATCTTAGTGAGCATCAACAAGTACTCATAGGCCTCTCTGGAGCACAGAATGTCCTTCCAAGTCTGCAGGTGCACATCACAAGACACTTGTCTGCAGCAGAGAATCAAAACAGATATAGATACCCCTGCTGCTCTTCACAGCCCTCTCAGATTCAGGTGAAGCACACCGAAAAGCACTTGGATGTCCACAGTGCTCATCAGAGGACACTTGAAAATTATTGAAGTAGGTCAGTTTCTTGGACACAGGTTTAGTAGACATTAAGGGTTTCATTTAGTAATTCAGCTATTTTTAGGGTTAGGATAAATAGTAGGTGTAGGGATTAGTACTGTGAGGCACCTGGGGTTTACCAAAGTTACTTCCACATTCTTAAATTCTAACAAAAGACAAAGAGAGGCCCCTGCTGGTATCCAAACTGCATTCAAAGTTCTGGTATGCCCTTAAAGTCACTTCTGCTGCACGTCAAAATCTCTCCAAGGCTCCTGGTGTCCACCAGAGGGCTCACCTTTACAAAAACAGAGCTAAAACGAACACAAATTCTCCTGTTGCTCTTCAGTGCTCTCTCAGCTTCATATGAAGCACACCAGAAAGCACTCAGAGGGCCATTGTGCTCATCAGATGGCACTTGAAGATTCCCAGAAGTGAGTCCATGTCTGGATTAGGGTTAGGTTAGGGGTTTAGAAGTAGTTGGGTATTTGAGTCTCATTTAGGATTAGGGCTAGAGTTAGGGGTTAGGGTTATGATTAATGACAGGGCTAGGGTTTAGTACACTAAGGCACCTGATTTTGGTTTAGGTTTAGAGTTTAGAGTTAGTGTTTAGTGTTAATGTTAGTGTTTTGGGTTAGGGTAAATTTTAGGGTCAGGGAAAGTTTAGGATAATTGTCAAGAATGGGCTTTGGCACCTGAGGAATGCCAAATGCACTTCCAGGTCTTTTTCATCCAAACAAAAGCACACCAAAAGGCACTCAGAGGGCCATTGCGCTCATCAGAAGGCACTGAAAGACAGCTGGAGTTGGGATCTGTCAGGTTATGCTGCTGAATGCAAGGGCATGTGTACGCTGCTGCGGGTGAGGTATCCAAGCTCCTGTCTCCTGGTCCGTGCAGCCGGCCTGAGAAGGCTGGTGTGCAGAGTCTCCATGCCCAGGCCCTGCAGCTGCACTGAGCACACTGCAGAGGATGGTGTCTCCACAGACATGCCGCTCACGCAGGGCTGGGCATGTTGCTGTGTGACTTCAAGTGCTTTTCTGTGCAGTCCAGAGACCCAATGATCTCTTGAGGTCCCTTCCAACCCCTACAATTCTGTGACTTCCTAGGCCTTCCAGTGAGGCCTCCAGGGCTCCTTGTGCCTTTCTATGCTGCCCAAGGGCCTCCAAGTGTGTTTTGGTGCATCCCTGAGGGCTCCAAGTGCCTTACTTTGCAGCCTAGGGGTTGTCCAAGGAAATTTCTCTTCACCTTTTAGTCCTTGGTGTTACTTTCCTCGTGGTCCCAGAGCATTCAAATACCTTTCAGTGAGACCCATGAGCCTCCTTGGCCTTTTCTGTGTGGCCCAGTGGTTGTTTTGTGCATCTCAGTGAGGTCCTATGGCCTCCAAGTGCCTCCTGGTGCCTGTCAAGAACCTCCAAGTGCTATTCTTTGCTTCCCAGCAACCCCTGAGTGCCTTCATGTGTGGCCTGGGGACCTCCACGTGCCTTCCTGGGTAGCCCCTGGGACCTCTGTGCTCCTGTGTGTCCCAGGGGCCTCCGAGTGTGTTTCTGAGTGGCCCAAAGGCCTCCAAGTTCATGTTTGTTTGACCCATGATCCTCGCTCAGCATTTCCTAGGACAAGACTTTTGAATGGAAAGCACTGAGCATTTGGGCTGCTTGTGAGGACAAGCTGGGCATGCAGCCTTGAGACTGCTGCACGAGATGGCTCTAGCAATTTGATTCACATGGCAGTCTTGCCCTTCTCTTTTCTAAAGCTTATTTTGTCTTTAAACTGTTGGATTTTTCTGTTATAGTCAACTGAGTTTAGTTAAAGTAAAGTATTTCTGGGAACACTTAAGTACTTCCAATAAGCAGATGTGCTACTAACTACCACCTGTAGTCCATAAGCACACCTTAGTTTACAAGAGATTCTTGCACAATTTTGTGCCTTTGGTGCTGACTATGGGTTGCTCAGCAACCTGCTCTGTAACTTACACTGTGTTACTTCTTATCCCCATACCTTAATAATATATATATTTGTGGAGAGGATTGTCATGGTTTTGACCAGGCTAGAGCTAATGAGTTCACACACTTTTACCTTTCTGATTCTCTCACTTATCCCACCTGGGGAGAGTGAGCAAGTGGCTGTGTGATACTTAGCTGCTTGCCAGGGTTAAACTACAACAGTGAATTTTGAGAAGTATCTGGTGGCAGCATCTATGAGAGAAGTGTATTTCAAATACTAGACATGCACCAAAAATACACATTCTTGGACCTTTCTGTCTTATTTGTCACTCCTGCTTAGGTGGTCTTGGAAATTGAGCCCTAGATCACATTCTTTGTTGCTGTGGAACACAGTAGGCTGCAAAACCTAGAAGCAAATTTTAATATAAAAACTACTACTGAGCGTGGTTGTTTAAGCGATCTGTTTTCACATTGATAAATTTGGAAACTGTCATTTGGATGGAAGGTCTGAAAATCTTAAAAGTTAGGAGTTTAGATACAGTATCTTGTATTAATGCTTCTCTGGATGTTATAGATTATTCTTGGCATCCTCTCCAGCCACCATCAAAATGTAGGTTCATCTTTAAGCACATGAACACTGTCACTTAATGCACATGTAAGTGGTTTAAGTGCCTTGTTGGATAGGAGCCAGGGATTCAACATCTCACAGAACAGACCTCTCTTTGGATTGAGAAGAGGAAGGATCTTCTACTGACTTTGCCTTTGTTCTTGATAAGAATCCGTCATTACAAATGGCAGGGTCCTGCCCCAGAAGTCAGACAGGACTATGTACATTTAAATGTGACCAGGGTGCAGGTGTAATAAGGACAACTAGTAATTTTAATGAAATGCTGCTGTGCATGCACTACGGTTATAATTTAGAGGAACATGGATGAGTTTGAATGAGCTACTTGTGATACGCAAGGCAATCAGCTGTAGGAGTCAGGAGCTCAGCAGGCTAAATTAGCAGTCTTCCAGTGTGGGTGTACATAGAACCATAGAACGGCTTTGGTTGGAAGGAACCTCAAAGATCATCTAGTTCCAACCCCCTGCCATGGGCAGGATTGCCACCCACTAGATCAGGTTGCCCAGGGCCTCATCCAGCCTGGCCTTGAACACTTCCAGGGATGGGGCATCCACAGCTTCTCTGGGCAGCCTATGCCAGGGCCTCACCACCCTCTAAGTGAAAAATTTCCTCCTAATCTCTAATCTAAATCTCCCCTCTTTTAGTTTAAAGCCATTCCCCCTTGTCCTGTCATTATCTGACTGAGCAAAAAGTTGTTCTCCATCTTTTTTGTAAGCCCCCATTAAGTATTGAAAAGCTGCAATGAGGTCACCCCTGAGCCTTCTCTTCTTCAGGCTGAACAGCCCCATCTTTCTCAGCCTTTCTTCAGAGGAGAGGTGCTCCAGCCCTCTGATCAACTTCATGGCCCTCCTCTGAACCCGCTCTAACAGCGCCATGTCCTTCTTCTGCTGGGGGCCCCAGACCTGGACCCAGCACTCCCAGTGGGGCCTCACGAGGGCAGAGCTGAGGGGGACAATCACCTTCCTCCACCTGCTGGTCACTCCTCTGTTGATGCAGCCCAGGATGCAGGTGGCCTTCTGGGCTGCAAGCACGCACTGCTGGCTCATGTTGAGCTTTTTGTCCATCAGAACACCCAGGTCCTTCTCTGCAGGGCTGTTCTCAATGAGTTCTTCTCCCAGTCTGTGCTCATGCTTGGGATCGCCCCAACCCAGGTGCAGCACTCTGCACTTAGACTTCTTGATATCCAAAGAGCATCCCTGTACTCTTCCCAGGCCACTTGTCCCTGCTTCCACTGCCTGTGCATTTCCTTCTTGTGCCTCAGTTTGACCAGCAGGCCCTTGTTCAGCAATCCTGGTTTTCTGCCCTCCCTTCTCACTTTCTTACACAGAGGGATGGAGAGTTCTTGTGCTCTAAGGAAAACACCCTTAAAGAGTTGCCATCTCTGTTCAGCTCCTTTGTCCCTAAGGACAGTGTTCCAGGGGGTCTCATCCACTAGGTCTTTAGATTATGTGTCTGAGAGTGTTGTCCAGATGCTTCTTGAATTCTGGCAGGCTTGGTGCCATGACCACTTCCCTGGGGAGCCTGTTCCAGTGTCTGACCAACCTCTTGGTGAAGAACCTTTTCCTGATATCCAGCCTGAACTTCCCTTGTCACAGCTTCAAGCCATTCCCTTGGGTCCACTTCAGCACGTATCAAACCACTTCTGCCATGTCAATGGATAGTATTTGGTGGGATTCTGCTGAACAAGATGTGATTGAGCCACACTTGCCCACCCCCTCTGTCAGAAGTCTGGAGTGTAAACACCAGAATAGGTGATAGTGTCCTAGCACCAGTATTTACAGAGGGAGAGATAAATACATTGCTAAACCTTGAACCATATGTCTTGTCCAGTTCAGGAGTCCATTCTGGGCAAGGATACGAAGTGTTTTTGTGCCTGTGTCCTTTTTCAAAAGGACAGGCTATTTTAAAAAGACTTCCTCCCTCTATTTGTCCCTGCCATTTGCTTTCAAGGTCAGACTCAAAGGTATCCACCAACTCTTGACTGCAGCAAGCAAGTCTGGTAGGGAGGAGCAGGAATGGGAAACATACCTAATTTTATTCAGTAAAATCAGGTCATGCAGCCCTATACCTACTACTTACCCTACACTTATACTGCCTTATGCGTACCACACCTGCACAGGCCACATGCATTAATTACCATCCCTCCTTCAGCTAAGGAGGGTGGACAACTGACAGCACCCTACATGCATAATTCCAGGCATGAACAGCCTTGCTCGGTGCAATGAGATGCAATACTGGCATCTCATTACACTACAGGGTGATATTTCCACTTGGAGGCTGCAAGTACAATGTGGGAAGGCCAATCATGAATTCACAGGGCTGATAGTGTTCTCAGTGTAACCACCCCATCAGAGGAGGATTGTGAAAGCATGCACCCTATAGAAGAAAAACAGAGATTGTGCAAGCTCATCTGTGTTTCATTATTGGTATAGCTGTTGAAAAGTAGTGATGGATGTGGCCAGGAGCCCCTCTACAAAGCCTAGCAATGAAAGGGGTGAAAGATGTTACCAAATCTCCAAATATTCCAATCACATCTGCATATATATTCATGTATTTTGGATACTTTCACAGGAAGTTCAGCAGAACCACACATTTTTCTTTTTGGAAGGCATGTCCAGTCCAAATCCTGGGGTGGGGTTGGGGAGAATGGGTAGTGATAACTGCAGATATCTGTGGGGAACTTGCAGTCTGTAGGAGTTTGTACAAAAATAAATACAAACAAACAAAAGCCTTAAACTTTCAAAGGGCCTAAGAGAAGTACCTTGTGAATAAGGATGAAAGAAGATCTCTGCATTTAGCTAGTTTCTCAAATACAATAATCAAAAACTATTTAAATAAATTTCAGGCTGGTCTTTTTAAGAACACTGACCTTCCTACAAGTAGTTCTGAGCAAATTAAGAAATAACAAAAGATTAGTCAGAGAAAACATTGGATGAAAAAAATGAATCCACAATTTGCTTCCTCTCTACAAACAGAGGAGCTAAAATACCACCTCAGACTTAGAAGAGCACAGAAATAGACAATATAAAATTGCTGGGTCATCTAGTCAAGAGCTAGGGTATGACAAGTCACAGCTGCTTCAAAGGCAAGATCAGGAAGTTTCACAATGAGAAAAATGTGCAATCTGTGCTTTGTGAATGCCTGTTTCTAGTAGTTATGTTGGATTAAATCCTGGAAAATAAATTTTCCAAGGCCTTTTTTTTTATCAATAGCCACACGAGGGCAGTAAGCCCTATTTTCTATTGAAGAAAGATTCTTCCCCGCTCGGGTACTGAACGTGTTGCACAAAATGCTTGTTCAATAAAATAACTAGCTGGTATCTGTGCACTAAGGACCTACTGTGAAACAGTGAAATAACTCAGTAAGTTTTCAAAGTGATAATTTCAATGCCTTGAAATTTTCTGACATCAAATTCAGCATTCATGAAAATTAAAACATTTATGAAAGACCTAATATTATGGCCTTTTAAAAAACTGTACTGTTTTAGATGTACATGTAATTTTCCCATACGTGTTCTTTCTACAAAGTCATTTTCGTATATTTGTTTCTAAAACCAAAATCTTCCTGCATAAAACTCATGATTCAAATCGCATTAACTTCCTAGAAAAGCCGCCTAAGATCAGTCACTAGCAGAGTCATTAACACTTTGCTACAAATATTAGGATTGCATTAAGAAATCCTGAGAAACACTGTTCTGCTATTTTCATGCAATTTGGTAGAAAGTAGTCAGTTCTTGTATTCTGTGATGTTTAGAAATATTACTTTTCTCCACTATTTGTCATTTAAAATCATTCTAAACAATATACTTTTTGGAGGAGAGGTTTAATTTCAGTCCCTTCTCTGACCAATTCAATTACTTGTATATTGTCATATAGGAGAACACTAAGACTTCTCTGCACTCTGTGCTTTTAATAATTCCCCACTCTAATGGCTTTCTAATCTTAGTGATTTTTCCCTTGATACTTCTGTTCCTTCATTAATGTAGAGGAACATATTTATGTGTGGTGGTATTCTACTTATCCAGCATGTCATCTGTGCACTTCCTAAATTCATTAGCTTTGCAGGCACAAATGCAAGCAAAACTAATTCTCACAGATGATGAGAGTGCAAAGGCTCCAGCATGCAGAACAAGGAGCTTTGCAATAGTAATTCCTTGGCAGACAGTATTTTGAAAAGCAGCCTGGCAGATACAGCTTACCTAGGAAGCTGACCTGCCTACAGGTCAGTAAATAGCCTACAAAGTCATGTATATTATTTTTCTTTAAGTTCTGAAAAGCTTGTTTGCAAAACAGGTCGATGATCTTTGCTTTCATTCACCTTTCTTTATTGTCCTCATCTCTTCCAGTGATTTGGATGCGTATTTTAGATATGCATAGGTAGAATCTGTGCTTGGTGCATGATCACAAAACTCAGCAGATCTACACTGAATTGAACTATTCAGTCACAAATACGGACAAAGTCCACTGGATGCTTACATCACCTCAAAAAGTTAGCCAAACAGCACAGGAGTACTTCTGCACTGCTTGGTTTACTTTCTGTTGCCCATCTTGATAGGAGCTGTAGTTAATGTTTGTAAATAAGTCAAACACTTTGCTTTCTGTAGCAGTTTTTATTACTTATTAGAATGGTTTGATGAACACAACAAGACTGTTACACATGACTAAATACTTTAATTCCTCCAGAAACTGAAAAATATTAAGGTGCTTTTCTTAGCTCTTTACACACAAAGCCAATCTTTCACCAAAGATTATAGAGATTGGCCTCACAATCATGTCTGCCAGCTCCCTCAGCACCCGTGGGTGCAACCCACCAAGGCCCATGCACTTATATATATTCAGTTTGCTCAAGTGTTCCCTGATCTGATTCTCTTTGGCACATTTTCCTTGCTCCAGCATTTCACTCTGGTCTTGATTAGCACCACGAATCCACAAATCAGTAGTGATATTTGCTTACACAACAAGCACATGGGATGACCAGGGAAGCTGACGCTGTGTCCCAACAGCTGTGTCGCAGCCAACATGAAGAGTAGTGTGGCATGCTGTTGCAGGTGAGGAGCTGTGTCTGTAACCTGGATGTGCAGCATCCAGGTTAACTAAGCAGGGAGACTTTAAGCTGCTTTTCTTCCAGCACAAACACTGCCAATACTTAGCTTAGCCAGAGTTTCTATTTCAAATTATTGTAGGCTTCTCCATTCTGGGGCTCCCAGTGGAACTTCCTTTGAAAACTCAAAGCTTGGAGCTGTGCTGTTGCAACACTGCTATCATTGGCTTCACCTGTTGCCCCTTCTATAAGCTGTCTGGCACTTGCTTTCTCTCATCTTCCTCCAACTACTGAAGGTTTTTCCTCCCTTCTTACCACTCAGTACTCTGCTTCATTTGAGTTGGTGGTACTACGGAAGGTAAAGGAAACATGTGGCAAATACATTATGTTTTATTATGGCTGCAGGTATAGAAAGATAAGGAAATTCAATAGAAAAGGTACAAAGGTAGATTTTAATTGTATGTGTGCACTCAGCCTTGACTGAAGATGAGACTTGCATACGTTGCAAATCTACAGGGCCTGAAAATCTCTTGGTTATGTATTATACATCTGAAACAAGGTCTGTAGAATTGAGTTCATATTGCAGCCTGTTTATGGAAACCTACTGGTGCAACAAAAGTGCAACTACGCCATGGATAGTTTTTATGCTGGCATGAACACTATAATGAAAAGGAGATCTCTTTGAGGACTTTGCATAGTAAGAATATCCTTTTCTTTCCTGAAAGAGTGGTTGGTGAACAATCCTTGTAAAGGGCAGCACTGTGAATTTTAGTTTGCTGACTGTTACTATGATGTTCAGTACAGGATATTTTCTCTGGCTCAGTTTGCAAATAGCACTGGCACTGGTAATAGATGCCAAAAGAGGCTCCATGGGAGGTGGGGTTGTCCTGGTCCACATTTCCTTTATTTTCTGGGAGGTATTCTGAAATGTAGAGCAATACAATCACAAAACAATGGGCAGAATGATAAAATGTGTCCTCACAAAGCTCTACTGATCATTAAAGAAGGCATACCTGAGTAGGCATGATAATTCATAAGGAAAATGACATGAGGAATTGTGGACATGCTTCAGTTGCCTATGGGTGAACTGCAAGCATTTAAAGGGAAAAGACTTAGACTGACATAGCCATGCTACATAAGCGATAGTGGTCTAGTGAGTGTTGCAAAGCCTTTTTTTTTTTTTTTTTTTGTTCAAAAGCTATGAACAAAGTGAAAGAATAATCTAATCCATTCAGCTGGAGGCAAGTAGTCTGCATTTTTTTATCCTATCTAAAATGATAAGATCATGGAAAATAAAGGAGTCTCTCTTCCCTGCTCCTCACCTGCACAGATTATTATTATTATTGTTGTTTTGCATGGCGTTCCCATGGGCTCTGCTTACCTTGAACGATGAATAACATTGAGGAACTCAGCTGATGTGCTTTGTCCCTAAAGTCCATAGTGCAGCAAGGAATTGAACTCACTTCCTTTGATTTCGGCTTGGACTCTAAACAGCAGATCAATCTCCTTCAGTCTGGGAATTACTGTAAGGCATAAAATGGTATACTAGAAATGAAGCAAATATTCACAGATACTTGACAATGCCATTGTCCTCCCAGACCCATGTGGGTAGCAAACAAGTAGAAAATAGTACATACAGTATCTCTTACCCTAGGAGCCCAAAAAATCTGTACTACAAACCCCTCAAGTTATGCCTAGTATTTGAAACCGTTAAAGGAAATTATGCTATTAATTTGTGGGTGAATGTTAGTCTGAGAGGCAGATTTTCTAGTGACAGTGGATTACTTGAAATGTTTTCCAAGTGGACGTGATGTCTTCCCAAAAGTACCTGCCAGATTCTTCAATTTGAACAAATACACTTCTAAACGAAATTCCAAATAACCTCTAAATAAACCTCTAATTTTGCTAGAAATAATGGTATGTATTTTCAGGCCAGATGATTTTCTTTCTCAAAGTTTTGCAGAATTTAGGGAGTGTCCCAAACACGACCACTATTAGGTTGCAACATTCACTAAAGCTTTTTCTCATTAATATACATGGACCTTTGGTATTGTATTTTTGACTTTTCCCTTACTTTAGATAATGCCTGACTACATGCTTCCCTTTCAAATCTTGGCCAGACTCCATTTTGCTACTGTCAATATAACCTTAGGCACATGCTGTAAGGCTGTAAGTAATGCCCTTTATACCTGGGATGCCATCCATTTTCTCACATAAAAGATGGTATCAGATGATCCATATTCCTCACCCAATATGACTGTGAAGGACAAATACTCAAATTCAGGGAAAATAAACATCAGAAGGAGAGTTATGAAAAACAGATAATTTAAAAATCTCTGTGTGGGAGATCTAACGTGCTGTCAATGTTCCTTCCAAATAGGCTCTTTACGTGTTTTTCTGAGCAGAGGAACACCTATGAGCTTGTCTAAAAGGACAGTCTCATCTGTATGGCACTGCAGTGCTGTTCATTTTGCTCTTAGTGTTCAATATGTATTAAAAATATATTAGAGAAGCAGTGCGCTGCTTGGAATGTGGTGTTTTAAGCATGCAGATGTCATGATTTCTTTTGGACTTTTTCTCAAATATTCTCAGGCACTTTTAAAATAATCTCAGTGGGTTCTATCATCATTATTTGACCATAAATGTAACCCTTTCTGTAAAACTTCTGTCAAAAAAACTTCAATTTTGACTGAATTCAAGACTTCCAATTCAGACAGCAACGTGTTAGGCTTATATTTATACACTTCTCAGTGGGTATTGATTAGTTTTTCTGTTCACTTGGTCCAGGTCATATCTTTGGAGGTCATGTTGCAAAAGGTAGGAATATCTCATATGTACAAAATAGTAAGGCCAGGCACTGGGAGCACAACCCTGGCCATGGAGAATTCTTGCGTCAAATCTGGGGAAATTAGGTGGGTTTTCACCACCTGAAGTTATCATTATGAAATTTCTAAAGCAACACTGTATTGCTTACTAGTTGAGTGGCATCTGCGAGTGTTGACTTTCCAAAGGTGCCCTAAAGCCTAGTTTGACAGCCTAAACCATGGGGTTAGAGTAGTGGAAAGGTACTCTAAACAAAACCTGTCACATGTTCTGAGCAACCATTTCACAGTTTGAATGGATTGTAAAATCAAAATTCTCATCCCACTCCAGAAGAATTAATATACTAGAAGTTCAGTTCAAACAGTGGTATTGTTTAAGAGAAGAAGAGCATATTTATTTTCTTAGAACTTCTTTCTGCTGTTGAAGTCACAGATACACATCGTATGCCTTCTGCTAGGTCTGAATGTCACAGGATAGGCTGATATCCCTGTTGACAATGCAGTCAAGCCATGTCAGTAGTGTCCATTTTGTCTGGTTTAAAACAAAAAAAAAGGCAGGGTAAGACATGACAACTCACTCTTTTCTGTTTAAATATCAATTGGACTGCTATTATATCCTCATGAGAAAGTATTTAAGAATGAAGAAAAACCAAGCCAGATCAAAGTCGTCCTTTCCATTACTCTGCTGGTAGAGTTTAGTGTTAGTCAGTATTAACAACAGTGGCTAAGATGGTTGACTCATAGCAGTAAGGGCCTGGGAGTCAGGAGTGGTCTGAAACATATAAGAAAAGAAGGATGTGGCAATGCATGGGCATTATTTCTGGTAGGTAAAATCATCTAGGGATTTTCACTAGTCAGTATATGTGTTGTATGCAGTTTTGCAATGGCATCACATTCGATTCTTGACATAAAATCCTGTACCTTTTGGCTACTGTATTTTGTAAAGACCTCCACTTTTCCTACATCACCTCTCAGGTAAGTGCATCTATTCTGTGAGTGTGTATGTGTGTATACTGTCAGGACCCTGAGCAGGCTCCTCAACGCCTCCGTGGCTTTTGGGTGCAAGGCCTCAGACACAGGGTGCAGGTTTCTGGCCTTGATAAGAGCTGTTAGGGGAGGATCTAAGGGCCCCAGTGGGGCTCCCTGCTTCACTTGGAAGGAGCTTTTCAGCTGAGACTTTTGTCCTTGATGCCCTGGCCTTGCAGCCAGTCCCCTACCTGGCCACGCTCCCTGTTGATCTGGACCCTGACCCTGACTCAGTTTTCCAGCTTGACAACCTTGGACTTCCTCATTGCTGCAGACGTGTCAAATGATCTGGCTGACCCTGTTTACTGTCACTGGACCTGTTCTGCTCGCCTTGCTCAGGTGCCATGGGACGGTGCCCTTGTCAGGGAGGGCACTGCCTTGCCTGCCTTGCTCTCACCCTTGACTCCTGGCATACAAACATGCATGCACTTACCTGTCTACAAAAGTTGTATTTTGGAGCTGTTCTTCAGTTCACTTACTACTGATGTGTTTTGCCACTCAAATTATCAGTGGTAAATTGCTGTGGGATGCTGGGTTACCAGTGGCTGTGTGTCCTAATTATGAAATGGAAACCTTCATGTTCAGATATAACAGGAGATAACACAAAGGAAAATAAAATAAAAAGTCAAAGTATTGGTGCTGTTTAAAATGAAATTTTCTGACTAGCAAGCAAACTGGGACAACATCTGGTGAAGCAACTAAGACTACACCCAATAATTGTGTGCTGAAAATATTGAACAATTCAATACCAATAAGCAGAATAAATCAGTTTCAACACAATTCAAGACAGTTGATTGTCTATATTAAAATTGCTTGACTTGACCCATTTGAGAAACTGAATCAATAAAATAATAATATTAATAAAAATAAAAACAAAAACAAAACAAACAAAAACACCAAAAGAGAACAATGCAAAATCTTGTTGAGGATAACCAACTTCCAAACATGATCCAGGCTTAAGGTTTAGTGATTTGACATGATTAAAATCTGTTAAAAAAATAGATAAAAGCAAAAATAATGCCAAGTACAGTACTATATAAGAAAAGCTGCTGCAAAGAAGCCATGTTGCGTGTACAGAAGCGAAGAAATCTTGAAGAACTGGGGTAAGCTGATCAGAAGGATTTAATTCAAGAGGTACATATCTATAATGACACATTTAAACTATTTCAGTCTGCCTAGGCACATATAAACGTGACCTGTCATTGATTATTTTGATTTCTTTGGATTGCAAGAATTAGAATTAATTACTAGGAGGTCTTATGGCACCAAGCACATGTGATCTGTGCTAATGGTAATCATCTTTTTTTTTTTTTTTTTTTTTTAGGAATTCAATATGTAAATTATGGGAAAAAAATTGACTTATCTTTGCTGGGCAGTGAAAGGTTAGAATTTCAGGCCGCATTGCAGGCTTGCAGCTCACTACAATTCCAGTCATGAGAAGCAGAATCACCTTATGTCCGTTGATGAAGAGAAAGCATAGTTAGCAGAGAGGATGGAGCAGTAGCCACAGTAAAAGATGGATCATGTTCTGATTAGGATGATATTACTCCAGGAAGTATTTGACTTGTTTCATCTGGGTTAATGGGTGAATAGAGCCTGACCTAGGTGATAGTGGCGGGACCACTGGCAACTAGTCACAGGACTATCTGTAATGTTATGTTTACATCTGCCAGCAAAATAGAGCCAAGTCAGGTTTGGCTAAGAGACACTCACACAACCTCATGTAATGCAATGCTTTTCATGTCCTTATGGAGGTTAGCTGCAGGGGGCTTAGAATCATGACAAGTTTATCTAGGTGTTCCCTAATTCATGAGAAGAAAATAAACAACACCAACACCTGTTCCCAGCTGACTGATTCCTTCCTGATTACCGTGTAGATGAACATGTTGGCTGGGGACAAAGATATGAGGAAACTCCTGGTAGAATGAGAGAAAGCAGATTTGCGTGTGTGTAAATGTGTTTTTTGCTTGTTTAATATTTCAAAGGTAAAAAGCACCTGGACAAAAAAAAATCATCAACAACAAACATCAAGACATTTTAGGTTGTCTTTGTGCATAATGAAAAATATGCAGATGATTTTTTATTTTTAATCTTCTTGTAGAACACATACACCAAAGAGACAAAAGTTATTAATTACCTTCTTCTAACTCTTCAAGTTACATTATATATTTTTTAGCCATACCTGTTATGGCTAAATACATGTAAACATGGATGCCGCTGAACTTTGGGGCATAGTTGGGTTTGTGGTGATTTACTTATTTTTTATTTTTTCCCCTCCTCTTGCTAATACTAGTAGATCTAAATCTCCTCTCCTTGTTTTCTTCTGGGATTTATGCTTCTTCCTGGGGTAGTAACATCTTAAAATCACATCATTAGACATGGAACACTGGAGGTGAAAATTCTGACCAGTAATGTTTCGTTTTATTTACGTTGCATGATCTTAAGGCTATGGGAGAGGCTCAGCGTGTAGTGTCCACACGTCTGGATTTCATCATATGTTTGTGTGCTTTGGAGCCTTCAGGCACATCCTGGAAATTCCAGCTGGCAGGACTGTGGGGTTGGGTGGATCTGCCCACAAGGGAAAGATTATAAATCCCAAATTGTCCTAGTTCAGAACCTTCGTGTTGACACCACTGTAGTCTGACGTCATTTCAGAAAGGACAGAGCAGACTTCCTGCACCTGTCATACTGAAATCAAACAGAGCATCTGAGATATTCAAGCTCTGACCTCTTGAAACCCAAAAGTGACTAGCCCATTGCAAGCATAAAATTTAATCATTTCAACTTTTGCATGCCATTCTGCTCCATGACTGACACTTTCATTTAGATTACTTCCATGATTTTGCATTTTTGGAAGACTGCAATTACTTTTGGGAAGCACCGAGCGTACCTCCTTCAGCCCCCTGCATTTGCTGCGCCCTCACAGGGAGCCCATCTTGGCACCACAGACAGGTCCCCAGTGTGCTATGTTACCCCAATGTACACCCGTATCCCAACAACTCAACACCCCCACTGCCTCTCCTCGCAATCCCTGGGGTTTTATCGCCCGGACACGGCCGCCTCCATGCCCCAGGAGCCCTGTGAGCCCCCTGACACCGCTCCCCACAACCCCATCCCAACTTACCACCCCCTATCTCCCCTCACCCGCCCCCCCATCTCCCCTCAGGCCGCCATAACACCTCCCTTCACATCCCGTCCCCCGGGCGCCGCCCGCCAATCACACCCCAGCACCCCCCACCGCCGGCCTATCAGCCCCTGCCGCCCTTCCCGCCCCTCCGCCCTGCCGGCGAATCCCCGCCCCCTTCTCCACAGGCAGCCAATGGCGGAGCGGGCGGCAAGCGCGGCTCCGGCGGGGCGTGTGAGGGGAGCGGCCACCGCCCTCCCTCGCTGCCTCCCTCCCTCGCTGCCTCCCTGCTCCGCCGCCGGTCTCCTGCGCTCGGCCGGCTCTGGGCCGCACTTTGTGGAGCCGCTGAGCGGCGGCGGCCCTCAGCAGGTGGGTGGCGGCCGGCTGGGCTGGGGGAGCCTCTCGAAGCGGGGCTGAGCCGCCGGCGTGCCCTCTGAGGTGTTCCCGGTGTGGGTAGCGGGAGGCGGCTGAGAGGCGGTGGGGACGGGGTTGTGGTGAGGGGGACACCGCGGCCCCGTGGGGAGCCGGGGCTGCTCCCCCCTGTTTTGGGCTCCAGAAGCACCCCTCAGGCTTTTTATCCCCGGTGGGGTTGCGCGCTGCCAAGTTCTGTGTGCCACCGGGTTGCGCGCTAACGCGGCTAAAAGCTGTGAAACTTACACAGAAATACCGTAGTCACCGTAAAAAGTGCTTTTGAGGTGTAATTCTGTGCGCGTTTTGCTCACGGGGCCCGGGTTTGCTGGGTGGGCGTGCTGAATAGGCTCGTTGCGGAAGGGAGAGGTCAGGTCTAGCAGCAGCTTTTGGTCTCCGTTTGCTCGCCACGTTTTTACGCACCGTGAATGTTTTGTGCCGTGTCTTCAGTTTTCAATGGAAAAATCAGCATTAAGTGTGACTTTAGTTATTTATATTAGCTGTGGTACTGATGGTGGGGCTGCAGCGTCGGGTGCCTTTTTTGGGGAAGGAAAAAGTGCAAAGTAGGATGGAGAGAAGCGGCCCATTGCTCCTCTCACCTGGCAATGTATCAGCACTTGAAGGACGATTGTGTTGAAACTCTGCAGTGTAGAGGAAATTACTGTACAGAGGACTACTCATTTCCTTATCACGTGTGTAGGAGTGCAGCAGTGAGACTGGGAAGGATGTTTTGTGCTGGACTTCTCAATTATATTTTCCTGTCTGCCCTCTTCAGTTTCTGGATCTATGCGCTTGTCTAACGTGGTCGTGTGTCCTCTGTCCAATGTGAATTGTACAGTAAGCACCAGGAACGTGTTCTTGATTTGTCGATACAACTAATAATTACCGAATTGTAATATTGCAGGTGATGTTGTAGGTGAGTGACGCGGCTCTCCATTGATGCAGAAGTGTAACTTTACCTGCTCACACAGAAATAAGGCTCTGACAGAGCCGTGACCTGCTGCAAGAAGCAGCTGCACTGGGAACTCGGGGACGTTTTGGGGGGTTACAGCCCCCTACAGAGCATCCTCCTGCAAGAAAACGCTACTCCTAGGTTAAAAAAAACCCGTGACATCCAACAGCTGAGGCGTGTGAGCTCTGAGCAAACCCGAACGTGCCCCGAGCTGAGGGCGCTGCTACTGCCTTTGGGGCAGCCCTTGGCTGCCAGCTCGGGCTCGGTGCCGCGACCTTTCACCCACTTCCCGGCAGCGGTCACGTGGCCGGGGAGGCGTGGTTTGTGGACGGGGGGTGTGGTTACGAGGTGGTCCCGCCCATAGGGGGCGTGGCCAGGGTGCTGGCTCCGGGTGTCCTGCGGCGGGGATCGGGTCGGGACAAATCGGATCAAGTGGAATCGGATCAAGCGGAATCGGATCAAGTCAGCAGCATGTTCCCGCTCGTGGAGCGGCTGGAGGTCTGGTGCGTGCGTGGCAGAGGGGTGTTTGTGTTGGCTGCACGCAGGGGTGGCTGGAACACTGCATCCCCAGCGTGGTGCGTGACCGGTTCTGGAAAGTCTTGCGTAAAGAGTGACCTAAGTGGAAGCTTTTATTTAAAGAAAATACACTTTTTTTTTTTTATATATATTCTGAATATATTGACTTTGCCCTGCACAGTGCTGTATCATAGTCCCAAACTCCAGAAAAATAAGATATATGGCTCAAAAGCATCCCTCTTTTCAGTGTCTGGATTAACTTTATTTTGAATGGTTGGCTTAAATATTAGGAAAATATTTAGATGTGGCTCTTCAGTATTCCGGACTTACGTCCTTACACAGTAAACGATCATTGAACTATTGTAATAGTAATTCCTTCATTTTGTCCTTGGTCACCTGACATTGTGGTCATGTTTTTGGACTTTGGAGATGCTGGAAGATGGACATCTTGTAGGGCTGCTGAAAGTCCTGCAGTTCTAGAAACGTTTGTTACCACAGAGGGGATAAACATAATTCTTTACTGCATGAGCTTAGAAGCTAATTAGTGCAAAGGGAGAAAGAAGAGAGAAAACTACTGTAATTAAATGCCTAAGTGGCGTCTTTTATAGCAGTATTTAAAGTAACCAGGTCCTAGTGCTTAGGTTTTTGAGGGGGGAGGGAGGTTTCTGCATAGTACAGTAGCTGTTCAGTGGTGTGGTTTTTTTTTTTTTTTTTGGTGTGTGTGCTTATCTCTTACTCAGCAAGATTATTGTGAATTTTGAGAAGGTCAGAAGAGGTGGCTTGCTGGAATGTGTACTGTATAACATATTGCAGTGGAGACTAGAATTATGTAAAATATCTAGGAACAGTACGGTATGTCCAAACCTATAATGAAAATGTTGTAAATAATGAAAATTGTACGAGTTTCAGTTTTGATTACAGTTCTGGAGTGTGACAGTGGGATTCTTGTTGTGGTTGGTTTTGATGGAGTGTACATTACAGAACCGTGTTGTATAGCAGCATGCTATTCAGGAGGAGGAGACAGGCCATATGATCCATAAACTGTAGGGATTAGCCTGGTAATTAGCACGTTGTTTGCTATACTTTCTCTCCTTTGCGTGGCTGTTTGCTAGGTAAGGAGCCAGCTTACTGTCCGTGATCTTTCTCCTGGAGGTGTCAGTGAAAGCAGTCTGTTCTGTGAACATGTCTCCAAGAAATCTTGATAGTATCTGGTTTGACTGTAATGGGAGTTTAAAGCCTTTAAGCAAACACTTGCATTTACTTGTCTTAAACTGCAAGATGAAACTAGCCTTGGAGTCAGGCACCCAAGATCACCTCTCTTACTGCAGCTAGCCAGCAACCACTAATTTCAGCCCCCAGAAATAACCGAGAGGGTAGCAGAGTAGTGGATGAACTTTGTTCATCCCACGGTTCTTTGCCGTCTCGGAGCTGTTACATGCAGACAGATTAGTCCAGTTTATTCATCCAGTGTAGTAAAAACCACTGTTTCAGAGCTGCTGTTTGTGACAATTTTCTCCTTTGGCATCAGTTCTCCCTAAATGGTTCCAGTCTGATCCAGTCCTGAGCCATTGAAAGCTGTGTGTGATTCAAAGTTCAAATTGTTTTTCTTTCTGTTTCAGAGCTACAGTTAACTGTTTGCCATTGCTGTAGCTTAATGGATATTAGCAGCTGACAGCATTGGAATGAATCTGGCTCTGAGTGTGTCCTGACCTCCCAAGAGTCCAGCTGCGGTGAGCCTGTGGGACAGAAGACTTCTGTGTGACAAGCAGGTTTCAAGTCCTTTTTTGAGGCAGACAGAGCTGTTCAGGTATGTTCACATTTCATTCGTTGGTCTGTTTGTTTGTCTGTGGGTGTTTTGTTGTTATCTCATCCTTTCACATATGCCTCCCATTACAGTTTAGCACGTGGGAAGGGGGTCAAGAAATTGGGCCAAGATTCCAAAGAAGTTGCCTGCAGAGGGTAGCTAATCTATACCCAGAAGTGATCTTGGAGAATGCTGGACAGGTCACAAGCTGATAGCTTGGTCAGTGGGGCAGTACTGCTGAGGTGTTCTGATTTCAGTCTGCTGTGGGTGAGGTTTGCAGTGTTGCTGTACCTGTAGAAGCACATGTACTCAGGTCTTCTGCTAGGCTCGGATCACAGCATTTGTTCATTTTTATATGTAAGGAATCCTTTAAAACATTGCAGTGTAAGGGGACCTCAGCCATAAATGAGGATGAGAGAGATTAGAGCCAATGATTAGCAGTAACAAAAAAAAAAAAGAAAAAACCACCCTGCAAAACTTTCGTAATGGGTGCTGAGGGAGAAGCTCCTTTCTCTTTGATGCTTTGGTTAAGCCACTTCACACACTGGCCTAGTAGTCTTATTTTGAGAATTTGAGAGAACTCACGCGTAAATAAATATCACCTTCAGCTTCTAGGAGACAAACTGATTTTAGCTTGTTTCAGTCGCAACTAACAAGGCATGAGAGGGCCTGTCAATTTAACTTACAGATTAACATAGCATTCAGTCGATTATCATTTAATGCAAATTTTAAAGGGGAGTGATCATTTGGTTCATTTTATTTCTATACAGTAGTCATTAGGTTCACCTGAGATGCCCTGTTGAGTGTCTTTAATTTTCATGACCGTTTATTGCAAAGGCATGGCTTGGCTTTACTCCGCTCAGATTTCTCTTAATGATTTTGTGTCTGTAGACCTGTTAGAGTATGCTTAATCACTGTAAGGTGAGTGAGTTGTTGGTAAGACTTGGGCAGGAGTCTCAAACATAGTTAGTTATTACTGAAAGTTGGTATTCAAGGAAGCTAGTTAGAAATAGAGATTCTTAAGTGAATAACAGTGTTGGTTAATCTTTACAGCAAGTTCAGAAGTCAGCTACTTGCAAAATATCACGTGGCTTATGAGTAAGCCCTCTACTCTTTCTAAGCTATCTTGTTACATTTTTGCAGAACTCTAATCTACACTGCAAGAAAGTGGCATTAGCTAGTAGAATATTCAACAAACAAATGTCTTTTTGGTCATGATTAAATGTTTCGGCTGTATATTTGATGCTGTTTACTGAAGATAGATCAAAAACTTAATTTCCTTTGGGAGGCATAGTGACCTTTTTGGAAATTTTAATGCATGTACATTTAGACAACTTTTATCTTTGTTTGGATTTCTGTTGAACTGGATGCTTTATGTGTCGTTTTGAAGTTTGTTCAGCTGTGCATCAAAGGAGCACCAGATGCTTGTGAGTAAAAGTGTCTTTGGCATCCTCTGGTTAGCTGCCTGCCCTACCAAAATTCTGCCCTAATGCTAGAGGATAGGTTGTGTCAGGTGGTGGTACGGGGGTACTCACATCAGAGCAGATGTGACTGAGTTACTGCATTGGTGCTGGATACTGCTGTACAGCATATACTTCAGTGACTAAATCTGCTGTACTTGTAGCAAAGTGTGAAAATGCCTCACTGAAGTCACATCAGCTTCGTTGCTGAACACAGGCTCTTGATTTGATAGGGCCAGTCACTGTTTTCCCTTCCTCTAGATATATGCATGCAGCATTAAGTTCCAAGGGCTCACTTTTTAGTAGGAGTTTGTATTGTTTCCCATCACTTGTATGAGAAATCTACCTGCTCTAGACTGACTAACTCTCATTCAACAATGTAGTGATGTTCAAAATGACTACATAAGTGTATAAACCTTCTATAGTAACACACTGGTGCTTTTAGCGAGGACAAAGTTACTGGGATAATGTTTAAAAAAAATCAGGTGAAGAATTGTCTGAAAAGTTCATGTAAAATCTACGTGCAAATCCTACTGCAAAATCCAGCTGCTTTTGTTATCCAAACTAATGGTATTCTTTTGTCAGTTGCAGAAAACTTGTTCCATTTAAACATCTGTTCCCAATTTGACTTCCAAGGTGTGCTGTTCTTTTAAAGCAATTGAATTGTTTATGCATAAGATTTCTTGTTCAGCCCTTATATTTTTGAAGTAGATCTACTAAAAAAATCAAATTTTAGGAAGAATCTCTGGTAGCTATACAGTTAAAACTCTGTTTTTGAGAAAGGTTTTGTATTTGTGCTCAACGTGAGCAGCGCTAATGGCGAACTGGGAGTTTTGTTCTACGTACAGGCTCCGCTGTAAATGGGATGCTACAGATACTGACTGCTGGAGTTTGGATGCTTTGTGTTGCACTCAGGACATCCCAAGGGACTTTCTAAACATCATTAAGGGGATAATGAACTTTGCATGACTTGATTGAGAACTTTGTTCTTCTTCTATATTGATGTTTTTTTTATTTTCTTCTGAACCTAGCGTTGAAATTCTAAACTTTGTCATTCTTTTCATGCCTTTGAAGGCGTTCTTCCAGCTCTCCATGTATTCTTTCCTGAAATGCTATGCCTGGTACATAAATATGTAAAAGGAAGATTAAAGAAGAAGAGCATGGTATTTGTAAGGCACTTTGTGCAATTGCTTCTTTTTTTCTATTCTGCTCTGTGCGTAGTGCTTGTTTTCTTCTCCCTGACTGCAGGACTTGAGATCCTTGAATGCCAAGTGTCCCCTTCCTAAAAAGAATACAGGATTTTTGTTTTATTTTGCTCTTATGCCAACAGTTCCAGAATGGTTGAGGCTGGAAGGGACCTCTGGAGGTCATCTTATCCAACTGCCCCACCACTGAAGCAAGATCACCTAGAACTGGTTGTCCAGGACCATGTCCAGATAGCTCTTGAATATCCCCAGGGACAGAGACTTCACAGTCTCTCTGGACGAGTAGTGCTGGGCCCCATCACAGTATAAAATAATTATATTAAAAAAAAAAATCCTCACGTTCAGATGGACCCTCCTGTGTTTCAGTGTGTGTCCAGTGCCTCTTGTTCTGGCACGGGGCACTGCTGAAAAGAGCCTTACTCTGTCCTCTTTGCACCCTACCTTTCCGATATTTATACCCTTTGATTTGATAAGATCCCTCCTGAGCAAGCCTCTTCTCCAGGCTGAACAGCCATAGCTCTTTCAGCCTGTCTTCACAGGAGAGGTGTTCCAAGTCCTCTTAATCGCTCTTCACTTGATGACTACTCTCTCCAGTAGCTTCTTCTCTGGTACTGGGGAGCCTAAAACAGAATTCCAGATGGGGCCTCATTACCTCCCTTGACCTGTTGGCAAGGCTCTTCCTGATGCGTCCCAGGGCTCTGTGAACCTCCTCTGCTGCAAGGGGCCCCTTGCTGGCTCCTTGTGCAACTTGCAGGGTTGATTTCCACCTGGTCTCCAGCACGTGGTAACGCACGGGGTTGTGATGCAGGACTTTGCACTTCTCTTTGTTGAACTTAATGAGGTTTCAACCTGCCCGTTTCTTCAGCCCATCTGAACGGCAATACAACCCCCTGGTCTGTCAGCCACTCCAACTTGTGTGTCCATCTGCTGAATGGTGGTTCATGCTTTCTTTTTTTTTATTTCAACCTTATTTAAGAAGTTGGAAAGATACTGCTTTTTCTGCCAAACATCTGGGAGGATGCCAGTTTGATAAGGCCTTAGAACTTGTGCAAAATTTAAATAGGCAAAGACATCCTTGATGAATGTTGCCCATCTACACTTAAAAGGTTAAAGTCTTGCAAAAAATGTCTTTATGTTTGTGTAAGAAGAAATCCTGCTGCTTAATGTAAGTGTAACTGACAGAGGAACGTCAATGGCAGAAATCTGAAGAGAAATAAAGAATAATCCAGGAAGAGAATTAGGAACCTCATTTTTTATGATTATCTTGCTTTTAGTATCTGGTATGAAGTGATCAGTTTTGGTCACAATTATTGATTTATATAAACAAAATGCACTCATAGTTTTGACTTTTCAAGGAAGTAGAAAATGCGTATTTATGTATTAATAAGAGCTTAATTGGGAGAGACAAAATACTTGATAAATGTCTTTTAAAACACACACACAGTGCAGGTGTTTTAGTGTTTTAACCCAGGGCTCTGATTCATTAAGTCTGTCCTTAGACTTCGCATTCAGGGATCTATCCTAAACCACCAAAATAATGTTAACAAATGAAGATGCAAATGGGAATTTTTGATGACCATTTCTTCTAAAAGCTGTGGCAAGCTCGTTTCCTGAAGGAAGTTCAAATTGTTTTTCTTCCTTAGAAGAGATGTGTGCCTCTGTGTGAGGTTATAATGGTTTCCAGGTTCTTCTGAATCCAGCAGCATATTTTAACTCCTAGCACAGGGATATATAATGCTGCAAGTCTGCCCACCACCAATGAGCAACAGTTTGGGTGTCAAAGACGTCTATTTGAGAATACTGTGGTAGTATTAAACCTAGTACAGGGTGGTATGTGGCGGCATTCTCAGCAGTCACTGTTCTTCAAGAAGAGAGTCAACCATTGATTGCCAAAGTAAAATCATTGGAGGGATTTGTTGGATGAACTGAGTTTGATTCCTGACAGATGTATGCACCATATATAAAAGCTAACGTACAAGGAGATGTCAAAATACTACAAAGAGAGCTTCAAACTAAATTTTTAAGGTTGCTTGAAGTGGGAGTCAGAGAATCCTTTCACCCAGATTTTAGCCGTTCAGGGTTGTATGAATAAGATTTCTCTTAGTTTTTACCCTGCACTTGTTAATTTGCTTCCTTTGCTGGAGAAGAATCTGTGGATGTGAAAACTGCATTTAAATAATGTCTCTTCCTGGTGAGTGTTTGGACTATATACAAGGAGAAATGGCTGGATTTTTCCCTATTCCAAGAGGAGTAGGAATTAGAGAAAATGTATTGTATGAGCCCTGAGATAAGGGGCAATATGGATATCCCTTTAAAGGGAGAGGAATTGCTTTTTGTGATGGGGAGGTGCTGGCTTTCCGTAGCTTTTTTTAACACTCTCATTTTATCCATGTAAAGCCTATTAAACCTGCAGAAACACATAAAAAGTTCATACTCAATAGCATTTCCAAAAGTAACTGTTTCAGGAATTAATAACTTGTTTCACTCAATGCACACTGATAAATTTAACTCGTTTGTATGATGGCCTGGTGCTTTTTAAGATACACATGAAAATTCTTTCACTGTCTTTTTAGACATTGCGTTTTGTATTGTATCTCTCAGAGAGACATTACAAACCCAAAGAGACTTCTTCCATGTCTGACTAAATGGAAGTTTCCTGGACATGGGATCTCTTGTAGCTTCAGAGTTCCCAGAGCTGAGACCAACATCTCCTTGGAAGTAGGAACATGTAGGCCCTAATATAAAGCTGACTGTTTGGTGTTTGCACCCTGAAATCGTTAGGACTGTGGGCATGAGAAGCTAAAAAGTTAAACCTTGGTCTTTGGAGTGACAATGTCCTGAAATTGCAGAAACAGCACAGTGAGGAGGCTTTATGTGTAGTAGACAAACCAACATAGTTTTTCCATTTTACAATTTTCAGACCGTTAGGTCTATCAGGGCTTGAGCCTCACAGCATGCTATGTGTTTTCTTGACTAAAAATCCAGCTTCCAACCTAGCAGTATTTTGTTTATAACAATGGAAAAAAATCGTGGTAAGTTTTGATTGGCTCAAGTTGAGGTATGAGAAGGGAGGAGGAGAAGCATTTGCAGCTGTTACAGCATGTTCGAATTGAACTAAAACCAGAAAAGAGCAGAGAACAGACAGCTTTCTCCTTCAATAAAATAAAATCAAACCAAGTTAGGGGGCAAATGTGTCTTTAAGATATGTTAATTCTATAAAGGAACACTCAAAATATGAAAATAACTGTTTAAGTTTACGTGTAGAAATTGTGTTCATCTTTCTCTTTTTTGCCTTTAAGAAAGACTTGGCCAAGCTTCTAAGGCCGTAAGCTCTTCGTTATGGCTCACTGCTGGGAATGAGGTTAATTAGCATATGCTGTACAGAAATAGTTTGCTGACCAAAACGCCTGAAGTTAAAAGAAGTTATTGTTTCAGTCTTAGCTAGCCGATTGATGTGGGCTCTGCTTTACCAGCAGTGGTAAGTGAAGTCTAAAATCTCGCGCATGCTCCTCCAGCCTGTGCTCTTTCACCTACTTTGCGAGCAAGCACGTGATGGCAGAGGAATGCAAAGGAGGGGAAGTGTACAGCAGTTTATGATTGAATTGGCCTTTAAGAACTAAAAGAAGTGTTCAAAGAAAGGCACTCCAGGAAGTCTCTTTGGTACTTCGCCATCATAATTCAGAACAAACAAAGTAGTCTTAAAGACTTATTTTCCTTCGGTAAAGGAAAAGGATATGAAAAGAAACAAGCCGTTTGATGGTTTCGTATCTTTCAGGGTCAAGTAATACAGTCCTATAACTAAACCTGTCTTTGTTTTCAGGGCTTGTTTAACTGATTCAGGATTAGTTCTTGCTGGATTAATATTCTTTCACTTGCGCTTCATTTGGTAATAAGGAATCTTTTCCCTATTGAAGCTTATTTAATGATCATGCTAAATTTAATGTCGTTAATGTATCAGGTTGACTGTTTCTGATGAATGCTATTTATAAACTTTTTCTACATTGGACACTAGAAATGCATGCACTTCGGAGGGAGGGTTTCCTGAAATCCTTTCTCTTCAGAAACTGGGAGGAGGATTCCCAGGCTGAGAAGCCGTAGGGGACTTGAAGGGTAACAGAAACTAGTTCATCTGTTACTTGTACATTCTGGGATGCCAGTGTCTTATTCTGTGTGTGATCTGGAGAGCCAGGTGGCTCTTTCGAGATGAGTCTGGGAGCCTGATTCTCCCAATAGTGATATGGTGTGTGTGTCTGTCTTCGTTTTTAACCCTGGTCTTAATAGTAGCGCCAGACTTATGATGAATTCTTTGATTGCTCTCTCCTTTTTCGAGCCCTGTTGTGTCCAGGGTGTGCCGTGTATTACTGTTGCCTGTCTGTTTCATCGCTCACACAGTTTTGGTCTCAATGTAGAGCTGATGCACAGTTCACATGAATGAATACCCAGCTGACTGACTTCCTGATGCTTGCCAACAGCACGGCCACTGTAAATGAGCAGTTGTTAGTGACTGAGTCATGAAGCGCTACAGATTGCAATTGTTGCTACGGCATACAGGACCTGAGACTTAAAGGTTCTGAGACTCATGTTACAAGCTGATTTGGTTTCTTTGTTGTCTTAATGAAACACTGTACAAGCATAGATCAAACTGCGTTCTGTCTGTACGCCATTGTGAGCTTTAGGTACTCTTCCGGAAGCCAAAAGTCTGATTCACCAGGATTTTGAGCCTCTAACACTTGAGCAGTGACTGATGTGTTTGGGAGATCTCTGAATTACCATCATGATCAGAGATCATCTGAATTACCATATGCAGATCTCTGAATAGCAGAGTAAAACTGCTGTAGGAGCAGTTGTATTGCAGAGGCATATCATTAGAGGCTGACTGAGGGACAGGTACTTTACATATATTGCAGTCACTACTTGTTGGTCAACTACCTTATTAGATATTGGGAAACAGTACTTATCTTGTTCTTCCCTGCCTAGTGCTCCTTCTTTTTCTATATTGCGTATTTATTTCCTAGGCCTGCTATTAATGTAGCATTCTAATGTAGCATTATAATCTCTTATAATCCTTACCATACATAGACCTTTTTATACCTTCTGTCCTCCAGATGATTTTCACATTATAGGATATTTCCAGCAAAGAGGAGGTGCATTATAACATAATAGACTGCTTTTGAAGTGCCCAGCTAAACTGCACTGGTTAGCTCTGACATGCTGTTTTACAAGGAATGAAGGTCAAGCAGAATTTAAGTTTTACTAAGAAGTCTAAGCTTCAGATTTGTGGAAGAAATGTAAATTTCAGCCTTTAGGATTCAAAAGGTATGAAGCAGTTGTACTTTTGTGCTTAAAGACAAATGCCAGTGCTACTTTAGAGCACTTTGTGTTGATTACGTTGTATTTCGTACCAGTAAAATGTGAAGTTAAAACCTGCCCTTGAATCCTGACCTACAAATGGGAAGATGGATTCCTTAACCTCCTTGCTGTACTTCTAAGAGGATGTTGGTTTTAAATTTATGCACAGAATTTCTGGTAAGCTAATAAATCCGTGTGTACAACAGACTTTGGAATCACAATAGTCTCCTCAGGAATATTTGGACTAAACAACTTCAATGTTATTCGTAGAGCCTGCCTAGAAAAATCTGTATTTTGTAGACCATCTATGATTGTAGATGCTCAAACATTACTGTGAAGTGATGACAAGTAGGGGTAACTTCCAGGGTATCTGTGTGGAAATGCTGCTTATGGAAAGAAAGAAGCTATGAAGATAAGTTGATAAAGAAGAACTTAAAGTTCAGTTCAAATTGACAGTATCCTCAGAGAGAGTTAAGACATGCGTATGTGAACTGCATCTCAGTTGCATTTCTATTCTAATTACTGGTGGTTTTTATTTTAGCCTGGTATGCCTGCCCATTATGATGGTCTTTTTTCTGTACTTATGTTATTTTTGATTTGTTATATTTGCATAATTAGTTCAATTAAATTTCCTCTTTACTTAATTTCAGATTTGTTCATGTGAAGGTTGCTTTCCTGATAGTTGTGATTTTTTTTTTCCTGCTTGGCTTTAATTTTTGCATTTATTTGCTGGTGAGAACTGGGGCTGTGATGTCGTATTGTTTTGACCACTCAGCTTGAAAGTAAGGGAAAGAGACTAGTTCAGAAGAAGGCATGGCCCAAAGCCACTTTGTTTTGCTAGCTGAGTTGAAGACTTTAAATACCTTTTGTTTCTAAAATGTTGGAAGAAAAACAAAATCCTTTATCATAGCAGAATGAGGTGCTACTTACCTGCGATACACTTCTTCTAAATATTATATCTTTAAATTTCTGCTCTGTGCTGGGGATTTGTATATTGTGTGTATGCACAATATTCAGCTTACTGTAGTCCTGCCAAAAGGCTGAAATTACATGAGAGTGTTTTGTCTCCATTTTCAGCAGCTGTGGTTAGGAGTAGTACCTTAATTAACATACCAGAGGCTGACTGAAGTGCAAGCATAGCCTGTGAAGAAGAGAGAAGTGCCATGTGTAAATTTGTCATGCTTTGAAATGTTTTCCAAAATGACTGTGGAGAAGATTTCTTGACAGAAATAGGATAGTTCCTAGCACCTTTGAACAAAGAGTCTAATTTTTTAAAACTTTTTTTTGACAGAACTCTCTTCAAAAATGGCGGAAGCCCATCAAGCAGTAGCATTTCAATTTACAGTAACTCCAGATGGGATCGACCTGCGGATGAGCCATGAAGCACTCAAACAAATTTATCTGTCTGGTGTCCATTCATGGAAGAAAAAGTTCATCAGATTCAAGGTACTTCAAATTAGCCAAGCCTACTAAATGTGAAGGTTATTTAGTGTTTCATAGATTTATTGAAGTTTTGTTTAAGCACAACTTAATTTTTATGCCTCTGTGGCAAATAAAGTTCCTTATTTTGAATGACTTGCGTGGATTTCAGTTAACAAGGGATAGTAAGGAAGGTAGCACTGGCTGATGCTGTGCTAAAATGACAGTGTCAAGACTGAAAGGATACATCTTTTTGATCTATTCTATGGAAAGCAGGTCTAAGCAAGTTCTAATATAAGAAATTAACAATAGCTTTAATTTACTTATCTTCATAATAGATGATGTAATTACGTAATCTTTTAGCACAGGTCAAAAATATAATTGTGACTTTAAAGGTTATGTCACTTAAAAAGGTTAAATATATATATATATATACTTTTGATTTATATATTCTTTACCAAAATTAAATTTTTCAAATTACAGGAAATGTTTGGTATTTTCGAAAATTACCTGAACATCTATCTTGAATTAGTTATACTAAGTAGTAATGTTTCTGATCTGTATTATGGGTATAAATGAAACTGATAGTTGATACAGATTTCTATGAATTTATTTGTTCATGGGATCCTAAATGGTATCTATTTTATTAGTAAAAAGCTAGGTAAACTACAGGTTAATTTCAGCATCTTTTTAACATTCAAAAACTTACATATTTTAAAGTAGTCTTAATAAAGATTTCACAAAGCTTTGAGAAGGGCTGCTTCAATGACAGTAATTTTCCAGCTTTCAGTGTATTGTTTAGTAGAATATTTTTTGCCATTTATTCATTTAGAGGGGCCTGATCCAGAGCTAAGTGAGAATTATTGAAATGCCATTTGTTCCAAGGAAGTTTGCTGATTTCAGTACTTTTAGTAAGACTTGGAGCACTGTCTGTATCATCTGCAAAGAAACTTTTTAAGTTCCTTTGATTATTGGTATTGTTGTGTCAAACTTAACTAAAATCTGTTCCTTACTCATGAGTTAAGCATGCGTAAGAAAATGCTGGATAATCTTAACTTCTTGTTTTAAACTAAATGACTTAAGTGTGTTGATTTTTGTTTCTTTCCATGGTAATATGAAGTCAACTACTTTGGTATGAAAAAATTATGTGAAGGCTTTTCTTTCCAGAATGGAATTATCACTGGTGTTTATCCTGCTAGCCCATCTAGCTGGCTTATTGTAGTTGTGGGTGTGATGTCAACAATGTATGCCAAAATTGATCCTTCTTTAGGAATAATAGCTAAAATCAACCGAACCCTTGATACAACGTAAGTAGTCTGAAAACTTACTGTTCTCTAAACCAAATCAGTTTGACAGGATTGAGATTAAGGGTAGTTATATATAACTTCGTAAGTTTTTGAACAGTACGTTTGTGATAGAGTAAGCATAAATCTTAAAGCATAAGGGTATGAAACATGTAGGTTGTTGTACCAGTATTACTGCATTGTTTTATGAGTGTTTGGGAAGCACAGTTAGTAACTTCTGTTGCCTTTGTTCTTCGTGTATGAGAGGACGTTTGTAAAGGAGTTTAATGAAAAGAGGCAAACAGGCTTCTGGAATGTCTGCCTGTAGTACCATGGGACTTAGGTTTGCAATATTAAGTTCTCTTTAAAACTTAAACTGCTATTAACTGACAGATACTGCCTGTTTTCTTTAAATAGTGGCTATATGTCAAACCAAACACAGAACATCGTCAGTGGAATACTTTTTGGCACAGGGCTTTGGGTTGCCCTTATTGTCACAATGCGGTACTCTCTCAAAATGCTGCTTTCCTACCATGGTTGGATGTTTGCTGAACACGGCAAACTTTCTGCAGGCACCAAGTTTTGGATGGTAAGGATATATTGTCTTTCTATTTTATCTTAGTGTGCATCTGATTTGTTTTCAAGGCCCTAAAATGTATAACTTTTAGGTTTTTTTTGTTCTTGCTTGTGTTTCTGTATCCTAAGACAGGAGGCTGTTAAATATTTCTAATTATCATCTTTTTGATGCTATAATTAAACTGTTCAGTATGGCCTTGTAGAAGGAAGAGTAAACACTTTAAGAATAACTTCTAAATTTGCCAACGTCTTGGGACTCTGTGACTCAAATACCTATTTCTCGTGGTACGTGGCACCAAAAAATCTTTCTTCCCCACAAAGTGCTACCCTAATTCTTTGTTGAAGTTGAAATGCTGGTGTTCCTAGTCATCCATTCTGAACTTAATCCCACATTTGAAGAAAGTAACATTGAATGTCCCTTCAATCAATTTTAGTGGTATGACTCCAAAAAGAGTAGGAGGAAAAACATGAGGTAGGTAGCTCGTCACGCAATTTACACGTGAGATTTGAGTGATTGGCTCCTCTTGATAATTGAGGTGCTTTGGAAGAGGATTTAAGAGGCTGTCATCTCCCTGAAAGGCAGTGATAGGTGTCAAGTGAGGGAATGTACGTATAGGTGCTCCAAAAATGAAGTGACTTCTGTTACTCAGACTTAGTTGTTTTAACTCTCTTTCCAATATTAATGTAGAAATAATTCAAGTGCTCTACTAAGATAAAATCAGTCTCTCTAGCCTCAAAAATTAAGTTACGTGTAACAGCATGTAATGATTTATTATGGAAGGTAATCAACAACAGGTATCCAGAATATACATTAAAATAAAATTTCATTTGTAACAGATGAATATGAAATTTCTAGTCACTAGCTTCTCCTGGAAGCACTGTCAAGAGCCTCATGACTCGAATTTGTACAGTACAGGCTCTGAATGGTAAGGCTTTCTGTCAGTTGCTTGAAGCTCCTGCTGTCTGGGTTTTCAGCATGTCTCACCAAATAGATGTGGTAAAGCTGTTAATCTTAGCTTATAACACCAGCCTTCAATAGTGTGAACTGTAATGCTACTTACCATGCTCTGTTGTGTATTATATTTATATACTTCTGTATATTATAGGTTGCATATATTTTTTCTATTTTCTTGTGTATTATATATGCTTTAGAAACAGGTGACTGTATAAATATATGCCCGACAGTGTGTCATCTCTCCTTAATACGAATCTTTTTTTTAATTCCTTACTTTTTCTTTAGCTAGTTCCAGCAAAAGAGAAGACTGGTTTCCTTAGTAAAAGTACCAACTACCTTAGCTTTCTAGATCTTTATCATCCAGGAGAGGTTTCTATGTGTATGTGTGGGTTTTTTGTTTGTTTGTTTTTTCAGCTGCTTTTCATGCTCATTAACAGCATGAAAATAATAGCGTGAGTATATTGTTCTCTGTTCAAATAGTCATGCAGATAGAAAACTTGAGCTGTGATTCAGTCACTGTATAAATTGATTTGCAGGCTGGATGAAAATTCCAGCGTCTAAATAAGTCAAATTTTCTGATCAGCATGAGGAGAAATTCCAAGTATTAGTTGCAGTTTAAAAATAAAAAAAAGACAAATATTCTTAGAACAGATGCAACATGTGCAAGAATGAGATCGTTTGCTGTGTCTGGATATGAAAGCGGAGAAGTAATCAAGGATGTGTGTCTGTCAGCTCGCTTTAATGGTCTCAAACTGTTAAATTCTCAATGAGTTTAATAGAAATACTGTGAAATGTTTGCTGCCTCTGTCAGTTGAGCAGGTGCTCTCTCTCTGTCTGAAGAAAGTGTCAGCCTTGCCTGAGTTCTAGAATAAAATTGTCTTTATGTATGGAAAGTAGATTTTCCTGTGAAAAGCTGAGTTTTTTTCTCACCCAGCTTTAAATTTGTCTCGTCATGAAGCACGTTCAGATTTCATTGGGTTGATCACTGTGGCACATCTAACAGATCTGTTTGTTGCAGGGAGGTCTTTTGTTGCTAACACTGAAACTCTTAATGGCTATGCTGCCTGAAACAACCTCCTGTAGCTGTGCTGACCAAGGAAATTGAGAGGAAAGTGGATATTTTAATAAGTAGCTTTGTCAGTTGTTTGTAATTTGGGTAGAGAGGGCAAGTTCTTGCAATTAAACAGTGAAAGGAAATCCTCAGTTTTCTTCTGTCTTCAGACTATTGGACCATTTAGTATATTGAACTGTGTGCAATATGCTATGTAGTCTGTTGGGCCCAGATTGGATTTCACAGTAAAGGCTCCACTGGATCATTGGTTTAATGCTTGATTTTACTTTCATGCTGAAATGGGGTGATGGTTTCAATATCTTTCTGTGTACAGTCTAGAAGCTGCATGGTCTAGACTTTCAGCCTAGTGCATGTCACAGCTCAGAGGCAGTCACAGATAGAAATGCTGCTTCTGTCTTCAGTCTCATGGAAAAATAGGGACTGCTCTAAAATCTGAAGCTGAAATGGTAACTGTTGGCTTTTGGCTGTTTTGTTTGGTTGTTTTTTTGATAACAGAAGGATTGAGTATAACACTGGCATGCTCACACAACTTGATGTGTTCAAATTGTGCAGTAGACTACCTGGGACAGTCTCACGCTTAAAGAAACTCCTTGTAAATCTATAATATCGATACTGAGCTCTAACTGTGGAAAATATAAAATCATGATTCCAAAGCATTACTATTATTTTTAATGATGGCTGTAGTTATCTAAGATCCTTAGCTGAATGAGAGGCTTGATAATGAATCCTGTTTTAAAGTACAATGTAGGGTGATTTTTGCACTGCATATTATGAAAGTGAAATATCAACAGGTAGACTCACTTCTTTATTCTTCACAGAGGAAATGTATGAAGAAACAAAGCACTAAGTAACTGTCTCTGTCTCTGTTTTTCTTTGAGATCGAGGCATGCCACACAAGAACAACAATATTGCTTAACAACTAAGAGATTGTGTGGGAAGACAGGAAGACTCCATGACACAATTTCTTCAACTGACATGATATTTCAACCTTTAGGAAGTTAGTTTGTCAGTGCCTTTTTAACTTTGTGAAACAATGATAAAGATGGTAGTTTGCTAAATGTATCACTTACTGATGAAAGGAACTCAGAGCTATGTTATTCCTTATTACTCTTGTCACTTTCCTTTGTGGAACCTAATAATTTGGGGTGTGTATTTTGGTTTTGTTTTTTCTTCAGACACTTGTAAAGCTCTTCTCGGGACGTAAGCCCATGCTATACAGTTTCCAGACATCTTTACCACGATTGCCGGTTCCAGCTGTTAAAGACACAGTCAATAGGGTATGTTGAACTTAATTCACTTTCCTTAGTAAGATTTAATCTGTATTTAGATGCCATTGTGATTTTGGTTGTCTGTTTTGGTTTTTTTTTTGCCATGTCTTATAAAATCATTGCATGGTAGTATTAATGTTGTCTAATGGATTAAAACTTCTCCATAGAAATTAAAACAAGGCCTATGACAAACCACTAAAACCAATGACAGTTTGAAGCTGGCTTGCTTCACGTTGAATGATATGATATCTATTGATGTAACACTGTCCAGTGAAGTGTGACTTCCAGGGCTTCTGATACATCTTGGTTTTGTTACATTCCCTAACACGCACACAAATGTGTTTTATGAAACAAAAATGCAGCAAAGTGTGTAAGTAGGGCAGTATGTCATAGAAGCTGAAGATTTGATTTTCTTGGTTTTGAGACAAAAAAACCTCTCTGCATCATGCTAAAGAAGCAGTATCATAATTTTTAAGGAACAAAAACATTTCCAAATGTTTCCAACTTACTTTAAAAAAGGAAAAAAGAAATGAGTTAAAGCTTATATACTGAGTTCTTTAATACAATAAATACTTTATTTGAAATATGTTCTGCTCTTGAGGGGAGAATGTATATCTTAGAAAAGTGACCTTTTTCACTTGCAATTTGCTGACAAATGTGTGGAAAAGATCTCATTTTTATACTTCACAGTCAAATGTTTAGAAGAGAGTATACTCTTACTGTTACAACATAACATTTGAAGCCTTACGTATTCAGTCTGAATACCCTGTCTACTGTTCAGATGTTTTGTGTAGAAACAATGAGAAGCTACATGTCGGTGACTACACTGATGCTGATTCTTTTCCTGTATTCTAGTATCTGGAATCAGTCCGGCCACTTATGAATGATGAAGAGTTCAAAAGAATGGAAGGTCTTGCCAAAGACTTTGCATTTAATTTGGGACCAAGGCTTCAGTGGTATTTGAAGCTCAAATCCTGGTGGGCCACAAACTATGTAAGTAGATAAGCAGGAGACTTAACTATTCAACTGACCTTATTTTATTTGTTCTTTGTTGCATTTTTGGCTTAACATTTAAAAGAAATTGAAGTTGAAGAAAGCAACTGAAATCGACTAATATTTGTGTAAAGTGGAGACCGCTTTACAGAAGTGATTTGATCTGGGATTTAGTAAACAGTGTTGCAAATGAAACTTGAAAGAGCGGATCTTCATTTCTATGTTTATTCTTCTGGAGCTGGTAATTTAGCTGTAATGATTGCTTGTAAGCTGTTCGTTACCTTGTTAAGATTTATAATTCAACACTGTGTGGCTGACCAGGTAGAAGAGGGATTTAGGACAATTTTTTTATGTAGAGCAGGTAAAGCATATGAAAGTGAGGTAAAGAATCATAACAAATGTTTTTTTTTTTTTTTTTACCAAAAAAAAAAATCCAGACCCCAATACCACAGTGAGAACTGTGTAATATAATTCCTTCCTGAGGTATTATCTAAAATCTAGCTGTACAAGTTAGCCTGAGGTAAACTATGATGTTCTACAGTTACCCTGGCATACTTCACATTCAGGAGATTTGTTGCATTTTAAGCGTTATATGAAGATGATGACTTCTTCAGAAGCTTATGGTCAGAGAGCTATAGCTGAATTTAATTTTTTCACCCTTTGTTGTTGTTTTCCCCTAAATATTAACAGAATTTCGTGGAGGATTTTGGTCTGTTTGCATGCTTCTAAGTGGAAGGGCAAGCTAACAGTTTCCACGCTGCTTCTGTGTGGAGCGTTGTGGAGTCATTAACATAAACACAGACTATGGAAATGATGAGGTCTTACTCATTTTCTTGTTCTTCATGCTGCAGGTTAGTGATTGGTGGGAAGAATATATCTACCTTAGAGGACGTGGACCAATTATGGTTAATAGTAACTATTTTGCGATGGTAGGTAAATGTTGTGAACATCTTATCTGTCACAGAAGCACTGTAAAATTTCTGCCAGTGTTTTTTTTTCCATTTCTTCTGTTTTGGAACTCCAGTATGTGGTGATTTTCTTTCTTGAGTATAACCTGAAACTAGTATCTTAAGTACAGTGCTATTTCATAATAAATTTAGCACATCTGTCATTCAAGCAGACTCGTACAGTAATGAGTTGTTATCCAATTCTGTGCTTATTGCAACAAGCAATCTTTAAAATCTCAATGTAAAACTTCATTGGTAACACAGCTGCGTGTTCTTATTTACAATTTTACTTCCTGTACAGACATTTGCAAAAGACCTTGATATTAAAAACAAAATTAGGAAATACTGCAATCTTGAATTTAAATTTTTAATAGTCGTATTTGGGATGATTAATAGCTGTCATGTAGGTTTTCAGACTGATGCTGTTTAAGGAGATTTTGACTACTGAAGAAATTTAAGTTTGAAGTCATCAAGTCACTGCACTAGCATACTTCATTATATTTTACAGCCTTTTCTTTACTGACCAGAATAAACTGTAAGAAAAAAATGAATGAGAAGTACTGAGTATTTTTTTTCCCAGTGTAGTATGGTGATAATTAACTTAAGATTCTTGTGTTCTACAGGACTTCCTTTATTTATCTCCCACAACCCTACAGGCAGCTAGAGCTGGTAATGTTATTCATGCCATCTTGCTCTACCGGAAAAAGCTGGACAGACAAGAAATCAAGCCAGTATGTATAAAAGTTTAAATGGCTTCTGATCTCTTCCAGCACAGCCTGTAAGAAGTTGATCAGTTTTTTTTTTTTGGAACAGGAAAGGAGAGGAATGTCTTATGCCAGAACAATAAGTAAGATGCAGCTAGATCTGTGATCTCAAAACATGTTGGTTATTACCTGAATTGCATGTGGGCAGAAAGTACCAGCTGTCAAAAATGCAGGCTTCTGTCATGCCAACTAACTTAAGTATTTGAAACTGATGTACCTATTTGCCCAAAAGAAAATAGAATCTTCCACTTGTGTATGTTAAGTATACCACCTCACAAATTATTGGTATGTACCAAGCACGTAATGGTACTTCCAAGCCACTGAAGTCTGAAGATCTCCTAGGAAAACATTTCTGTATTTCCTGCTAATACTGGCTTTAAGGATGAGTTTTAAGTGGAGTAGCATTTGAAATAAGTTGTATGCTACATTGAATGCCATACTGTTTGCTGTATTTTTGTGGTATTCTTTTGGATTTCTGCTCATAATTATCTAGCTTAGTAAATCTGCCAAATATGATGAATGTATTTACTTGATTTATCAAGGTGGGAAATAAAAATCTGCAGTGTGTAGCTGAATTTATTCGTTTCTTAACCTGATGCAACAATGATGCTAGAGAAACTTAAAAAAAAAAAATCTCTGAAAAGAAATGTAGGAACACTTGATTTACACTAGATATGTACCTCATACCGTTCTGACTGTGTACACGCTGTCAGTGCAAGGGGTGGCTGAGGCAAGGGGTGGACCCTGAGGCTAAGAGTGGGCCAGTGGTAGCCTAAGTATAGATGACACGAAAATCCTATGGAGGGTTGTGCTGACTTCTAGGCAGCAGAGATAGGCAAGATGAATCCCATTCTGAATTTCTATTCTGCTCTGTGACTGTGTGTTGTAGTGAACAAATATTGTTAAAGCAATTAAGGAGTTCTGTTGAAGATCATGGCAGGGGTGTAATTGTATGCAACTGCATGTCTGAGAAAGTGGAACTTTTTAAACTTCCTTCTGGCTGTATAGGAACAAAAGAAGTGAAGAGGTAATGCTTGCCGCACGTGTATCTCTTGCATCCAGACTGACCGTAGAGAGATCCTTGGATTTCTGATGCTAACTGGCTTTAGTTATGCCCCCTGAAGGGAGAGCTTTGATAAGGTGAGGGGGAATGTGGAAATGCAGGTGCTGGAATGTCAATGAAACTTCCCACATTTAGTTGAGGTCAAGATGAGGAACACGAAAAACAGATGCATTATAAATCTTATCATTCTACAGCCTTTCTTTAACCAGACTGTGTTTTTCTTTCCTTTTTTAATATGCTAACTGTATACAAATTACAATTTAATGTGTATTTGTGGTGCAGATTCTTCTGATGGGATCAACTGTTCCGCTCTGCTCAGCTCAGTGGGAGCGGATGTTTAACACGTCCCGTATTCCAGGAGTGGAATCAGGTAAGCAGGACCATCCAAGGAGAAAAAACATCATCATGGAATTTAGTTTGGGGAGAATTTTCTGCTAAAATCTTATTTTCCCATGTAAGGATCTGAAAGACAGGACACCAATAGTGTTGTTTCTCAAGAAGTAATGAATTTCCATAAAGTGTATAGATGTTTTTTCTTTCAGAGTAATTTTGAAACTTCAGTGGTTTTTTTGTTTCTTTCTTTAAAAGCTGACTTCAAGAAATTGTCTGCCCCATGTTTTTAATTTGTGCGTAACCTTTACTTTTCTCCATTCTGCTCTTTCAGGTTCCTTTTGTTATCTCTGTTTTTCTTTGTGAAAGTTGTGTTCTTTTATCTAAGTTATTTTAAAATCTGCCATCTTTTTTTCTTCTTTCCTTTCTATTTATTATTCACAATAACATCCTAATGCGTTCTTTTCAATATGAGCAACAGTATTGTTTACATGGTTTAGAGGCAATCTTAGTCCTGTCAGTTTTTTTTCAATGCCAGTATTATCTTGACACTTTGTATGCACTGTAAGATACCAGGTAAGTGAAATCACCTGTAATAAGGAGATTGTCCAAAACTTTCTCTGTTATGCATTAAGAAAATGTATACGGTGGTGGTGGTGAGCTCCTGCCCTACCCTAACCCTGATAATGGTCTGATTATCCTAAGTGATGAGTAACTAAATTTTCACATCTTAGTGTTGAATAGAGGGAGACACCTGTTGAATTACGACAGGGTCATTTTCACCTCAGTCTGTTTCTGCAACTTCTACTTACTGCGGGACACTACAAATATGTTTGTGATCACCACAAGCAATTGTTAGCTCAGCCCCAAAAACACTTGTATCTGCAAGTGATGGTTCATGTGTACGTTCTCATTGCAGGTGTACACATGCTCTCATTACAGACAACAGAAGTTGAATACATCTTGAGGGAATGCAGATGTGTGCATTCATTAATACTGCCTATAGATTAAAAAAAAAGCAGCGTTTGTCACATTTCACTTTCGGTCCTCTCTCATTTTAGGCCCTCTCATTTTCACTTTAGGTCCTCTGCCTGTTGAAGTTAGTCATGTAACTCTGGGGTAACTCCAGGTCCTCATTTTTTATTTTTATTTTAAAATGCCTTCCATAACGTGATGAATCTGCACGTTAGAGTTTGATTGCTGTTTCCAAGTGGCAGTGGTGCTCTTTAATAGTATCATAGGCTCACAGAAGCACAAAAATGCTTCTCATCAATGGATGGAGCATACCTGTCTAAACTTTATTAAGTGTTCTATACTTCAGTAAGAGTTCTATACTTTGAGTACTCTGAGCACTCTTTCCTGGTGCAACATTTCTCAAATTTCTCAGAATCCTGACTTAGGCTTTCTTTCTTTACCATCTCATTAACTGGTCTCCTCAGATGTATAAGAATGTAAACAGTTCTCTGGAGTAGTGAAAGAACTGAATGAACAGTTTTCATCAAAGGAGGACTTTTCCTGGCTGCTTACAAACCTTCTCTTGAGGTTTGACACAGTGCCTTCATGACATAAGTTTAGGCCTATCCCAATTGGATTTCTATTTATAATTAAAGTGAGGACAAATTGTGGCCTAGGTTTCTGCTTCACTGACTACTATAACATGACACTTCATGACTATAGAGGTAGTATTCCATCTGCATGTGTCAGGGTAAGCATGAAAAAAAGCTTATGGACATAGAAGTACCTTCTGCCGGACTTACTCAGCATGTTCTCGTGCTGACTGCTTCATCAAGCTACACTGGTACTGCTTACTTTTCGGATACAGAAATGCAGATGTAGTTGCTTTAGTTGTCTCCACCATGGAACTGTTACATGATTACCAAATCTGGGTATTTGACTGTTTCGTGCAGCAATCTTTGTGTACTAAAATCCTGAATAAACGTGTGGGAGTGGTACTGCTTATTCCACATTTTATTTATTACTTTGTTAAAATAAGCAAGCTGTGGCTAACTGGTACATACTGTAGGCGTTTGATGTTATATAGTGTGTTATTGGTATTTTGAGCCTTCAGCTTTCTTTTCACGTAAGCGATTACAATTCTAGATACTCTCCAGCATGTGAAAGACAGCAAGCACATTGTTGTGTACCATAAGGGGCGTTACTTCAAAGTGTGGCTGTACCATGATGGTAGACTGTTGAAACCTCGAGAAATCGAACAGCAAATGCAAAGAATTCTTGATGATGATTCAGAGCCTCAGGCTGGCGAAGCAAAACTAGCAGCTCTTACTGCAGGAGATAGGTATGGCTATTATCATTTTTTTTAAATTAATATATTAAGAAGTATATTGCTGACATGTAACAGCTGTAGAGTCCGTTGTAATGACAGGGAGTTAAAAGTAACTTTGCAGTGTCAGTGCTGTATACAGGCTCCTTATACTTAGCTGGAGAGCTGGGGAACTCTGATTTAATTGTTTGCTGTAAGAATAGTAGTTTGAAGCTTTACAGTATTAAGCATGTTGAACTAAAGCTTAAATCTGCTCTGAGGCTTGCTGGCATCTTAAAGAATATCCTAAAATTTAAGATAGAGGATGTAAATTCAATAACTGCTGTTCTATATTCATGACTTGGACCTACAAAATAAAGCAGGATGTACTCGGTTCTAGGTGCAAGATCAGTTATTTTTTCAGTTATTAAATGTAGATAATCTATGCTATACGTTTTGGGTACAGCAGACATGTTGAACTTCTGAAGAGTAAGCTTTGCATGTGTGATGATATCATAGGATGGTTTGGGTTGGAAAGGGCTTTACAAGTTCATCAAGTTCCAACCCCCCTGCCATGGGTAGGGACACCTTCCTCTAGACCAGGTTGTTCAAAGCCACATCCAGAGACGGAACATAAACAACTTCTCTGGGAAACCTGTTCCAGCACCTCACTACCCTCAGAGTAAAGAATTTTTGCTGAAGTCTAATCAAAATCTACCCTCTTTTAGTTTAAAATCATTACCATTGTCCTATCACTATACTCCCTGATCAAGAGTCCCTCTCCAGCTTTTTGTAGGCCCCCTTCAAGCACTGGAAACATGCTGTAAGATCCCTTTGGAATTGATATTGAATTGCTTCCTAGGTTTGCATTATATCTGTGTTCTTAGAACTTCCCCTTCTGATGTAGTTTAAATGTAGTGGAAGTAATAGCTTTGAATTTGATAAAAGTAGGAGAAATGTTGTGTAGTGATTTTAAGAGTGATAAAACATTGACTGATTTTTGTAACTTGGCTGTAAACCAAATTCTTTCTGCAGAATACCATGGGCTAAGGCTCGACAGACTTATTTTAGCCGTGGAAAGAACAAGCAGTCTCTAGATGCTGTTGAAAAAGCAGCATTTTTTGTGACATTGGATGACATCGAGCAAGGGTACAGGAAGGAAGATCCAGTGAGGTCACTGGATACATATGCAAAGTCCCTAATACATGGCAGATGTTATGACAGGTGCAGTATCAATTCTATGGAAAACCTCTTCTTATTTTTAGAATTTTGCTAATTCACGTGGCTAATATGTGAGTTAGTAACTTCTAAGCCAATAAGTTTGTCTGTTTATTAAAAAAAAAAAAAATCAAACCCAAACAAAAGAAAACACGCATTTGAATGTCTTTTTGACAGAGATGAAGATACAGCCTAAAAATGTTTCTGAAGTTGTTGTGTCGATATCTCAACCCTTCGTGCCCCACGTTGGGCGCCAAATTGACTGTTGTGGTTTAGCCCGGCTGGCAGCCAAACACCACACAGCCGTTCGCTCACCCTCCCCCCTCCCTCTCCGGGATGGGGGAGAGAAACGGGAAAGTAAAGCCTGTGAGTTGAGATAAGGACAGTTTATTAAGACAGGGAAAAGAATAACAATAATAATAATAATAATAGTAATAATGTGTACAAAGTGATGCACAATGCAATTGCTCACCACCCGTTGACCGATGCCCAGCCTATCCCCGAGCAGCCGGCCCCCCCACCCCGGCTAGCCACCCCTATATATTGTTCAGCATGACGTCAGATGGTATGGAATACCCCTTTGGCCAGTTTGGGTCAGCTGTCCTGGGTCTGTCCCCTCCCAGCTCCTGCTGCACCCCCAGCCTGCTCGCTAGCAGGACAGAGCGAGAAGCTGAAAAGTCCTTGGCTTGGTGTAAGCATTGCTCTACAACAATTAAAACATCAGCATGTTATCAGCGCTCTTCTCATCCTAATCCAAAACATAACACCCTGCCAGCTACTAGGAGGAAAATTAACTCTGTCCTACCTGAAACCAGGACAGAAGTATAAAAATCCATAATGTAATCTCAATTTCTTTTGTAGGTGGTTTGATAAAACATTTACTCTTGTAGTATTCAAAAATGGCAGAGTGGGTCTGAATGCAGAGCATTCTTGGGCAGATGCTCCTATTGTTGGACACCTGTGGGAGGTAAGTGTTTTATTTAAAAAAAAAAAAAAAAAAAAAGAATGTAGAAGATAATGTTATGTGGTCTTTGCAATAACTCTGAAGATTATCAAATTTGTTTTCAGTCTCTTGCATTTATTGAGCTGATGAGTACTTATGGACCTGTTTCAGTTTAGTCTATTTTCAGTTTTACACAGCAACCACAGATTTTTTTTTAAAAATGCTTAGAAAGTTGCTGTGCCTTAAATTAGTCTTAATTGCAATTTAGTGAGAACAGATGCATTCACAGAAAAGCGATACGGCATTCCATCCAACTTGTTCATAATATTTTGTATAAATGAACTGTTGCCTGTTTGACACAGCATTTTATGGTGCATATATGCATGCTCCTGAAGCATTTAACTTTCCTTGTGCTATCCAAACCCCATGCTTATTTTAAAAACTTAGATATAAGCTGGAGTATAAATTTTCCTCTAAGCCATTTTTTATGAGGTGTAGACTGATGTGTTGTTTTAATTACCTCGTTTCACTGCAATGAATGGGATGAAGGCGCTTTTTGACAGATTTCTGCATCATGAGCATAGTTTATTGCCTGAAATCCTATTTGAATGTTTTTTTCCTCTTGAAGCTTGAGCCTATAAACAGTTATGACTCAATCACTCATAAATATTAGCTAATTCTGATTTCATTGTATATTTGTGCAAATGGGACTCAGGCCTGAATGATGCCCCCAAGTCATGTCCTGATTTTATTATCTGAGAGTATCTATTTGTAAGAACAAAAAGCCCTAATTGCATTTGCTAACCAGGGGAGAATGTCAAAACTCGTTTGAGGTTGACTGGACTGTCTAGTTCAGACCAGCTCTTCTGGGCAATGGAAAAGTTACTTTTCAGTGAATCGTTAGATGTACTTAGTTCATTTGTTTGTACTTACTCTTAGTTGTTCCCTTTTCTACTAAGAATTACAAAGCCCAAAATAAACTGAGAAGAATTCAGTTTCCTAGGAAGTTATCTATTGTTAGGTGTTTATACATTGTATGTTTTGTAGAATATAACAATTTTTTTCATAGTTGGCACATTCTGTCAGCTAAGTGAGAAAGCTAAATTAAGAGACTGGAAATATGTATGTACATGTAACAAACTTTTGTCAAGTTTTTTACTTTCCATGTTGAGCATATTGAAATCTGCTTTGTGTTTGTACGTTGAGGATGTCATCTGAAATCATGTAAGGTAGAAATTTTTTATCCTGTCATTCACGTTGTATTGTCCATCTTGAAAACATTCCACGTCCTCACCCAAGAGGTCTAGTGCACATATATAAGCACTGAGTAGGATGCAAATCTTAAAGAGAATGAAATATTTCTGATAAAATTTTACAAAGGATACGCACTTAATCTGAAATAAACTTTTTTTTTACGAACAAATTTTGACAGATAACAACCTTGCAGAAACTCTCTCGAAATCAAAATTGAACAAAGTTTGTGAAATAAGACTCTAAGACTTCTTTTTTTACTACTGCTAAGTTGAAGGTGGGGTTTTAATTAAAACACTGATTATTTCGGTACCCTCTAACAAAATGTACTGCAGCAGTCAGGTATTTTGTACATACCTCACATTTTCCTGCTAAAGAAGACAGGCAAGAATCCCTTAAAGTAATAGGAAAGCACCTATCCTCACTCTTTGAAAATAGATTGTGTACTATACTTCACTGTGTATTGAAATTGTACTATACTGACTTCAAAATTAAATCCTAATTTCATAGTAATATGTTACATTTACAATTTTGAAAATGTGTCTTTGCAGAATGTAATGGCAACTGAGTATCTTGAACTGGGCTATTCAGAGGATGGACACTGCAAAGGAGATACCAATCAAAATATTCCTATTCCTACCAAACTACAGTGGGAAATTCCAGAAGAAGTAAGTACGGAGCAGATAGTGCTTTGGGGAAGGAGCTCCTTTTTTTTTTTTTCCTGAGCAGTCAAATCAGTTCAGTAATTACTGATAACTTTATAAATAGCTTGAATTTCCTTGAGCCCTGTAAGATATTATTTCACATTACCCAGTTTACTTAAAATGATGTCAGGGTTTTTAACACCCCCTTTTTAAAATTCTGGCCAGGAAATTTCAACTTTTTATTAGAAATGTTCTTTCTTGGCAACATATCAAAAACAAGTGACCATCCATTGTAAACAGTAACTGTACTACCATATAGTTTTTTGCGGTTATAGTTTTTTGTGGTTTCATTATTGTGCTTGTGTAATGTTTCCTTTTGATTAGCCGTCTTTTATGTATTGAAAGTTCTGTATAGAAGACTTTCTTTAATTTTTTTCATGAGTTCAAAACAAACTGCTGTAATCCTATTTCGTTTTAATTTAAAAGGTAATGGCTGGTGATACATTTAATTAAGCATGTACACTAGGTTGGAGGCTGCACAACCATTGCCATTCTGTCTCTTTAAGTCATTCTTTTATATTCTAGTGATCTGAACAGTCTTATAATGTGGGTTTTTGTTTTGTTTTTTTTAAGCCCAATTTTGGGCTCTAAATGAGTATTGGCTTAAAACTCTTTTAAAGCTCTTTGAATCTTAACTTTCAGGCAAAGATAGCTTCTCCAAAGGAAGAGTATTTAGACAGTGATGTTCATGGCCTGCAGAAAGGCAACATTTCTTATGTGTCAGTTAAAAATGCGTGCTGCTCTTCAACGTTACTCTTAGATGCCATCTAATGCATGCATATGTCCATATTTGCATATAGGTAAGCAATTTCTTTTTTTTATTGTAGTGCCAAGAAGTGATTGAGAGGTCTCTGAGCACTGCCACAGCTCTGGCAGATGATGTGGACTTCCATTCATTTTATTTTGATGTTTTTGGGAAGGGACTAATAAAGAAATCAAAAACCAGCCCTGATGCCTTCGTTCAACTTGCCCTGCAGCTTGCTCACTATCGGGTAAGAAGAACAGACTGCTTCTGGCTTATAGAATCATAGAATCATTCAGGTTGGAAAAGACCTCCAAGATCATCTAGTCAAACTGTCAAGATTGGACGTCTAGATTATAGAATCTCATTAAATTGGCAATGGTATGTTTGTGTACTATTAGTACGCAACTGTTTGTTGTGGTTAAAACACGTGGCTGTGTAAAGTACGCTGTACTTTACCTTCGCACTGCTTGTGCAAGGTCATTCAACGGAAGTTAATAGAAACGTGAAACAGATTACTTGCTGGAAATTCAGTGTCCAAAGGTTGGCTTATTGATGCTAATGCAGCTTTTTCTCTTCCCGTTAGTTGTTCTATCTCTAGATACTTTGTAGATATGAAGATTCTAGCAGGTGTGTTTTCCAGTAGTGTTATTATCTAAATGGTATTAAACTTATCTTTTAGTTGGAAGTTCCCCTTAATTGGGTAGTCATGGACATTCCCTAAGAAGATTAATAGAAGTGCCTGCCTGTTTTTTTTTTCCTGTTAGCTCACTTTTTCTAGTCTGTTTTCAGAAAACACCAATGTAGCAAAATGTGGGGCTTTTTTTTTTTTTACATTCTAGCTGTCAATGTTTGTTATTTACTGTCATTAGCTCCTCTAACTTTCTTAATGGCATTCCAAATGGAATGTCTAAGCATCCAGATTCCCTTGCTGCAATCACCATTTATGGTCTTTGTTACCATTGCTTAGGGTGGCTGTATGGCAAATAGTTTCATTTCTTCCCCCTTTTTCCCCCCCTTTTTCTTTTTTTAACCACCCATCCTCTTTATTTTAAGCTGAACAGACTTGTGGTCTGTTCTGATGTATATTTTGATCAGGAAGAGTTGCTAACGTGTTAAATAAGCTTTTACAATTTGTTAGCTTCTAATCTGTATGTTGGGCAGATCTATAGAAAATACAGAAGCCACTCTTTGGATTTTGCAGATCACTTTCAGTTTTCATATCCTTGAATCACATTCTTTCACATGCTTTTCATCCCCATGCTGCCATGCATCTACATCCTATTAAACTTTGGGTTGAAAATATTCTTAAGGATGTCACAGTCATCTAATTAACACAACTATGGTACATAATCTAGGAAGCCACTGAACTTTCTAGTAGTTTTTTGCTAGTTTTTTAATTGGTTTCTGTTTATAACAGACTGAAAAAGACTAGATATAAAATGCATGGTGTAGTCCTTGTTAATCCTTGCTGGTTTGGTTGTTCAACTAGTGTTTATCAAATCCCATTATTAATCTTATTTTTTTATTGTCTGTAGATAAGACTGTTAATGGGCTACTAAAAACTTAACGTTGTTTAATTTGTGGAATGATTTGTATCCTGTGTGCTTACCTTGAACCTTATTGTTGATTAAGAAAGAGGGGCTACGTTTGACTAAACCTTTAAGTCCTTATTTTTCAAATTTAAAGGACATGGGAAAATTTTCTTTAACATACGAGGCCTCTATGACACGCTTGTTCAGAGAAGGCAGGACTGAAACCGTCCGTTCATGTACTGTTGAATCATGCAATTTTGTTCGAACCATGGAAGACCCAAATGAAAGTGTAAGTTTACTGTGTTGTTTCCTAATACAATTCATAAGTCACATGGCTATCGCTACTTATTCATACAAGCTCCTTAATGGTTTTAAAAGATTTAAAGAAAGAGCTATGCCTTTGTTTTGAGGAAAAAGTGTAGCATCAGATAATTGTCTGAATCCTCCATTAGTATGACAGGAATTGAAGGCTATACCAAAGGTGAATGGCAGTAACCACCAGAATGCCAATGTTCACAGATCCTGAATTCCAGAAAACTGTGATTATTTGTGACTTTGTTACTTGTACAAGTAGTGCCATACCAGTTAGGCTTTCCTCCCTGATAGGGAAGCAAACATTATTCATAGGAAATAAGTAGTTGCTGTCATATCTTGATTTCAGTGGGCTTTTTAGTCTTTCTTGTGATCTGATGGCCTAGAGGAAAGCTGCTTGGTTTTGAAAACTTGGGCAATGCTGTTAAAGATGTTTGCTGTCAAAATGGAAGGATGCAGGACAGTCTGTGTGGAGGATAGTCATCTTGATGGCAGTCTGTTCTTTAGTCTACTGATAGTCGTGGTTTTCAATGGTAGAGTAGACTAAATAAATCATTGCATTTGCAGATTTTTCTAAGCTAAAGGGAGTTTCCATCTGCATGGGTAGAAGTTCTAATGAAAAAGATCTAGGACTATAATAATCAGTAACTCAGCACTGATGTAGCACGCTCAGTGTTATGCCATTGTGAAAATGTCAGCCCTCAGTTTAGTTTGTCTTGCCCTCTTATTTTTATCAGTCTTTTTTTCCCCTGTATTTTTTCCTCACCCTAGTATGGCCTTAGCTGGCATGGTATGTCCAGCTTTGGACACCACACTTGAGGTATGGATGGACTGGAGAGGGTCCAAACGAAAGTAACAAAGATCTAAACAGGATCTGTGAGGAGAACTTAAACTTCTTTATTCTTGCTTAGTCTAAAGAAGTGAACTTAGTGGGAAGAGGTAGGGAGCCAGGTTGTCCTCAAGTGGATAAAAAAGCTGATGCAAAGATGATGGGAACAATCTGTTCTCTTTCCCAAGAAGTAATGGACTTAAATTTTGGCACGAAACACATTAGGGAAACATTTTCTGCTACTAAGGATAATGAGTAGGGAAGTAAATAGTCAGAAGCCCGAAATGGATTTTTTTTTCTTTTAAAGTAAGTTACATAATGGTCCTTCAGGAAGGAGCTTTAGTTGATCTGATCTTAGTGCAGAGAAGTCTAAGTAGATGAACAGCTGAGGTTCTTTCCAGCTCAGTGATTCTATGAATAAATGTTCATGCAGGAAAACACTATGTTGTAGTTTAACCTTATTTTTTCTTATTAGCTGATGTATATATATTTAGAAGTGAATATTTGGAAATGACTGTTATACGTTGTCAACATTGGTAATAGCCAAAAATTATTGAATAGTCATATAGCATTTCATTAGAAAATTAATTTAAAAAATGCCAATTATTGCTACTGTGGACCTGGATTAAAAAGAGTTATCCTGGATGATCTTTAATGTGTAACTATTCCTTTAAAATGGAAAGAAAACACTGTTTAGAGTTTGAAGTTATTAATTCTTTATGTATAATTTCCAGCTTATTGCTAGCAACCTGCTAATCTTTATTTTGCTGCAGAAAATTATGATCGGGATCTGCTCTGATCTCCACTTACCTGAATGTGGCCAGTTACATAGAAATTACTTACCCTCTCTAGGAGGGAAATTAAATACTCTGGGTTCTTTGTAGTTTAGTGAGCCAAGGAAGTAAGTGAACGCTTATTTTCAAACCTTCCGTATGTCTTACAGGTTTATGCTAATTGTTTTCAGGTAATTGCGGCATCACTCTGAACCTGAACTCTTGATTCCCATTAAGGAACTTTATTGGGGGGTGAGGGTTGAATGCCTTGTGGCATAAAATACAGTGATGCTGGACATAAGAAGTGACAGGTTGCCATATTTTCAGTATTCCTTTCCATATCTTAAATCTTAAAATAGCTGTCTAAAAGTGAGTTTGGAACTGATATTTTCTTTCAGCCTGTGCATTACGTTCATACGTTGTTGTCAGTTAGCCTTCTAAAATAGCTGCTGAAATTCCTGCTTTTCTTAAGTTGTGTTGAGACTTGCTTTTCTATAGCTTTCTAAGAAGCTAAATATACAAAGTAATAAGCTACAGTTGTAATAGTGTTTGTTCCTATGGTTATATCACTTTTAAAATATTGATTTATTTTCATTTTGCACTGCTTACAGCAGGTAATAGCTAATACTGAAATAAAATATGAGGTCGAAAAGTGAGCGAATTCTAGTATTTGGTCTGAGTTGCCTGCATTGTCTTGTATTTTGTCCTTAAATGCTCTAGGCTCAAGAGCCGTTGCTGTAACTTAATTACTGTACCTCCACCCTCAATCCAGTTCACTTACCTGATTTTCTTCATCTTTATTTCATTTTTAGAATGAAAATAAGCTTAAGTTCTTCCGGCTTGCAGCTACCAAACATCAGCATTTATATCGTCTTGCCATGACTGGTGCTGGCATTGACCGCCATCTGTTCTGCCTCTATGTCGTTTCCAAGTACCTTTCTGTAGATTCTCCGTTTCTTAAGGAAGTAAGTGATCTTTATTGGTGTCTATTGATTTCAGTAAATAATTAGTGTTTACTTATTGTTTTCTGGTATCTGCTTACATACTCATATAATTCCAGTTTTCCTCAGAAAAAAAGGTAAGTGTTTAGATAGCATTGCTTAATGTTTACTGGTAGATTACAACTTGGTTTCATTTTGCTTTGTATCTACACTTACCAATGGGCATTTAGTAATGCTATATATATGTTATAGAGGTTTGCAAGAGAGATGTAATATGTATTACAAAAAATACTGGCTACTTGTGGCTCTTTGCATGTTTTCAAGGTATTACAACAGAAAACATATTTTCTCTTAATGTTTTATTGGAATTGTGGCAAAAAAAACTGTTATAAGTTAATGTGAGCTAAATCACTAATTGTGATTTTTTCCACTGTTTATTACAGTGACAAATGCTTTATTAAACCAGGTTTTAAGGTTGGGATTTATTTAAAAAAAAAAAAAAAAAGTTGTACATTTTTGGAAAATAAGTGTATTCCTGCTTTAAGTTAAGAAAAAGCAGCCTTGTACAACTTATGCAGCCTTTCAAGAAACTTCTATATATTGTTAGAGATTCTGCAAACTTAATGACTTACCATAGTATTTCACTGGGATTTGAATGCTGCCATTCTTGGCCTTATTAACGAGACCTGGTATACAGGGTTTACCAGGTTATAGACCAGATTTTTCTGTTTTGAAATAGCATTTCTGCTGCAAGAAATGTTGTTATTTTTTGAGAAATTGACATCAAGACCTCATATATGGCCTGCATATCGGGATAGGTTCAGTTGTTTCTTTTAACCCTATTGATTGATTGTTTCGTTAACGTGAACTGGAGTTATATTTAATACTGGCTTATTCAATGTTTACTAACTTATCTTGATTATTTCTTAAACTTGCATGTTCTTAAGCAGTATGTTGTACTTGATTGCATCCCTTTCATGTCTAACAAAGGTTTTGTCGGAGCCTTGGAGACTGTCAACAAGTCAGACACCACAGCAACATATTGATCTGAAGAAGAACCCTGAGATGCTGTCCAGTGGTGGAGGATTTGGACCAGTATGTTTGCTAAATACAAGTACCCATTTGAAAAAGTTTCATTTCAGTCTAAAAATTTCAGAGATGTAATACCTTAGTGTTGCACACTAAAAGTGCAGCACATGCTTTTAAATGTATGTGTTTAATGTTTTCCAAGATGTGGATGTGCTTAGAAAAAACATCTTTTTTTTCCTTGTCCCAAGGGATTATGGAATGGATTATTCCTGAGGAAATGCACAGTTGCCAAATGCGGTACAGGGCTCCATGTTCTGATAAGCTGGGGGCTTTTATCACATCACTTATGCCCAGAGATTTATTATGCCAGGCTATTATTACAGACAAATGCTTTATTAAACTAGATTTTAAGGTTGGCATTTGTAGAAGTAATTATTTCACTTTATTTCCTGATTAATTAAAAACATGTTCATGCTTTGTTTCCAAATTAAGCTAATTAAATTGGTATGCTAGCCATCCTAAATGCGAGTAGTGGCTAGGTTTTAAAAAAAAAAAAAAGCTTTCTACAACTTTCATAGTCTTTAAAGAAACTAGTGTATTTTTAGAAATTTAAAGAGCTTCTGACTTTGCTGTAGTATTTTCTACCAGGATTTGAATGTGACAGTTGATAATATTTGTCAACACTGTTTGTTAAGTAGATTTTACCAGGCAATAGACTAAATTCGTCTGTTTCCAAAAGCGTTTGTATTAAAAGAACAGTGAGAGGGATCACAGGACTGCTCCTAGAAATTAAGATAATTAGTCTATTTTGGTTGTTTTTTTCAAGATGGAAGCTAGTTTTATAGTCTTTTTGGTTGTTGGTGGTGTTTTTTTTCTTTTTAATTTTAGGTTTGTTTCTGATACTTTTAAAAGCTCTTGAGAAGTTGGAATTAATCTAAATGAATTGTAATGTTGCTCCTCCTAGTAAGCATCCATTCGATCATTGTAATGCTGCTTGCTGTAGTAGATTAAGTCCTTATCAGAATGTCTGAAAATGAGGGGTTGTCCGACAGTAAAACAGAAATTGCAGCAGTCAAAAACTAACAGTTATCTTCTCCATTTGCTTTTGCTAATGCTACATTGACTTCTTTCTTGCTATTTCTTCATTCCTTTTTTCTTTTCCTCCTTCAGTTGTCAGCCTTTCCAAATATCACTGTTTATGTATTTCCCTTCGTTTCTTGCATCCTTCCAAAAACTCTGCTTTGCTATGCTGGAATAGTCCAGTGATTCAGTACATCAGACTTTCCTCAATGGCTGTTTTATTTATTTATTTTTATTAGTTTTGTTGTTTTTCCCTGTTCTTTTGTTTTGGTTTGGTTTGTCTTTTTAAAGTGTTCAGTAGAACAAGGCCTTGTACCACTAATAGCGAGAAGGCTATCAGACTGCTCAGCAGCAGCAAAGAGCTGGAAGGATGAGGTTAAAGACCCTTTGGTTTAGGAAACAGAGGGAGGAGGGTGGCAGCAGGATACTTCATGTTTACTAGGTATACGTAGTATAACATCAGGCTGAAACTTGGGACAGGTAATGCTGCTAATATTTAAATCTGACCAGAGCTCTGCTCATGATATGGGTGTTCAGAATTGTACAACTGCTGTCATGTTAGATGACTGCCTTTGAGCAAGTTCTTGTAATAAAAAGGCTTTATACTCCATGTTTATATACTATATTTTTTTTACATCTGCAGAGTGATTCCACGAAACAGGATGTTTAGGTGTATATATATTCCTTTGTACTTAAGGACTGAAGCTGTATAGCTGTTTAGGACCAGACGTTGATAGAAGTTCTTTGAACAACTACTGTATTTCAAAATCTGAAACTTCAGAATGTTGGAAATATGACAGTTCTGTTAATTCCATGTTCTTCAAACTCTTCAAATGAGACCAGAGCTGTTTCTTTAAGTGGAAGCAGTCTTCAGAAATGCTGGATTAAATGTTAAAGCTTAATTTTTGCTTCAGGAAAAACTGCAACTGATGTTAAAAACTGCACAGTGAGAGTTGTGTAATTATGTATAAGATTGTGTAGAAAATGAAGGAAAAAAATTAGCACTTGTTTTTGTCTTTCTTTCTCTAGGTGGCTGATGATGGTTATGGTGTTTCTTACATTATCTTGGATGAAAATTCTATCCATTTCCATGTCTCCAGCAAAATCTCTTGTTCCGAGACAGTAAGGGACAATTCTTTCCTGTGGTTTAATGAATTTGTCCAGATATCTGCTTGTAAAACTATTCTACTCATTGTCTAAAAATTTTAGTGATACTTGCAATGTTGTTACACTGTGGGTTTTGACACCTGTTACACCTGTTTTTGTGGTTGACATATGCTGTATGTTAACTTTTTTTCTCAACTTTTATAAACTTAATAGCTTTATGAATCAAGGAAACCATATGCTACTTCACTTATGCTTTCAGGCATAAGGAAGGCCATCTTTACGCGGGTGTAGTTCCTGGAATTTATGTGAAATGACTCATACCTGTCCCATAAACAGTAATATAGGTGTCTCCTGTTTTTTGTTGTTATAGTTTCAGTTTGATTTGCCTTTGGCTGCAGTTGTAAAGATAATGAAATGTATGCTCTTTATTCTTTGAATTTGCTTGGTCTAAGTAGTTCTGAAAGAAGTTGACCCATAAATTGTAAACTGTGCTTGGGAAACATAATTATCATAATTTATCAGAGTAACACCCATCTATTAGAATGTCGTATATGTCATCTGTTCACTATCCTGCTGATTCAGAAGCATTTATTGAGTGAGCTTTGATTCATCCTTCCTCTTTGTCTTATGATATGCTCAGTTTTGGCAGGATCACATTGCTGAACTAGTTTTCCTCTTTTGACCTTAACTTGTCCGAGAGATCTCGATGTCTTCGGTTAATCATTAAAGATTAGAAAATACGACTGTGTTCTTACATAGTTCAAATTGTTTTTCAGGTGCCTTTTAGTTTATACATTAGATTTCCCTGTAATTTTATGTATCAGTCAAGGCAAAAGTCCATACAGAGAAGGCAGCACATCATGTGCCTGGCCTTGATATTAAGCTGTCTCTGCAGTAGGTTTTATAATGTAGCTAATGATTTATATTTGTAATTTTAGTTTCTTCCTTGTACCATTCATCTGACAGCATGAAGAGTTTGTTTGCACTTAAGTAAATGTGTTTTTCATTTTCAGTACTTTATGTAATTCTTCAATGGTAATAGTTTCAGGATTCTGGTAGAAACTCAAGTGAAAAATGTTTTCATGCTTTTTCACAACTACTAGGTTGTCATACACTTTCTGAACATTCTTCTGTCTTCTGAATATCAGCTGTTACGTAATCTTCATGTATAAAATAGATGTCTTGTTTTTGACGTCATAATACATAGTTATAAGCACATGTTTTCAAAAGGAGATTCTCACTTCTCTGTATAGAAGCAAATACATAATGAAGAACCCATCAGACAGTAATAGCATAAACCTGAATTAATTTATATAGCATTAGAATTTTTGTGGCTTAAATCCTGAAGTTCTAAAATTACACAATGTTTAAATTCCTTTTTTTTGCTTAAAAGATAACTGTTGCCTGACTGTACTCATAGTTTTTGTTTGTTTGTTTTTAAGGATTCTCATCGCTTTGGAAAGAACATCCAAAAAGCAATGGTTGACATCATGGGTTTATTTAACCACAGTAAAAACTGTACAAAGTGATTTGCCGTATTGGTGCAAAGCAACCTCCTGTTGTCGGAATGGGGACTCTTCTGAACAGTGAATGAAAGCAAGGCTTGTCAAACAATAGCTGGTGAAGAAACTGAGTCACAATCCTATTGATCATCTATGAAAACCTTAGCAGTGGCTTGAATGTTTCATGATTTTTTTCCAATATTTTGGAAGAATTTATTTCCACAAAGGGTGTCTTTTGAAAACTCGTATGTTTCTAGGGATGAAGTATAGCATTATTGCATGAAGGTATGTGTATTCTAACTCCTGCAGTTTTCCCTTAATTTGTATACCCCTGCTCTTTTTTTTCCCCTTTCTTATAATTATTTGAGTCTACTTCCCTTCCTGAATGGAAGGGATAAAACATATCAAGTCTTAAACTCAAATCCTATGACAGGTTTGATTTGGTATGTATTGATAGTAGAATGTTCTTCAAAGTATCTGCTGCTTTATGTCAATGAATGACAAAACTTGTGGCTATTTACCTTCATTGACTTCCTTAAAAGTAATTTCTTCAAAATGCAAAAAAAATATTTATATGTATATATACGCGCACACAGTGAATCACACCCCACTAGTGTAATATAAACCCAGTGCATCACACTCAACTAGTGTAGTGGAATTTTTTTATTTTTTTGGAAAGTATGTGCTACAGTGAGTAGTAAAATGTTATGTAAATTAGAAGGTATCACATTTTTCTTATTACTTACAAGCACGTTTGCCACATTGTTGATTTTTGTTTCCATATAAATGGACCTGTGTGCTTGTTCATGCCAGTGCCTTAGAAAAAAAATTCTAAACCCAGGAAAAAAATCTTATGCTGGGAGTCAGTTTTACATTATTTTAGTGGTGGGTGAGGGGAAATAGTAATGCGTATCTAGTTCTGAAATTATAACTAGGTGGATATGACATAAGTAGACTTGAATATCTTTGTGTATGGTGCAGCTAGGTTCAAAGCTCTAATGAAATGATTTCATATTAAATAGCAAAGATCATTCTCTATGAAATGCAGGAGTAACTGTTTCAGAGCTACAGATACTCATCAGCTTATTTTGCTGAACAGTGTCAGTGCTCAGCTGAGGTAAGTTTGAGTCCCAGGGAATTGTAAATTTATTTAAACACAAGCCTGTTGGATTGTCTGGGAATCAAGGCTGACTGTAGAGTTTGAGCAATTGCAGTCTTCCTTCTTTCAGCCTGGAAGGACCAATACTACATGTGGCCAGCTATCTACATGAGAAAAGCTGTGAAGGCAGTAGAAATCAACTCTAGAATGGGGAAATCCTTATCAAACCCTTCCTGGGAGATGCCCTTGATCAAGCAGTTTCTGGAGGATACAACAAGAAATTAGGGTAGGGAAGCAGGGTGGACAATTTCACTGAAAAGCGGGCATAATATTTCCGAGTGCAGAAGTAAAATGGTTACTACAAAACCGAAGTAACTTGGTGTGTGATGCTTCTCTTCCGCAGGCTTTATTGGTGTCATTGCTTTTTTAGATCATGCAATGCAGTGTACCTGGTAGGGCAACAAATTTATTTCTCTGGGAATGTAAAGTACACAATGTTTAGTAATACAGTAAGTACTGCTCCAGAGCTATGCTAATTTTGAAAGCACTCTGGGGAATGATACAAAACGTCTCACTAGATTTTTGGATGTTTTCTGGCCAGTATTTCTAACTTTATATGCCTCTTCCTGTGTTTTTTTGTGATGTTCTAGATATTAAAACACGTGTGTGTATGTTTGAGGTAGGAAACCTCAACAAAGATCCAGTATGCATCCAGTATGTAAGCAAGTATATGCTTACATAAAGGACCCCCCATAGAAATTGGCCAAAGACTCTCATTATTCGATTGGATACAGTGTGTGGGAAAGGAGACTTTGGAATAAGCCTTACTGCAGCTGACAGGCCTGGCATTTATCAAACTACTGCAACAACATTACTAGTGATATATTCTTTTGGAGCTGCAGAAATAATGCACTGTTTTTGTATTGACCACTGACCAATCCATACGTAAATTAACATAGGGCATATTAGCTTGTAGGATTTCAAAAAAAAAAAATAATTTAGATTTGACTCTCAGGTTTTAAATGTTTCAAGTCTAATTGTAGTTAGTGCAGTTATCAATGCAATTTTACATTCTTAGAGAGTAAGTATAATTGGCACAAAGTTGTTTTTGTAAATGTAAATGTTTAAAAGAGTGGTGTTAAATGTATTTTTTTTAATTTGGGATAGATCATAATTCCTAAACAGATAGGATTTTATTTCATTTCTTAAAAACATCAACAGTGTGTAAATAAAATATGCTTTTTGGATGTAAATCTTAGCAATCCACAGTGAATGTAGGCTATTAATAAATAATTAATTTAAATCTTGATGTTCGATATGTGTACATACAGTAAAACTACTTGCTTCTTTGCTCAAAAGCCATAGGAATGTAATTGAAATTACTTAGAGTTGAATGAACTTTCTAGTACAATGTACTTTATTGTTGGAGTAAAATGTTTTAGAAAAATGATTCATCCATAACTAAACCTTGAATCCCTTGAATCACTTCTCGATTAGTGATAAGAGTTCAGGTTAGGATTGACTAGGTAGTAAAAGTCAGGTTGAATGATGATAAATTAACCTGTGTATTAAATAGCAGTGTGGAATTGATTGAATACCTCGAATATGCATTTTCAGAATTTCTTGATTCAGCTATTTAATGCAACAGAGTAGGAGAGGCTTTGGTGCATTTAGAGGCTACCATTGTCCAGAATTAAAACCATTCCAAACTGAATATTCCTTTAAGGGTTGAGCTTCTGAAGGATGAAACAGGTGTGTGCCTGACCTTGAAAATCATGATTCTAATTCAGCCTTTGTACCAATTGCTTTCTTGTATAAAATGTATTAAGCTGTTTTTTTTTTTTATCTTGTTCACTTACTCTACTGTGGTTAGTAATTTACATTCAACACTGTGTCAATGTTCTACCCTCTTCTGTGACTTCAAAAAATAAAGTTTCACAATTACCACTACTCAGTAAAATGTTTTTGTGTCTTTTGTATCTTCTTTCTGGCTCCCTTGCTCCCATTCCTGGGCTTGTGAAATAATTGCTGTTAAATCCAGTTAGGAACGGTAGTAGGAGACTATTCAGTGTATTTTAGTAGTTAAATTATTTTAGTAGTTTCATAGATGTTTTAGCAGTTATGTAAATACTTTGCTAGGTAATGAACAATTTTTCAGGGTCAGTAGAAAGAAACAACATAAGTCTTTAGTCCAGCTTTCCAGCAGCTATTTGTACCTCATAAAAAAAAGTTTCTGTGAAACTGCCTACAAGCCAGTAAACAGCACTGGGTTTTGCTTCACAGTTAATAGTAATCCAATATAGTAGTGAGTTGTAGAAAGGGCTTTAGGAGCAGAACCTGGAAGCCAGTTATTTCACAGAATCGCACAATCACAGGATAGTTAAGGTGGGGTGGAACCTCTGGGTCCATCTGGTCCCACCCCTGCTCAATCAGGGCCACCCAGAGCAGGTTGCTGAGGACCACGTCCAGGTAGGTTTTGAAGATCTCCGAAGTGGAGACCCCACAGCCTCTGAGCAGCCTGTGCCAGGGCTCCATGCACAGCACGGAAGGGCTTCCTGATGTTTAGAGGGAACCTCTGTTGTTCCAGTTTGGGCCCATTGCTTCTTGTCCTGGCACTGGGCACCACTGAAAAGAGCCTGGTTCTGACCTCTTTGCACCTTCCCTCAGGTATTTATAGACACTGATAAAATCCTCCAAGCTCCCTCCAGACTGAACAGGCCCAGCTCTCAGTCTCCCCTCATAGGAGGGATGCTCCAGTCCCTCCATCAGTTGTGGCTGTTCTTCAGGCACTCTCAGTAGCTCAATGCCTCTTGTATGGGGCAGCCCCGAACTAGACCCAGTATTCCAGGTGTGATCTCACCAGTGATGAGTAGCAGTCTTCCACATAACAAATTATACCTTTGGCTATAACAAACAATAGCTTATCTAGTACCAGGGCTTTGGGAATCTTTGACTTCTTGTAATGTGAGATAATTTCCAAGAGAGGAGGGAGAGCAACTCCCATCTGAGAGCCTTCGGCTCTACATTGAAGAACATCCCCTGAAGCAAGAGGTGAAATTTAAATAGAACTGCCATCAAGTAAAGTGACGGCCTTTGCTGTTCCTCCATATTTAACAAAATTAAAAAAAAAAAAAAAAGGGTAAAGAAAGGCACTCTCTAATGTTTATGCAGTGGATAGTAGAAGGAAAAGCAGTTGCTGGGTTATAATTTGTACAGCTGGAGAGTAACTACTGCTTTTCTCAGGACACAGCAGGAAATTTTAATGTGCCTGCAGTGTTTTGGTACCAGCTGCCCTGAACAGTAGTGAACTAAGGTTTACTCTTTCGGCATCTGCCTTGAAATACTTAATAGTTTTGGTTTGTTTCCAATTTCAAACTGTCTTGAGCGCCCTGTGTGGAGAGCCGGCGGCCGTTGCCCGCGGGCGGGGCGTTATAACGCGTGCGCAGCACCGGTAACGGCGGGGGAGTGCGTGTGTGACCCGCGCACTGAGGGGACGGCGGCGGCCCCCGGGGGAGGTGAAAGCCCTGGGGAAGGGGCAGGGTGATCCCACGGCCGTGCAGGTGGAGCGAGGGGCGAGTCCCGCCCTGGGGGTGTCCCCGAGGGGGTCGTGATGGGTGCATGTGGGGCTGAGAGCCCTCAGCCGTCCCTGTCTGGCTTATCCTAACGCTTGAGTCTCCGCGCGTTGGTATGGTCTGAATCCAGAAATAGGAGGGATGGCAGCTTAATGTTGGCATTGTGGTACATAAAGGGCAGGGAGGAACCTTGTCTGCTTCTGACAGTAGTGACACGAAGAGCATTTGCTCTCACTGGGCTGCTTAGGGCTCTGAACTTGAAGCAGCATGATTATTGCTCTGCAAGCAACACCTCTGTCCAGGCTCTGTGCTAGGACAGATTCGATTGCTATTTGGCTTTAGTCAAAAAAAAAAAAAAAAAATTCTGATTTAAGCCTGAATGCTGCTAACATGTTTAAAAGTTACGAGGACATGTTCTTATGGTAAAAAGCAGCTGTTTGTGTTGGGGTGGTGGCCTGTATTTTCTAAAAAGCAGATTCAGGACCCTAACAACCACTTGCAGTGTTAAATTTTTCAGTTTCATGTTAATTGAATCAATCTTTAGTATTGCGTGTACTTAGTCTATTTCATTCAATTCTAGATATAAAAGCTATTCAGAAGAATACTGAAATAGAAAATGTAATTATATTCAAATAAATGAGAAGGAGCTGATGGACTGTCTATGACTATGGAGAATCAGATATTGCTCGATATAAGATCGGTTATAGATGGTGGACTTGTAACTGAAATATTTAGTCAAAATAATCCTTTTATTTCTGAAAATTTTAATCTGGAAACTGCAGTAATAAATAATCAATTTGAAGAAGGATTGTCATCTAGTCAAGGCAATCATTTATGCACTGTAAATGTGGGAGAGACTCTGTTGGATCACTTCAAGTATCCTCCTACCATTGAAAATCAGAATGCAATAGCAAAAGCTGAAATATATCCACATGGAAACAACAGCTGTGGCAATGAAGATCTTGGAAATTACAAGGAATTAAATCTTCCAGAAGAAGTTGAACATACATGTTCACCTTATCTGCCTTCAGATGGTGTCCATTTTCTTTCTTCTGTTATGACACAGCATAAAAATTGCAGTGTTCCAAATTCAAGCGTTTTGTCTTCAGAAGGAACAGTCGATCAAAATGTCAGAACTATACCAGTAAGATTAAGTGAAATAGGAATTTTGTATGTGCTTATTTGTGCTTGAAATGTGGGGAATTGCCACATTAAAACTTACACGGGATCCACATTATGTTTAAAGTTACATCTTAAATTTTATACTATAACAAACCTAGTAGTAAATACAGAAATAAATTTATGTTTTGTATTGCCATAAATAACATGCAGTGAACGTACAGTTCTGAGTGTTGTTTTATATATTACTATTGGTATTAGCAAGTATTAGGTAATTGTACAAATTACAAATAATGTATTAACTTTTAGTTCTACAGGTGACTCACTTGACATCTTAAAAAGTATAGTCCAAATGAGCTAACAATTAATTAATTTGCAACAGTAAATTGTGGTTTGTATTGTTAAATCTCTGTAGAGAAAGTAGTTTTGTAAGTGGTGTACTTTCTACATTTGGCAATGTTTTTCTGTGTATTTTGAAGGTAATATCTATGTTGGTTCAGTTACTATCTATAAAGTATTATCTATCATTGAACTTTCTGTGATGCTCACAGGACCAAATCCATCTACTTTATGCAGACTAATCATATTTAGAATACTTTTGTGTGCTGCTATCTTTCTTTATGGTTGTAGAGTATCTACAGAAATCTTTCTGCAGAAATCCCCTAATTTTGTTTTTGCTCTGTGGGCTGCTATTAGAGGAGCACTGAAGCTTTGTCTGAGAAATTATCTTGAAATCCCAGCAAGGTGCCAGTCTGAAGTCATGTGGCAGCTGTGGGGCTATCTGTGCAGGAAACCTCCCATCACAGAACCCATTGCTTACACTACCCAGCCCTCTGCATTTCGCAGTGGCATTTCATCCTGAGATGCTCAAAGTCTACCATGACATTTACCTTACATGTTTTAGGTTTCTTTCTGATTTCAGGTTATGGTTTAAAAGGATCTCTGGCTTGGGAGTTTCTCTACACTCATGCTCAATATTATCAGTAGTTCTTTAATAATCAAGATAATAATAATCATCTTAAGTCTTTTGACCTTTTGATAAGATTCAAATTTCTCCAGAAAATAGAGGTATCAGTAAGGCACAACAGTTCCTTTATTCAAAATCAAGCTGCAGGTAACAAACATTTGTTAGCCTTGGGTCTTCTATACAAAGGGTCTAAAAATGAGATTTAGAAAGAGTCTTTCTGACCAGCTGTCTTCCTGTTACCCTCAGAGTTTACCACACTAAATCTGCGTTTTCTTAATCTGTCCTGTTTCTTGAAGGTATTAGAACAAAATTATAATTGGGTTATGAATACTTTTACTGAAATAAAAAAGCTGATTGGCTGTGTCTATGCTGCTTGCTTACCCTCCCAAACTGCTGTCTATATTATGTGGAGGAAGTAGAGAACATAAAGACAGACAGCAAATTGTCCAATTCAAACAATCTCGATCCTAATTTGAGACTAAGAAATAGTTGGTTTTTATCTTTTTCCATTTTCTCTTAATTTGCTTTAATACTGAAAATACGAAAGTACGTATTAGGTATGATGCTATTATAGTTACAGGTATATTAGATCTGATCCATTGTTCAGATCCATGTTCATGATCCATGGTTCAGATCATGAACCATGTTCACATGTTGAACAGAAAATGGAGAAATAATATTCACCTTTCAGTGGTATCTGGTAATGCTGGATGCAGCATTTATGTGCTTAATTATATCTTGAAAATGTAAATAATTTCTAATTTTGAAGGCCACTATAAATCATTTTTGTATATTTGTTTGGCTTTTTAAAAATGAGACATTTAATGTATAAAATAGTTATAAATTAAACATTCTTTTCTTCAGGTGTTTAGACCATTAATACCTCCAGCTGCAGGTGAGAATAACTGTATTTGTTATGACCACTATAAGGGAATCCAAACCAGTCCTATGCAGTCAAAAAACTTGCCAGATTGCTTAAATGGTAAGTGCCTCAAGTGGCTGAGTGGGATTTTTTTTTTTTTCTCCAACAACCTTAGAAAAGCATTTAAATAGCTAAATAACAATTTCTAGATTTGGGAAATTGCAGTATGAGCCATTTCTGAAAATGTTAGAGCTAAGAAGGCTTGGAAGGAAACAGAAGGTTTGAAATGGATCACCATTTCTTTGTGTATGTTCATGTTGCTTCAGCCATGTAGTTGTCTTCCTTTTGATTTTTTCCTTGCTCCTATACCCCTTCTCCATTCATTTAGGGGAGTGTGAAGAAAATATTTCTTCTTGCAACAAAATTTCCCTTTTGGATTTTGTCGAACAATTTTTTTATTTCACTTTGAAGTCTGACCAGAGGTGTTAAAACTGGGGTTTGCACTGATACTGCTGATGATAGTAAGCTCTTGAGTTGATGTATTCTGCCTGCTCACAACCATGCTCAGGGTTAAACCAACTGCTAGATTTGGTCTTGAAAGGGTAGTTTTTCCTGAAGTCTGAGTGGACCAAGAACAGTGAAGAAAGTTGCCTTCTTTTTTGATGTGGAATGTAGTCTGCTCTCTCTAATGTTATCAAGGAGACTTATTTAACAAATATTCTCTATTTGCAGGGTGATACTTCAAATCTGTTCTTTCTGTGATATATTGTTGTGGAATTCACCTTTTACCAGATGTTTAAAATTTATAATACCATGTTGGAACAATGTAATGTGGCCCATGTTGTTTTTTGTATCCCTCAAAAGAATGATTGAGTTTCCTTTTTGTGTACCAAGCCTTGTATGTCAGCCAGTGTTAAACAGACAGCCTACTATCATGTAGATGCTATCTAGCAAAGCAAGTGTTCTCAAGTTGTTCTTTCTGGCATATAATGTCCCTTATAATGCATTTAGTCCCCCAGCCATTCTTTGTATGTTAGCAATATACAGTCTTTACAATGGAAGCTGACATATTCATCAGCCTTGCTAATGTAATGTCATTGCTAAATGAATTTTACCAGATGGGCACAATAAACCTTTTAGAGACATCAAACAAACCCATACTGAAGTCTTGTTTTTCCCGAGTCTGTCACAAGAGGATATTAAATATTCTTTCATAAGACTGTAATGCCATAGTGACATGAAAATCTGCCTTTATTAACACTATAAATGATCTCTTTGTATAAAAACACTGATTTCTTAGTAAACAAAATATTCTTTATTTTATATACTAGAATCTTCCAGCAGTATTTGTGGCTTACCTCAGACTAATGCTTCTGTCTATGATGAAATAGTAAGTATGCTTTTTTTTTTTAATTTATTGTATTTGTTTGGAATTCAAAATAGATATTAAAGCATGGCTATTAAGATGTAATACTTGATGTTTCAGGCTGAGGTAAGAGAGGCAATTAAAAAGGTTATTGAGAATTACCAAGACACAACAATTTTTTACAGTTCAAATGTTGGCAAATCTGGCTGCAAGTTATTAGCATTGCATGGTGTAGTGGAGGAACCCAGATGTTTACACAGAAATGATTCTAACCCTGTGGTGATTGTATTCTGTAACTGATAGCAGAATTGTATGCTAAAGAAAATTTTTAACTTATTTATACCACACATGCACAAAAAAATCCCACTTAATAAGCCCTTTGTCAAGACTAATAAGACTTCCTCAGACTCACAGTCTAAATTTTATCAAGTACAGTGCTATTTTGTATATAACATATTATTTTCTACTTACCTATACTTGCTAGAAGCAAATATGATAATATAAAAATTACCTCACAAAGGAATCACTTCTAAATAAGTGAAATGAAACCTTGAAACAGAATGTGGTGTTTTCTGCTTAGGGAACCGAATCTTAGACCAGCATACTAGAAAACTAGAGTTAAAAAAAAAAACAAAAAACAACACATACAGAACATGCAAAACACTCCCCATGCAACAATTTAGAGAACCACGAGTCCATCTCAACTAGCTTGAGAAGATACAGTATGGTACTTCAAGAGCTGCTTCCAGAACCAAACAAAGTGAAAGGGTCAAAAAGCAAACAACTTAATGCATAATAATGAGTTTGTCTGAGAGACTCCAGTCTGTGATTATGCAGCTTTATGAAACACATTGCCCTTATGAAAACCTTTATATCTTTATGTTAAGAATTAAAGTTTCTTAGATGAAAGCTAATCATTAGTTATTTATTCCAGGTAATCTGTCAGTTGGAAGGAGGTACTCAAATACTCTGCATAAACAATTGTGCCACACAGGAACTAAAACCAGTTTATGTATTGCCCCAGTATCAAGACCAACATAATTATCTTCAATCTGGTAAAATGAAAGTTAAAATTATCTCTAACATGTCAGGTAGCAAGCATATCATGGTTAATGTGCAACTGCATATGTTTATGTTCTAACACAGCAACAGTGGGAGATGAGCCAAAGTTAGTATAGCTATCACAAGTTATTACATTATTTTATAACTGAAAAATGCTAGGCACTTCAATGTAATAAGAAAGATGAAATGAATATGTTGAATACAATGCAAGCATAAATATTTGCATACATTTGCATTTACCCTAACTTGCCACCAAGTGTCACTGTTTCTGTATAAAAGAAGAGCAGCTTTGAGGGCTCAGGTATACTTTAGCCTTGGGATTTAAAATGTCCCACTGATTTTTGCATCATTTGGCGAACTTGAATTACCATCCATTTTTAAAGAAGGTGCTTTCTGAGGCCCTAAGTTAACAGTTTAGCTATTCCAATGTTTAGTGGAGTAATACATTTTCATTTTAGAAGCAATACAATACTTGAGAGAATATTTCTTTACCGAAATATAGCTTCCTCAAACATAAACATGGCTTATTTCATTATTTATCACTGCCATTTTATTTATTTAAATTGTTAATAATTATGTATTATTTTATTAACTTTATTACAGTGCTGTGTGTTGATGTCAATGTGAAAATAAAGCCTTTTAATATTAAGCACCATACAAGCACAGATACTATTCTCAGTATCAATAGATGCTGAGTGTTTACATCGCAGTAGGTGCTCTAAGTGTAGAGCATTTTTATTTATATTTATCAAAGCGATAACCAGGCACATTCAAATTAAAGTTCCTATAAAAGAAATTCAAGCTCTTGTTCATTTGCTGTAATATTAGAGAAGAAAAAGCTGAGGAGAACACTTTTTTTTTTTTTTAGTTTTTATTTGCTTGAGCTTTTTTCCATTTTACTGATCTTCCTAGCAAGGAAAAAGTGTAGGTCCAGGAATTATATCTAAAAATTTCTAGGAACTAATATCTTCAACTTTTTAATTAAGCTGTCTTTTGACTTCCTTTTTTCTATCTTTCTTAATTTAAATGGGAAAGAAGTAAATACAGGCCTAAGATTAATCTTGTAATCTCAGTATGACTAATATTTGCTTTTTACTACATAGGCTAGGATACTCATGTACTTCAGTGCAGTTCCTCATCAGGACAGCTATGGATTTCTCCATGGATTTTTAGTATTTCTTTTTTTCATAAGTTAAAGATCTCCATTACAGATACACTGTCAAAATTCTAGAAATTCATAAAATAAGAACTTGGGATAAGCACGTTTCAGCCATTTTTATTATCTTATCAAAATATTATAACTCTATGCCATTATGCCATTTGTATTTTAATGTTCTTGATGTCATAGAGTAAAAACAACCTGTGCTCAAATTCCTAGCTTACAAATTGGTGATGGATTCTTCTTTAAGTTTTTGTGTGTGTGTGTATATGTGTGGTCAGCTTTTTATTCTTGTTCTTTGCAATGAAAAAAACATTTCTGGAGAGAGAACTTCTAGGCCACAATTCATTCATTCATTCATTGACACAATTGTAGAGTAAGTTTGGTTTCTAAAGTAAATTGTAACAGGAGGTGCAGACAGAAGACAGACGGTGTCAGGAAAGTAATGTTTTTTTATTTGTATAAGAAGTTCAAGCTACCTATTTGCAGGTATGTTTAATTAAAAAATATTTATGCAAAAAATAAACTGTATACACTGAGTAGTTCTGCAGTCTTCAGGTAAATATCTTCTTTTCAGATGTGGGCAACCCTGTAACAGCTGTACTGGGGCAGTATTTGCCTGTTTCAGGTAAACTGGATCTCAATGAGCAAGAGGTAAAGAAGCTTTATTCTTTGCATTTATTAAGTAGCAGCATACATTCTTTTTACTTTTCTTAATATGGGTCATTATGTCTATGTCAGGAATAACAACTGTGAATTTTCTAAAGACAGTTTAGTTAGTCTGGACAGATTAGTTCTGCACCCAATACAATTTCTGTATATAAAGGTATCACAGAATCATGGAATAGCAGAATGGTTGAGGTTGGAAACTTCTGGAGATCATCCACTCCAGCCCTCATGCCAAGCAGGGTGACCTGCAGCACGTTGAGCAGGATGGCATCCAGGCAGGTTTTGAATATCTCCAGAGAAGGAGACTCACAGCCTCTCTGGGCAATCTGTTCCAGTGTTCTGTTGTCCTCACAGTAAAGAAGTGTTTTCTCGTGTTCAGATGGAACTTCCCTGTGTTTCAGTTTGTGCCCGTTGCCTCTTGTCCCAGTTTCAGAATTTTCTGGAAATAATACCAAAATTAAATATATAGTTTTCCCTGAGAAAAATAAATGTATTCCAGTTTTCAGAACTTGAATTTTGTATTTAAATAGATTATATTATTTCTCAGAACTGTTATGCAACTCTTTTGGAGGGAGGGGGTAGGAAGGCATATTGGCTTTTACAGAAGAAGGGGACTCTTTTCTTCCAGTAGAATTCTTTACACTCTCCTCTTGATTAGGATTTAGTAGTCATTACATCTGATTAAATCATAATTCTTTCATGTTTCTTTTTTGCTGATGGAGTAAGTGGTAGAAAAGTATTTCAATTTATTTTTAAAAATGAAAATCAAACAGAAGACCAGAAATCTTTGCAGATGTTTGATTTCTAGTGTGTTACTTCCAACAGAGCTGTTAGCAAAAATCACTGCAAATTTTTACCTGTTAACTTCTGATTTATGTGAAATGAATATGTGATGTCAGTACAAGCACAGCAGATGGGTTGTGAATAGCAATCACTGTCATAAAGGAGGGAATTGAAAACCCAAGGGCCAGAGGGAACAATCAACTATAGAGTTTTTCAGCACTAGAAGTAGTATATCAGCATATTTGTGCCTAAACATTCTGGCATAGTGATATAGGCAGGACAGCTATTCTTTTCTCTTTAATTTTATACTCGGTCTGTTGTTCCGTAAATTTCTTCTCTTGCTTTAAATATATTAATTTTCCTCTTCCTTATGGTCAGCTAGATCAATCACCAATTAAAATAACCATGATTTACAGTTACTCACAGCCCCTCATTTTACGTGTATTAACAGCATAATCCTATTTGTTCTTCCCTTCTCTCTCCATAACCAGGCTGTTATTAATCGTATATCTGAAGAGACAACAGATCTGCAGTCTGTTTTGTTGGCCTGTGATCTAATTCTTTTTTAAAAATTTGCCTAGTCTTCAACCAATTAGATGTCATATGGTAGATGAACATAATGTAAATTATCAAGTCACTAGCCAGTTTCAGTTGACTACTGGAAATAAAAGCTACTGAACCTAGAATTATCAGTATGTTGAAAACAGTAAGCTAATACTGCAGCACTGAAAGCTGTTCTTGGTACTTCACGCCAGGGGAAATGGGGATCCTGACATACTGAGCAGTTTCACAGAGGAAATGCATGCAATATTAATGGCTTTATACTTCTATGAGTTTTATCACTATTCATGGCAAACAAAGCATCCTTGGAGCATTTTCTCAGTGTTACCTTATCTCTTCTAACTCATGGGAGTCTTTTTAAAAACTTAACATAAACTAGTTATATGCATTTTATCTTAAACAGTTTGAACATGGATCCTTACAATCGGTAGCTAGCACTGCCACGTTCCAGCCAGAATCAAACCTGCAAGTGAAAGTGCCTTCAGCTGGGTAAGATGAGTGAAACATTTAGTCCATGATGACTTCTGAATTTTATACTGGAAATGACTCCTAGACATCTTTGTGTTACATGGCTGCTTCTCTCTTGTAACCCAAATGCAGTTCTGTACAAATGCTTTCTGTATATATCTCGGTGGTCATGAAGCCTGTTGCTGGTGGTCAAGGCTGTCTAGCATGGTTCCAGGGTTTCTTAGGATCAATGCAATTGTGGTGTCCATGTGTCTGAAAAACATTTAATTTTCTGAATTAGTGAATATGTTTTCAAATGTAAATAATGTGCTTTGCCCTTATTTCTAACACTAATGGAATTCTTTAATAATATTTAATTGGAGATCATTGTTAAATACAAGGCAGATGCAACCCCAAGGTGAGAGGTGAGAACACTTTGCAGTTGCTCAACCATCACTGGATTCTGTGACTGGGGGCTGATTTGCCCCAGGTAGTGACAGCTGGTGGGTAGCAGGAGATTACAGGTTATTTAGTCTTCTATTTTTGTCACCCGCTCTGTGACTCTACACTCGTTAAGTAGCTCCAATAGTGCTAAGGGAAAAAAGAAAAAGTTTTTATTGTTTTAAATATATAGACTAAATTTCATAGTAGCTGTATTTGTATATTTTTTTCTAATTTTTTTCCTTTTTCAACCTGTGTAGCCTACCTTCTCATTCAGGGTTTACAAAGTCTAAGAAACCATGTAACTGCACAAAATCTCAGTGTCTTAAATTGTAAGTAATAGTTTATCAACATTTAATAAATGCTAGTAGCAGTGTATATATGAAAGGATAAACATACAATAAATGTATTCCACTGAACAGTCCATAGGTCTCAAAAATTACTCCTCTGATCCTGAGTTAGAAAGATCAATAATTTATGTAAACTAACGTTCACACAAGCTCAGAATTTAGTGCAGAGTTTTGGATGACTGAATATAATAAAAAATAAGGAAAATACAAAAAGAAGCTAGAAGGTACTGATCAGTGTGTATTCAGAAAATAGTTTATAGAATGTAAATGCTGTATAGTGAAGTATCTATCTTGCTGCTATACATAAGAATATATGCATAAATATTATGCACACAGTATTATTATATTTATATGCATAAATATTATGCACATAAATAAGATGCATGGAGCTGTGTACATAATGATTACAATTTGATTCATCTGTGGAGTGGGCATGTTTTACAAAATGTAGAACTGAATGAGAGAGAGAAGGTTTTTGTATAGGTTTGGATATGATTAAATGACAGAGGAAGGGGACATTTTTCATGAATAGAGACCATAAATTCTGTCTCGAAGTAGAATAACATTTAAAAGCAGTTAATCTTTTCATTTCTTATTTTGTCTTACATGTTAATCACAGATATTGTGATTGCTTTGCCAATGGTGATTTTTGCTGCAATTGCAACTGCAATAATTGTTACAACAATCCACTTCATGAAACTGAACGATTTAAAGCCATTAAGGTAAAAAACAAAAACAAAAACAAAAACAGACCGGTATCATCTTTGTGAAAAATATGTATGAAAAATACAGCAGTATTGTTTTTTCTGTAGTAAAAGTCCTTGAAATGTTCTTTTTATATTAAGTAGCACTGTGATGTCTCTATATTTTTCGTACGTAAATAAATAAATTAATATACGTATTTAATTTCCTTTTATAGAACTTCTGATACTTTGGATTAAAACCATTCAGATAATCGAATGATAATTTTCATTCTTGGAAGGAAGTATGGAACCCCAAGTTTAATTTCAGAAATGTTTTCACTTGAAGGAAAATTTATTGTGTCCCCAAATTAGAAGTATTTAAAGGAAAACAAATTATCATTATCCAAATTATTATTCTCATTGACAGATCTTCTGCAATTTTCTGTGCCAGTCTTTCTGGTTGATTCATCAGCAATGCAAAGGTCATGCTTATCACAGCAGCACTGAACGCTGCACTCCTGAGAAGCGGTTTGCTTCTACATTTGGAAACTGATTTATTAGTGAAAGATGGAGTACTATGGGGGCTGATTTTTGTGTGCGTTTCAAACTGCACAATCTGGGTAATAATTTAATCTATTTTAGACATATATATGTCTGTTATGTTTTGTAAAGTTTAGAGTGAAAATGAAAGGTCTTATTCTACTGCTGATACTTTAAAATAAGGATATATTAATGGCTTTGTTATTCTTGCATGCTACTCTCCAGAACTCTTTTGTGTCACTCGGATCATCTCTGGATTGTACAAGAATTTGATCTAATTAGATTTATTACTTTGCTACATTCGACCAGTGGAAGCTACAGCAGTTTTTGGGATCAATGTGCAACAACTGGTTTTCAAATCAAATGCTCTTCAGTAGTTGTACTGATGGGGTTGTTGATGTCTGTCTTTCACTGCTGCAGATGGCATCCTGGTAGAGCATAAGAGATCTTGTCTGTCCCTGAGAAAAGCATATTAGCTTCTGTGCCATCCATAAATACTGAACATAAAGTGGACATAAACACTTTTTGTTTCAGGTTTGTCTCGATAGAAACCCAGAAGCTTTCCTACCAAAGATTGGGCAAACAAAACTGGGAGAAGTTAAACCTCACCATAACAAAGGATGCAATTGCAGGCGTTCAGGATGTCTCAAGAATTATTGTGAGTGCTTTGAGGTGAGTCAGGTGAATTTTCCTATTGTTGGTTATTACTTTAACATTGATTTTATTTTGTAACTAGTTCTTTCTTTGAATTGTTGATCATAACATTTTTTGAACATAGGGGTCACAGTCTCATTCTTGTCATGTCTTTGACTTCGAAGAACTGAATCTAGCTGAAGTTAAAATGTTTAGTATCATGAGCTCTCAGCCGATGCCTTGCTCCAGAAGAAATGAGGAATGGTTTTCATAGAATCATAGAATGGCTTGGGTTGGATCTTAAAAATCTTCTAATTTATCAGTGGGGATACACCCTCCTTGGCCTTTCTTTTCTGGCTGAAATACCTATAGAATCCCTTCTTGTTATTTTTTTTTCTATCCCTTGCCAAGCTCAGTTCCATTTGTGCTTTGGCTTTCCTGATCCCTTCCCTGCACATCCGGACAGCATCCCTGTCCTCTTCTCATGCCACATGTCCCTACGTCCACTTCCTGTGCATTTCCTTCTTGTGCCTCAGTTTGACCAGCAGGTCTTTGTTCAGCCATCCCGATTTTTTGCTCTCCCTTCTCACTTTCTTATGCAGGGGGATGGAGAGTTCTTGTGCTCTAAGGAGAACACCCTTAAAGAGTTGCCATTTCTGTTCAGCTCCTTTGTCCCTAAGGACAGTGTTCCAGGAGACCTCATCCACTAGGTCTTTAAATAGCTGGAAGTTCACTCTTTGGAAGTTCAGGGTCCTGACTTTGCTCTTTTCCAGGCCTGTATTCCTTGAGATCATGAACTCAACCAGGGCATGTTCACTGCAGCTCAGACTGCCTCCAATCTTCACCTTTTTAATGAGTTCATCTGCATTGGTGAGCACCAGGTCCAGTAACGCCTCTCCTCTGGTTGGTTTGTCTAACACCTGGACCAGGAAATTATCCTCAATGCACTCCAGGAGTCTCCTGGACTGCTTACAGCCTGCTGTGTAGCTTTTCCAGTAGACATCTGGGTGGTTGAAGTTCCCCATCACAATGAGAACGTGTGAGTGTGATGCTTCTTGTAGGTGAAGCAGGAAGGCCTCGTTAAGAGGATCCCCTTGATCGCGAGGCCTGTAGTAGACCCCAACTGCAAGCTGTCCTTTATTGGTTTGGTCCTTAACTTTTATCCACAAGCTCTCAACTTGCCCATGGCTGTTTCTCAGAGGCATCTCTTTGCAATCAATCCATTCCCTAACATACAGGGAAAGATCCCTGTTCCTCCTTTCCTGCCTATCTCTTCTGAAGAGCTGGTAGCCCTCTATTCCAGTGTTCCAGTTATGCGATCCATCCCACCACATTTCCATGATAGCAAGCAGGTCGTATTTGTCTACTTGCACCATTGTTTCCAACTCCTCTTGCTTATTTCTCATGCTGTGTACATTTATGTAGAGGCACTTCAGCTGGGCTGTCGGTCACATCACCTTTTCAGATGAACCTTTCCTGATTGCTTTGGGACAGCTCACAAGTATTTCCCTGCTGTTTCCTAAAGCGACAATGCTCCCAGGTTTGCTTCCATCACTCAGAAGTATATCCCCTTCCCCTGCCACATCTAATTTAAAGCCCTGCTAATAAGGCCAGCCAGCTTGCTGCCCAGAACACTCTTGCCCCGCTTGGTTAGGTGCACACCATCCTGTGTCAGCATTGCCCTGTCTCTTAAAAGTATGTCTGAGATCATAGAACTCAAAACCTTGAGCATGGCACCAGCCATGCAGCCAATTGTTCACTTGGTCTGTTCATCTCCTTCTTCTTGGGTCCCAGCCTCCAAATGGGAAGATGGAGGAGAACACTACTTGCACTCCTGATCCCTTTAACATCTTTCTGAGGGGCATAAAGTGCCTTTTGATATTTTGGAGTCTCCTTGTTGCAGCCTCATTTGATCCTACATGAAAGAGTAGGAATGGGTGGTAGTCTTCAGGCCCCACCAGGCTTGGAAGACTCTTCATAATATCATGAATGCAGGCAATGTTTTCTGCCAATCCAGGTAGTTTCATTGCTCAGTCCACAAACTGAGGGCAGCAGTCTGTGATTTGTCTGTGTACAGAGCAAGGGACTATCACTATTCTCCACAGAGAATCCTTGGAGGGAACTGACTTGCTTCCTCAAATTGATACTGACAGTCTCACTCTGGGAATATAAACCAGTATATCTAGAATAAGTCCCTGGTGATATAGGTCTAGTGGTTCTTCAGTTGTATGTTTAATTTAAGTTTTATATAATTTTTATACAAATATTCTGTATTTGCCAGGCTAAAATTATGTGTTCCTCTATTTGTAAATGCATTGGTTGCAAAAATTATGAAGAAAGTCCAGATAAAAAAACACAGCTGACTGCGCTAAACTACATGGACATAGGAAGTAATGAAGGAAATAACCCAGTTTTAACATCAGCATTGGAAATATTACCAAAATTGGAGAAAGACAGGTGAACAGTTGGAAATAGTAATGCATAACCCATTGGTCTATCTTCAGTAATCTCTCATGTAACCAGTATCATATTTACCTAAGAAATAATGACTAAAATGACAGGTGGCTTATATAAAAGGAATTACCTTCACATAGCTTTTTCCCTCTTAATTAAATAAATATCTAAAGGGGAGGCTATTCCTATCCCTTAGGAACGTAGTATGGAGACTTCAAGGACTTATGTATTAGTTCTGCTTTAAAAACAGAAGTTAGTTTTGTGTTGATCACGTAATTAATTCTCTTCATAATCCCCTCCAGTCCGTTCATTTCTAAAAAAACCTTTCCCAAAGAAGTAGTAAGAAAATTGTTGTTATTATGTTTGTGGTGTTCAGACAATAATTATTTTGAAAATGTTTGAATAATTTCTGCTGTGGATAATGTATAGATTGGGTAGATGATGCCAAATTATGCCTTTATTTGAATTGCATAACAGAAAGAATAATGTTAATAATGTAGCAGAATACGATGTTAACAACTGGTAGTTTGAAGAGTTTATTCAAAGGAAGGGGTGGTAAAGTGCCATTTCGGGAATCCTTGAGGGACTCGGTGCTGTTTTCTTTGCTAGGAGTAGGCTGAATTTACTGTTAGTACCTTAGTTAAGAAGTTTGCAGTTTGTCTTTTAAATTATTTTCTGTATTTAAAATGAATATATTTTATACTAACTTATTTTTTCTCTGTCAGGCTGAGATGTCTATCTTGGGAAGAAGTGAAAGCAACATGTACTTGTCTCCTGGTGCAAGCTGAAGAGGCAGAAAAACGAGGATACTCTGACTGTCTAGGTGAACGCATGATCATGGAGGAATTTGGGAGGTGTTTATCCCAGATTTTACATGCATAATTAAAATCTGCAAGACTGAAGGTTTTCAATAATTTTCCATGTATTATAAAGCCAAAGAGAATTAATATGGATATATTGTCAGTCTCCACAATTCTGCTGCTTAATGATCTTACCTTGATCTTTCATAGGACTAATTTCATTGACTTCTCATGAATTCTTTCTGGGTTATGCTGGTGTAAGTGAAATCCATGTAATATCCAGCATTTTTTCAAGTAACTTAATACAAAAGAAAGCTTACTACATTTTCTACTAAAAAAGATTGTCTCTGTACTTATGATTTTCTGAAGAATTGGCCCAGTCTTTTCCCAGACTCTAATTAAAAGTAAGTTTAACTTAAAATGACTTTGGATGTTTGTGAGTAGACATCCAGTAAAAACTGAGTAAAAATTTCCTATCTTATTTTGGTTATTATGTGAATGGTGAAGCAATTTAATTTCCAGTGGTAGTAGGTAAATCTGCTGCGTTTAGCTTTGGATCTTCTCTGGTTTGGCAACTTATTTCTCCTGTCTGCTGATGTACTATTTTTGGAAAAGGGAGCAACATTGTCAATTGGTTTGGTATTCATTGCTGGAAAAAAACATCTAAAACAATACCAGCATCCTTTTCTCAGTGCCACCCTCCCTCCTCCCCGCTCATCTCCTACTCCCGCCCCCTAACTTTTTTCCAACAGTAGCTTTAGTAGACATAGAGCCTGTCTAATAAAAAGTAGGAATTTGACATCCTTTTTTCTCCTATCTTAAAGTACAAGAGTATGTGACAGAAAAATCTTTTATGAATCTTTTAAGATTATGAAATCTTATGAAAAGATTTTATGAATCTTTTATATAGAATTAAAATTTGCTGAAACCTAGATTTGCAATCCAGTTTCCCTAAAAGTTTGGAATAACTTTTGTTTTTTTTTATTTATTTTTGGTATGTTTAAAATCTAAAATGCTACACACTCAGTATGTATAAAAACTAAAATGTGTAAAATTTTCACATCTTCTCTGTGATATGTTTTCTGCTTCTCATTCTCACTGTTGTTCAATTTTATTTTCTCCAGCAGGAGTAAGCTATTTGCTGCCGTATTGTTATCTAAATGATTTGACAGAATATATAAAAAATAACGCTGTTTGGTTTTAGATGTATTTATGCTAGGTTAATAATATTTGCTTGAATATTTCTGACTTTTGTGCTGAAAAGAATAAAGATATTCTCCATGTCATGTTGATTCATAAAAAAATTCTTGCCAGAATAGTAGGTAAGAATGCATGCTATTTAAAAAAAAAAAAAAAAAACTTTATTTTTGTGGGGAATATTGGAAAATTTTAGTAGACACAGGAAAACATTTGTGTCATTTTATAAAATGCTGTTAAATTTTCATTTGGAGTACCAAGTATAGTTCTGGTCATCTGTGCTCAAGAGAGATAAAACTTAATTTGGAACAGGTGCAGTTCTGAGAACTGGGATCAATGTGTGTGTGTGGAATATCTATCTTTAGAAACAAAGGAGATTTTATGCTTTACTCTAGGCAAATGAAGGCAGAGAGGAGATATGATGCCTCTTTATAAATAAATCCAAGGTATAAATATCAAAGAGGAATAGAAGCTGTTTAAGATAAAAGATGGCAGTACAAATCACATAAATTTAGAATGGAAAATAAATTCTCCTAACCATTCAAGGAGAAAGGGTTAGAATACTCTTCTGGATATAGTGTGGGCCAGGAATCTGAACAATTTAAAAATAGAACCTCATGAATATATGGAAAGAATTGCGTAATTAAAACATATTTCCTGGAGACAGTATATTATGTATGTTGTATAAGAGTTTAGGTATCTGTACATTCGCATATTCAAGGGACTTTTGAAAGCAGAGCTAGTAGATTATGTTATATTTGCCTTGCATGAATCTCATACTTACGGCTTCTGCTACTCAACTATGGCACCCAGAGAAATATTTCTTCTTGCTATTTCATTCTTAGAACCCCTCAGTACTGAACATGAACAGATGTTGAGGCAAGAAGCAGGCAGACTGTATTCACTTTCTCAGAGGTATTAAAATGTTTAAATGTGCAGGCCTGAATTAATCACTTTGGGATCATGAAAGAATTTTCATCCACATGAGACAGGAAATTCAGGGGAATTTGTTTTGCTTGTTTTCTTATGTCATGTAGGTCTTTTTTTTTTTTTTATGTCTGCCAGTTCAAAGACATTTGATGTTGCTGGTGCCCTCAATCTCTGACTCTTTCTGTGGCACAGTACTGTTTTGAATCTCTTGATTTATGTGTGAAATGTACAAGAAATTGCTGGCAAGTTTGGGAAATGTAACGTGGATGTTTTGTGGGCCCTTCTAAACCGAACGCAGACATGACTCATCAGCAGCAAGGGACTGTGTTTGAAGATCCAGCCCTGTGTGCCTACAAACTGCACCAACAACATGCATGGTACCTCATCAAGAAGAGCAGATGAGCTCTTGTGTCTCGTGTAACAAAATTAGCCTATGGTCCTACTTGTTGCCCAACAAGTCCATAGTGATGAAGTAAATACTATGTCATACCAGGAATTTAAATCAGTGAGTCAGCATCAACATGGTATATAGCTGGGCCCAGTTGTATCTGTGAAGTAGTTCAGGAAGGAGCAAAGGCCTCAGCTTAAATGGAGCTCCTGAGTGATAATGGAGGCCCCCATCAAGGCTTCTCACAGCACTGGGGTCTTAAGAATGTGGTCAGAACAATAGTTTTATTGTGCTGTTCCAGGTTGTTTTGATTAGGCACAGATCTCTTCAGCAGGGACCCATTTTACTCCCTCTCAAATAAACAGTCCACCACCATTTTATTCTTTATTCTCTATTCCCAGTTTTGCTGATTTTTTTTCCATCCTTGTTTGGTAGTTTCATCCTTGCCAGTGACCCCAGTAAGTCAGCACGTCTTCTCACTGTCTTTTCAGTTTTCATCCAAAGGGAGTTCCTGACTCTGCACTTTCAGTATTTTACATCTAGAAATTTGTCCTGTTATTATCTATTAGTTTAGCCCAGGTTGAGGTTGGTCTGCTGACTTTTAGCCCTTCCCTTGTCTGCAGTATCTGGCAATTTCTCACGCTGTTGCCCTGTTGGGTTAACCCTGGACAGGTCTGGGTATCTGTATGCATACTTAACAAGTAATGAATATTACTGAAAGCGATGAACTTTGTACACACTTAAAATTGTTAGATACATTGCATTGTATTTTACTGCACTGATAGCAGTAGCTTACTGTATGATAGAAATCTAGTATAGTGTCATCATTTGATCTCTGTCTTTAGGTGATTGTTCTTAATTTTTTATTTTTTAGTTTCAGGAATTAAAAGAAAAAAACAAGGGAAAAAAAAAAGAATTACAATAGCCATTGCAGTGAGAGGTGTATAAAGTGGGAGTTGTATAAAAGTTTGGTATTTTGGGCATGTCTGTATTTCTGTTTCTGGGGTAAAGCAATTAAGTCACTTCATTCTGCAGAGCTGCTTGTAATCAATGAATAGGGTACCTGTACACAGTACAGATGGTCTCCATCCCAAATATTGCAGCATGGCAACCTGCTGTGGCATACTTTGTTGTTTACTCATTAGAGTTCTTTTTTACAGTCCTTGTCAGTAACTAATGAAGCTATGTCAGACAGGCCTTCTGAGAAGTGCTAGTAGTTAACAAATGTTATTAATTCATTGCACAGCACAGAGCTCTGTGTTACAGAAAGGGCATGGTTTGTGGCTAAGGAGCAAAATGGAGACTTCAGGGACCTGAGTCCTCTTCTTAGCTCTGCTCTAGGCTTCCTGTCTGGTCTTGAGAGAGATTCACTGAATTTCTATGGCTGTGATTTAGGGAAAAGGGCCTTGAATTATAGCTCTTGTCTGTTCTGTAAAGCAGGATAACAGGCCCCCTTACTGTTTTTCTTTAGTCTGCCAGTTATTTAGGTCTCAGTCCATAACCCATCCAAAGTCTCTCCATTTACTTCAGTAGGATCTTAGGCCTTTAGAAAGAGTCAGGAATATCAGATCCTGAGCACAGACCTAACACAGTGAGGCCCAGATCCCAGTTGAGGTGTCTACTGGAGTAAAAATTACAGCAATACTGCTAACATGTGAGGGAGAGGAAGAGGTATATGGTGAATTTGCAAAAAACAGTAGCATATCCTATAAGCATACCCCCCCCAAAATAATGCTTCCATAAATCTTCATTGGAGTGTGGATATTTGCCATTCAGTATTACCCACTTCAGAGACCAAATGTGACTCATTATTAAATTACTACAATCTGTGCTGATGTAGAAGCACCCCTGACACATCTCATTGTGAGTCATTTTTTCAGAGTAATTGCATTAGTAATAGCCGATTACACAGCAATCTTATGTTCCTACAAAATTAAGGTAATTACTGCAGCTAGAAACACATCCCTCTGTATTCTGTCCTAGCAAGGAGGCTGGTAAAAGGCAATGTAATGCTTCAATTCTTTGTAACAAGAGAAACATTAAGGTATAATTACATTATTTGGGTGGGGGAGGGGAAGTTTTCACATTTGGACAGAACATGGAAACAAAGTCATGGTTTTTAGCCACAAATTCCTGCTACCTAAAGGTAAAAATAAAAATAAAACAAATAATAATAATAATAAAAGGATCTTTTGTGTTCATGTTAACCAGTATGGACAAAATGTATTTGAAACAAGTGAATGAGGTTCTGTTCTGTACTTTGAAAATCATGGTTTTCTGTCTTTGAAGTAGATTCATTATGCAAACTGTGCATTTTTCTTTAAACTGGATGGTCCAGAGAAGCTGGTATGGATTTATTTTTACCCTGAGGTAAATAGGTAAAAACTTGTTCACATGGCAGACCTCCTGAATACCAGCTTCTAATTAGTCTGTGTGCTACAGAATTTGTGTTTGAGTTTTTACCTTTCTATGTGGCTTTGGGGAAAATGTGACGTTTCACGTTTTCTCTTATACAATATTAGATGTTTAATATAACAGGTGAGGAACAACGGACAGGCCATTCCCTGTAAACTTAGCTAGCAATTCAATCCTAAATAGTCTGGAAGGGTTACTGAAAAGCTGGTATTATGCAGTGTCAACATTCATAGACAAAGGGTGCCACTTGGTTGTTTGAGACCTGCAGCTTGGGTTGATGATGCCTGATGCAAGTTCTGCCTGCAAATTTTACTTTCTCTTGCCTTAATATGTCATGTTTGAATTGCTGAGTGCAAGCTGATAGCCCTGGAGTAGGAGAGAGGTTAAAAAGAAAAAGAAAAAAAAAAAAGTGGTGGAATATACAATGTAAAAAACTAAAAAGAATAACCTGGTGCTCCAAATTGCTTTGATTACAAAGCCCAGCAACTGAGTACAGGTAGCTCGGTTAACGCAACAGGTGGGAAAAGTGTCATTTTAAGCTAAATTCCTTTGATGCAAGCATCTTAGCAAATGTTGTATGGAGTTGTCATTTATTAGCAATATTTATGGTGAAAAAAGTGGCTCCTTTGAAATGACTAGAAATCAAATAGGATCAAAGTAACTACATCAAAAACAATTTATTTTATTAATTTATTTATTTTTAATGATGAGAAGTGATAGAAGAAAATATGATATCTCTCTGATATAGGACTTCTCCCAGAGGATTGGAGACAATAGAAAGCTACTTTAGTGTGGAGCTGTCCCTACTTACATGTTTTTCATTTTCATATCATTAATCCAGCCTCATTTCATTGCTTATCTTTTCTTTTATGCCTTGTTAAGAAGCCTATTAAGATTTACATACTGTCAAAAGCAGAAAGAGGTAATTCATGAGAGATTCTGACTGCAGTGAGTATAATAATAATAATAATATTCAGAGGTTGCTGCAGGTCTGCCATGATTTGGAAGCTGTCAGTGCTAGTGCTGATATAATTATGGAGAGGGTATAGGTTATGTATTGTCAAAGTCCAGTAATAATATCTGAATTGTTAATAGAGCTCTCTTAGTCACCATTATTTGTAAAAATTAGAGTAGCAACAAAAACATTGGTATTTGAGATTATCAGATTTATTTATTTATTCATATTAAGGGGAATGCCATAGTGCTTCTCTGTCTCTAGGAGTAAGTTTATGTTGTTGATCATTTCGTTTGTTCCAATCGCATGTACGCACACACACACACACACATATATAGAGAGAGAGAAACATGGGCATGTGTGTATATATATAATGTATATATTATGTACACTTTTTTTTTTCTAGCTTTAGTAGAAATGCATAGGCATACATCTTTTTTTCGTCTCTTCTATGTTCTAACATTTTTCCTTCACTTAATAAATTTGTTTGAAAATTCTGGCCTTAATCAATCTATTTTCCCTAAATTTAAGTTGGTGTACCAAACCAGGGAATAGATCCTCTGCAGAGTATATAATTCCATGGAGTTAGAACTACCGACACCAGCAAACAATATTCCTGTTTTTCAAGGATTTTGCTTTTAATATGATGAAAAAAATCAACAAAGTAGCAGCTATAACTAATACACACTTGTAAGTTATGAATGTTTTTCTTTAAAAATTACTTTTTAAAATACATAGAAGTCCTCTAGATTAAGTTTGTAATACTGTTCATCATTGTCAGAGGCATGTCTCCTGCCATCTAGTGATAAACGAGAGAAACAAGTCAGAAAAACTGTTTCAACACAGCATTCAGTTCAAAGCAACAGGCATAAATTGTATGAAAGAGACTGGGTCCAGACAGAGGAATTCTTGCCTTTCAGGTGCCGCTCTCACTTGTGTATGTACAATAGAGATGAATAACCCAGAATGTATCTTCCAATATCATAAAACGAACAACATCCACATCCACCACACTTGCTTATTGACAGCTCCTTTTCATCTTCAATGCGCAATCACTACTTTGTCTGGTGTGATTTGGACAAGAGTCTTGGTTTGCAGGCTGTACTTAGATTGCAGATGAGGTCAAGCTAACTATTTGTCTGAGGGTATTTTCAGACTGATGTATGGTGGGAAAGGAGTGGTAATTAGCTCTGAGGGGTCAGGATCTTTAGAAGTTATTATATTCCTCTGAATTGATTAAATTTTGTGAATTTGTGATATAGTTTCTTGTGAGGAAGTAGCAGGCACCATCAGCTATTTACAGCTAGAAGCATGACATGGAATTCTTTGGCTAGGAAGCACTTACGAAAGCTAAGTTTGTAGATTATATGATTTTATGCAAGCTAGTAAACTAAAACTTAATCTCCAAGTTTTTAGAAGAAGGAAACATCCATATAGTGTGTTTTTTTTGTTTGTTTTGGTTTTTTTGTCATGTGGCTCTTGCGGCACTAGATAAATAATTCTGAACTACGCATTTTATTGCAGGGTTTTAAATGCCAGTTCTCATTATTTTTAAGGCTAGTTAGTGCTAGCCTTGCTTTAGTGATACTTAGAGGAATCTTCCTAGTAAGCAATCATCTCATTATATTAAATAACCAGGCAAAGACAAGTGCTTGTAAGTAATAACTGAGAAGAATGTGAAGTTTTCTTCTGTTTGCCAACAGTATGTCACTGAGTAGGCAGCCCCTCTAAAAATATCTTTGAAAACAAGACATTTGAATTAATAATGTACTTGAAGAAGCAAGGCTTAATCATCTACTCAGTATCTTTGGATTTGCTCTAGAAATTGAGGACTACATCTGACCTACTCTTTTGACTTTAAGGGTTTATGTACAGTATTTCAAGAACATTTCAGAGTGATTGATGGCCCAAGAGTTACTGCTGTAATGCTACCTGCCCTTTGAGTTCCAATGTCTGAAGTCTGACTTGCTTAAGGAGTTTTATTCTAGGCAAAGACATTACTAGAATGACCTTTAAGTGGTTCAGCTTGAAATAAAAATATTTTTGAGGTGCACACACAATAGGCCTGAGGTAAATTTAACTGGTCACAGGATTATTCTTCAAAGAAGGATAATCTTGGGCTAGCATCGAGATGTCGTAATGCCATATGTCAGTTGCCTCTCTCTCACTGGGACGATGAAAGGCAAGATGAGCAGCAACTGCTTCTTCCACAATTATTCCAGGCTTCCTCAACTACTCTTCAGGTCCAGAAAACACAGGCAAATGCATTCCTATAAAGCAAAAACCTTGTTTAAATGTAATTTCCTGTGGTGAGGCAGGAAAGTGTTATTTTCAAATCTGGTACCAGCTCAAGGCCTAAATGTATCAGTACACATGCTCTTTAGTTCTCAAACTGGTAATATTCTGACAAGTTGAATCCAATGTTATTTTTTCTCTAGCAGTGATTACAGTGCTTTTTAGGCTTTGTTTTAACCAAATGATTTTCTTTATTATGTGTGTTCAATTACAATTTCAGAGAGTTACCAGGTAGGTGATAAATAAGTTACTGAAACTGTTCCAAGAAAAATGGGCAGTTTTACAACTATTTACCACTCTGAAACAGTGACTTCATCTGAAAAGACCCGATTGTTTTAGTGACTTCACATCTTGCTCTAAAACTTTAAAGATATGCTGGTGTTTTGCTCTGCAATTCCAAACATTACTTTAAGCATATGCAAAATCCTGAACTTAAATCTGAGCTGCTTTTAATTTTTATGTAAAACCTTTGCTGCCCTAAGAGCACAAGATTCATTCTGAGTCATCACACGTAGCATTAGGTTGTTTATAATGGCTAGTTATAGATATTTATAGAAAACTGTGTGAGGAAAAAGGCATTTAAGGAAATAGACTTCTCTATCCTCTGAGTCTCAAGAGGTCACCAGTGTTAAAGAATGCATCTAGATAAGCAGGTTTAGTAATCAGACAGACTCCATCAGGGATTAGATTTTAATCTGTCCATATATTTGTTGCAGTCTTCTGTTGTAATGAGCTCTTCAATGTGCTATGACAAAGTATTTCCATTAGCTTAACTTGACCTCACTAACTTTTGCATTATGAGAGATGTACAAGTATTGTTCCATATTGACTTTTTCTCCCTATTTGTGATTTTGTAGAACTGTCAAATTTTAATAATCTGTTTATATTCCTTCTAAACAGAAGCTATCTATTGTATTTAATTTATCCTTCTAATGGAATCTACTCCATACTTGGCTTTCTCAGTACTTGTTCTACATCCACCATTTCCTTTGCTATATGAGGTGACCAGACCTGCATAATGTTAAGCAGTGATAATCACATCAGAGATGACTGCAATGCCACAGCAAATTTTTTTTTGTCTCCTCCTCCATTTTATTCCCCAGCAATCCACAAAGGTGTTAAGAACAAAACAGTTCAAATCTCCATATACATAACACATTCTTAAAGCATCAATTGTGAGGGAACGCTAAAGCTTACGTTCAAGGGAGGACTACTGATATGAGTAGGTAAATACAGACACTTCAAAGAATCTTAATTTCAGAGGACATCACATTAATGCTTGTTACATTGAGAAATCCACTCCTTAGGGCTTCACAAACTTCTTTTTAAAAGTTAAGTCTACTGGTGGAAGTTAGTTACTTGAGCAAAAAGCAAGAGAAGCTCTCAAGATTGGAGAGTGGTTGAGATTGGAAAGGACCTCTGGATGTCATCTGGTCCAACCTCCCTGCTAAAGCAGGGACACACACAGCAAGTTGCCCAGGACCACATCTGGGTGGCTTTTGAAGACCTCCAAAGAGGGAGACTCCACAGCCTTTGAGCAGCCTGTGCCAGGGCTCCATCAACTGCACAGCACAGAAATGCTTCCTGATGTTTAGAGGGAAACTCTTGTGTTCCAGTTGGTGCCCATTGCCTCTGGTCCTGGCACTGGGCACCACTGAAAAGAGCCTTATTCTGTCCTCTCTGCACCCTCCCACAAGGTATTTATAGACATCGATCATATCCACCTGAGCCTCTTCTTCTCCAGGTTGAACAGTCCCAGCTCTCAGCCTCTCCTCATAGGAGGAATGCTCCCGTCCTTTAATCCACTCAATGGCTTTCCACTGGACTCTCTTCAGTATGTCCACAGGGAGCTTGTACTTGTACTGGGGAGCCCAGACCAATTACTGCAAGCGTGGCCTCACCAACACTGAGTAGAGGGGAAGGATCGCCTCTCTTGTCCCACTGGTGATAATTTGCCAGTTTAGTGCAGGATATCATCAGCCTTCTTTGCAGCAGTGGCACACAGCTGACTCATGTTCAACTTGGTGTCCACCAGGACTCCACTGATCACCACCCTTTGGGCCCAGCCACTCAGCCACTTTTCTGTCCACTTCACTGACCATACAACAACAGCTGCATATGAGGATCTCATTCCAATAAGACAGCATTGAAGACCTTCCTAAAGTCTAGGTAGACAATATCCACTATTCTTTCCTCAACTACCAGGAAGTCTTATCATAGAAGCCTATCAAGTTGGTCAAGCATGACTTGCCTATTGGTGAATCCACGCTTGCTACTCCAGATGATTTTCTTCTCCTTTGTGTGCCTGGAAATGGTTTCCAGGATTAGGTGCTCCATCACCTTCCCAGGGATCAAGGCGAGGCTCACTGGCCTGTAGTTCCCTGAGTCCTCCTTCTTGCTCTTCTTGAAGATAGGAGTGATGTCTGCTTTGCTGCAGTCTTTGGGCACTTCTCCCAGTGGCTGTGATCATTCGAAGGTTATCAAGAGAGGCCTGGCAATGACATCTGCCAGCTCCCATGGGTGCATCCCGTCAGGATCCATACACTTGTGTATGTCCAATTTGTTTAAGTATTCTCTGATTTGGTCCTCTTCCTCCAAGGGTTAATCTTCCTTGCTCCAGCCTCCCTGGCCTCTGGGACCTGGGATTTCCTGAAGGCCAGTATTGCTGGTAAAGACTGAGACAAAGAAGACAGCTTTTCGCAGTCTTTTTTTTTTCTAATTATTATTATTACTTTCTTTTTTAATAACATCATAAAAGGGAATTGTTTTGTTTTATTTTCAAGTTTGAACCAGAGAAAAGCATTGTAATTTCAGTTCCATCACCGCAGAAAACTTCACGTCTGATTTTTAACATTTTACACCATTTGTTTTGTCCGTAGCTTGTAATGAGAAATAAGTAAGCATTTTGGAAATCAAGCTTTTTATTTTTTCCATGAACCAGTCTGGTCAAACTATGAGATCTCTTCTGTTTCCAGTCTGGACTTTATTAATTAACTTATGTTTTCTTCTGTTACAACAGACTTTGAGAAGCACTCCTTTTAATGATTTGTCTGTCTCACTCCACTGATCTCTATGACGTGTTGTTAGGAAAAAAAAAAACACACACACAAAACAAACAAACAAAAAACCCCTAACACAGAGGTTTTAATGTTTATTAGTTCTTTGCACAATTTCATTTCAGGAAAGCCTTCCAATTTACTGAGGGTCACATCATGCACATAGTGTTTAATGTGCTATCTAAAATTTATTCTTTGAGGGAAAAAGTGAAAAGGTTCATTTGTATGTCTTTCAAGATCATGGCTGAGATAACTCATTGCAAGAAATATCAGGGAAATAACATGTGAGCATGCTGCTTCGATAACTATTAAATACCATACTTGCTATAGAGGACAGAGGGGTAGGGTAACTTCTCCCTGAGGCGGTTAGCTTAAGCTATCCATTTGCTTTATAGACAGAAACCAGCACTGCACTAATGTGAATTGTATTGACAATGAAGTGAAATTAACTGTTCTTCCACATTTCAGAAAAGATGAACTCTAATGTACAAAATATCACTGTGTGCAGTGATGTACATCTTGCAAACAGTGAAAATAGGATCGCTTTCTATGCCTGGACTGCTGCATGTTAAATTCAGCATACCTTACATTTTCATTTTTCTGCTAGCAGATCTGCTAACACAGAAACAGTAATAAAAATGTTGGGAATACAGAAGTAACTTTTCCTTCCCCAAAATGGTCTAGCTGAAGTTAAAAAAATGAAAGAAAAAAAATTAATTTTCCGCAGCTGGTCTGCTCATGCTTAGTGGCAATATGAACTCAGGAAATTTAAAAGAGAAAAATCATATCCCCAAGGGGAAACTTTGGTTCATTTTAACTAGCTAGAAGGATCTAGAGTTCCAGGAGCTGCGTTATGGACAAGAAACATAAACAGACTGACCCAACTCTGTTGTGTAGAAGATTATTGTGTGTGTGTCTGCTGATCAGTTGTTCTTTTTTATTTTATTTATTTTTTATTTTTTTAAATTGAACGAACCCAGGATGATATTTCATGAACTAATCCTCAAAGTGATGAAGTCTGGCCTCTGACTTTCCTATATTATGGGTGATAAAAAGAGTTTTCAAGTACTGTGCTGCTTCTTAAGGGAGGAATAATGTAGGTTTGGAAGCAGCTGTTACTGGTATTATAAGGTGATGTGATAGCAAGAAACACTGGAGAGTATTTTGCATAAATCTAGCATGAGTTAGCTCATTAAAACTACAGCCAATTTACAGCTATGAAGATTATGGGGCTCTCTATTAACTCAAGCATCTTTCTCAAATCAGTGAAATACTTATCCGTCCATGTTCTGTTTTACTACATATCACATCAAAACTAGGCACAATCAGCTTTCCTCTTCATTCTGGTCAGACTCAGACTCCACTGAAATCAGCAAGTTTCTCACTGGCATCAATCTTGATAAAGGCCTCTGATTTTCAAACTCTATCTGTTGTGCCAGTTCTCATGGTTTTCCCTGAAGTCGTGTTTGCTGGAACCATCAGATTGGGTAAAATCTTTTATATGTATTTTTAAACAACTTTTGGCTTTCATGACTGTGGAGAATATGATGAAAAGTGTAACTTGGTGTGTTCTCTCTAAATGAAGGATCTAGAATACCACACCAAGTTTATTTATTTTTTATTTAATTTCTTTTTAACAAAACTCATGTTTGTGTATGCAGTATATGTACTACATATATGTAGTGGTTGGAATAATAACTTTTGATTAGGGTTAGCAATAAATTGGTTTATTTGATATCTAAGCTGCCAAATCCTGGAAAGTAGAATAGTGATGATTCCCTCTGTGTTAACTGTCTCTTGCTTTCAATTTAGCAGCAGGCTATAATTTTCTTTGTCCTTCTCTGTAAACACAGAAGTACTTTCTCTTTTTGGCTCTTGCGTTCTTTTCTAGTTGTGAACTCTTTCTCACTGCAGACCTTTTCCTTCATGAACACCCCACCCCCATCCTTTTTTTTTTTTTTTCCAAATTTCAGGTACTTAAACTACTGAAGTAGCAAAAATGTGTTGTTTGTTTGTTTTTCTGTATAAATACTTCTCCCTTGTCTTAAGATAATTTGCTCCTGAGAGTTTAATAGTGTTTGTTACTGCTTGCTTGCTATCTACTGTCCTTTATGCCTTAGAGAGTATCCACAAGTAACTCCACTTACCAGATCCCAGGGGAGCCCAATACCATTATTCTGCTTGGTCTTCTGCTTCCTCTTGTTAGAAGAGTGATTGCGTTTACCCTTGCTACCTTCTAACTGTCCCTCTCCAGCTGTATCAACCTGAACCACCTGCTCCACCTGCTAATATTTTTTTCCCCTTTATGAAATTGAAGTCAATCTCCATGCTCTCTAGCTGTCTGATGGATTGTCATGTGTTTTGCCATGATTATCAGGTATAGGCCTCAATACTATAGTGTTCAATCTTTTAAAGGCTTCAGTGAGGTACTGCAGAAAGTCCACTGTCCTTGACCAATAGTTTTTTTTAACGCCCTACTATATCACAACTCCCTTTCTCTTCCTGTGCTTGCTTTAAACAAGTTTTCCACTCACCTCCTGCCGAGTTTCAGGAGCAGACAGATGAACTCTTGTCACAGACAGTCCGAAATCTCCTTTTTTTCTTTCCCATCTTTTCCTAAGCAAACTGAAGCAATCTCTAACAATTTGCTCAAACAAGCGCTGATAATGTAATATCAGTTGTAGCTTTGATCTTTTATTAATAATTTAATCCCATTCACATCCACCTCACACACTAATGCTAGCCTAATTGTTAAAGAGAATTGGCAGGCTTTTCCCCTGTACCCACTCATTAATCCTTTTCTGTCTACTTCAGCTCAGTCCTCTTTTGATACTCTTAATGCTGGATTGACTGGATTTTGATTATCTCTCCATGGTAAATACAAAAGGAGTATCAGATGAATTATGACAAATTAAGATGTAACTTTCTAAATTGGTTTCTGTGAACTAGCTATTTCAGAAGATCTGTATTGTGATGACCATTCAGGACAATAAGCACTCTAATAACACTAATAATGCAACAGAATATGAAATGTATTCACTGCACAGAAGAAAGATGTGGCATTTGCCTATGCTGCTTATGTAAGGAAAGAGCTGAGGGGGCACCCACAGCTCTTTTAATCTCTGTCAGAATGATCCTTGAAGAGCTGTTAATCTTTTCCAGGTAGACTATCATGAGTACGTATAGCCATAGCGAGGAATAGAAAGCAGGCAGCTCTGCACATTTGGATTCTGCATTCATCTGTGTACAGCACTGATTTCTGGGGACAGAGCTAATTCTGCTTATTCCTCTTTAGCATACTGCAGGACCACGCTGAAATCCTTGGTCTGAGAAGCAGGTCCAATTGGCTTGTGAGGTGTAGATGTCTCTGTACAGCATTCCCTTGCACAATGCAGACAAAATTTTAGTATAACAGGAGGTCAGGATCCCCTCAGAATGCCAGGGACCAGAAAGTACCTACCCAACAGCTCCTGGGGATTTGGCTGCTTAGATGTGGCACAGGCACTCACATGAACAGCAGATGGTTTTTGAGTTTGATCCCTGTGGTAAAGAATGTGTGAGGAGCACTTATTAACCATGAATTGGACAGCTAGAAGATAAGTGAAAAATTAATCACATGATACAATCATTTAATTATCACAGATAATTGATGCAGTCATTCAACTTCATTTGGTCAAGTTTAAAAGGCCTGACTTATGAGTGTTTTTCTCTTATTATTTCTCACTGAAACGTAAGTGAAGCATCCAGACAACCACTGTACAAGAATTTTGTGTTTTTTATTACCTGCCTTTATTCCATTGATATCTTTAATTTTTGTCATTCTGATACAGAGACAAAATTTTGACAATTTACAGTAGATATGACATTTAGCCACTGCATTTCTCTCTAATAGTAAACATGCAATGCTTTATTGGTTGTTTTCACTTCCTAGTTTGTAAAGACTCTACTGGTGTTTGTAATTACAATTCTAAGTAAATGAAACATTTGTATTGTTTCAAATCTAATGCATGGGTTTGCTCAAGTAGAGCAACATTACCACCTTGTGGCTATTTGCTATCACACTCAAACAGGACTTCGTATTGATTGCAATGTCTTCTCCTAAACTGGCAGCCGTATCTGCTTTATAGATGTTCTTTGTTTTCACCAGAACACACAAACGTTAGGGTGCTAAGACGTTAAGAAAAACCAACCCTAACACATTTTACAAATTGCTTCCTCAAAGGAGGAAACAAAACAAAAATAACAACAACAACAAAAAAACTATAACCCTTGACCCTGCAAATACCTGAACCTTTTCTTCTGGAAACCCTTACCATGTTTCCTTCAAATTTCAGCAAGTTGTGGTTATTTGGCTTTAAGAACAGAATCCAGCAGAGAGTTGTGAGAGAGTACATAGTAACTTGAATTATAAAGCCTGTAATAGCAAAGGGAAAAATTATTCCTGTGTCCATCTGTGGTGGTTTTACTCAGCTGGGCAGCTGAGCTCCACCACAACTGCTCTCTCGCTCCCTATCCTCAAAGGAAAAGGGGGAGAAAACATAATAATGGAAAAGGTTCAAGAGTTGAGGTAAGAACAGGGAGATCACTCAACAATTATTGTCACAGGCAAAACAGACTCAGCATAGGGAGATTAAAGAAATTTATTACCTATTACTAACAAGCTAGAGCAGTGAGAAACTGAAAAAAAAAAAAAAAATTCTCCCTATCTACCCTCTTCTATGTTCTCCCCCTGAATGGCACAGGGCAATGGGGGCTGTGGTCAGTCCCTGACACTTCATCTCCACCGCTCCCTCACGGTCACTCTCTGCCCCTGCTCCATGTGGGGTCCCTCCCACGGGATGCCGTCCTTCCCGAACTGAGTCTGCGGGGGCTGCCCACAGGCAGCAGCTCTTCAAGAACTGCTCCCACATGGCTCTGTACCACAGGGTCCATCCCCCAGGAGCAAACTGCTCCAGCACGGGTCCCCCACGGGCGGCAGCTCCCCCCAGGCCCCCTGCTCCTGCGTGGGCTCCTCTCCACGGGCTGCAGCTCCGGCCCGGGGCCTGCTCCTGCGGGGGCTCTCCATGGGCCGCAGCCTCCTCCAGGCCACATCCACCTGCTCCACCGGGGGCTCCTCCACGGGCTGCAGCGTGGAGATCTGCTCCCTGTGGGACCCATGGGCTGCAGGGGGACAGCGTGCTCCACCAGGGGCCTCTCCACAGGCCATAGGGGAACTGCTATGTGCCTGGAGCACCTCCTGCCCTCCTGCTGCACTTACCCTGGGGGCTACAGGGCTGGGTCTCACTCCTCTCTCCCAGCTACAGGTTAGTTTGTTTGCTAGTTTGTTTTTTCATTTATTAAATCTGCTCTCACAGAGGTATAACCAACATGGCTTATTGGCTCAGCTCTGGGCAGCGGCAGGTCCCTTTGGAGCCAGCTGGAACTAGCCCTTCACTAACATGGCGCAGCTGCTGGATTCTCCTCACAGAGGCCGCCCCTGCAGCCCCCTGCTACCAAAACCTTGCCATGTAAACGCAGTGTGCCATCGTCAATCAAAAAAAGAAAAGTGCTAAGTAGAAAAGGCAGAAGGAAAATTCTAGTTCTATATCAGAAAATGCTTTCTGATAGTGAAGGACAGTGAAGCGCTCAGTGACTAGTTTCTTGTAGGGATTGTGGAACCTTTAATTCTGGAAACCTTAAAAGCAAGAACTCTTCAGATATGGTTTACAAGTAGCTGTCCTGTCCAACAATATTATGAGTTGAGGGATTATTGCACTTGCAAGCAGACAAAATAAGTCATTCTTTGAGGAATTCCTGATGTTTCCTGTTGGTTATTTGACTTTTGTCAAATAACATGGTTTGTTTGTTTTGTTTTATTTATTTAATGTCAGGAAAGGATATGAAGATAGAAATAATCTCGTCATGTAAGAACTGAATTATAGAAGAATAGAAGTTTTATCTAGAATTTTTCCATATAATTCTTCTTTTTCCTTGAATAAATAAATAAGGCTACAGCTACCAAAGCAAGGAGAGAGAATTACCAGAGACCATCTTCTTCATTAAAGCCATAGAGATCATCTCTTGACACAACTGTAGTAGAGGCACAATATCTCTTCTCTTTCTAACACCAGCATGTCTCTCCAAGATTTCTCTTTGGCTCACTTAAAAAAAAAAACAAAACAACAACAACAGTCAGCACCAAGGTCAGAAAAAAAAATAAAAATAAAAATCACTGCAGTCTAAAGCTTATATGTGGCTTTGCTGTTGAAAGAACTATCCAGAAACCACGGGTATGGCCATCTGCTGTTGTTGATTCCCAAAATCCTGTCAGGAGAGAGTGTCTTAAAATTTCAGCTATGGTGGCATGCCCCTGTTCAGAAAACAAAACAAAACAAACAAACAAAAAATAATTTAGGTAGCAACATGAAGCATCCTGTTTAACAGTTGTTTTAACTCACCTCTGCTCTTATATTACCTTTTTGGGCTGGCTTTTCTGGTATAAATCCATGTTGTTTCCCAGAAATCAGTAAATTGTTTCAGTTTGTACCAGTCCAGACTTTGGCCTTTTAGCTCAGCAGCACTGAGCTACCAAGCTCTTTTTCAAATAATGTTTCCAAACTGATGATGCAGTCATCAAAGCTTTTAAAGCCCTGTGAGCTGCAAATGCTATTGGGATATGTGAGGAATTCATGGCTGACTTAGAACCCTATTTATTAATACTGCCTCAGAGCTAGCATATTGAACAGAAAATGTTCCCAGGAAAATATGGTGTGCTCCCTCTGTGATTTTGCAGGGAGGTGGCACAAGGGAGTTTAGAAGCAAAGTGCCATGATACCAGCTAAAGACGAAAGATTTACATCTATGGTGTATCAACCCCAGGCAGCACTGCACAGGCTGTGAGGTCTCCTCCTTGGAAATCTCCAAAAGCCACCTGGATGTGGTCCTGTGCAACCTGCTCTGGGTAGCCCTGCTTGAGCAGGGATATTGGACCAGGTGACTCCAGAGGTCTCTTTCAACCTTCTGTTGAAACCTTAAGCATTCTGTGATTCTTTGATTCTGTGAATCCTATATGGTTTTGATTTTTCTGAAAAAAAGTATTTCAAGTCTGTCTGCAGATGTGATGCCATTCTGAGTTTACAAAAGGTAAGATGTCAAAAAGGATATATATTTTTTTTTTCGCAGAGAAAAACAGCCTTTCTATGTATCTGAGGAAAAGAATAATGCCTATACATAATAGTTACTACTAATCATAAAAGGAAAAATGTGTTAAATCTGGTTCCCTTAAGCCAAGAATATTTGGCTTGTCAATGCTGTCACAAATATGACTCACTGGTAATCGGTGTTTATTATGCCGATAGATAGGTAGAGTGGTGAGAAGGATACTAAAATAATGGTTAATACAACTAAATTTTTATGTTTAATCAAACTTAGTTTTGGAAATAAGTGTTTGAGAGCAATGATGAGAGAGAAAGTAGTCTATAATGTGCACTGAAAAAAGGAGTATAAATGAAAATGGTACCAAAAAGGCAAAGAAAATGTAAATATTTTGGAAAAAAAAAGTCATCTAGTTTGAACTATATAAAATTATTTAGGATTTTATGGATATGAGGAAATTTCTAAATAATACACAGCTATGGTATCACTTCTTTAATGGTTTGAATCAGATGGTTCTGAAGGCACAAAATGACAAAGATTTAATGAACAATCTACGTTGCAGAAGACAGGATGTAGGAGAACTGTTTATTGAGTAAGGATTACTATAGGTTTTACTTCTGAAATTATATTTAGTATAAGATATGAAATTTACAAAATGAGATTTTATTTATAAAATTGTTCCACTAGATGGGTCAGATCTTAACTGGTATAAATAAACCTACTTCAAAGTCACCAGTATTGCTATGCTAAATTTCAGTAGATCAGATTTGGCACTAATATGTTGACTTTGTAGAAATGCATTTTTAAACATTAACTAAATAGGTAACCAGCATAAAAGCCAAGCAGGCACAATTTGCAAAAGTGTGCTTAGAATAGTAATACAAAAATGTAATGCTTAGCTTTGAAAAAACTGATTTTTTTTTTCTGTCTGCTTCTGCTGATTTTCTAAGTGTTTGGACCTGGGTTCATCCTGCTTAATTTGAAGAAGCTAGCAAAAATACCTAATTTAAAAGGTAATCTGGATTCAGAGCCTGGACTTACCCTTTTAGCTAGCTGAGAGCAGAAGGTGATTCAGATCTTCACTTAGCAGAGCTGCCCTCAATCACTTAAAGTGCTTTCAGTTTCTCTGAAGAATCCTAAAAGAAAGAAGTTGCCCGATCTGAGTGTCCCCAACTACTAATTTACATAAGCAGAAGAGGTGTATACAGTTCTCATGCAAAGTTTTGGAGTCTACATTGTGTAGGGTTTTAGTAGCTGCAGAAATCAGCTGGTGTGAAATCCACTGAAAAGAAATGATTCCTAAATATGATATTTTTTAGAGCAGGAATTCAAGGGGAATAAGACTTCCCTCTGAAACTGCAGAAGGAGCTTAGGAAAGCAGGACATAATTCTGAAATCAGAATAAGTAGCAAGGAATGAATACTTGTTCTACAGACGTGGCATAGGAACTTATATTGACTTAAAGGACCAAAGTTTCACTTTTAAATCTGAAATACTACCTTTAAGATTGAAGCAATCCATTTTGAACTAGTTATTTCAGTGTTTATGAGTGATAAATACTCAATTTATATGTGGGAAAATATAACAAAGGCAAAAAGAAAAAAACAAAAGAAAAGATAACTTTTTATCCTGATTTGGGATAGAATGTATTTTATAATTTCCTCTCAGACAGACATTCTATATGAGACTCATGTCTCCTGGCACTCAGAAAGGCTGTATGATTTATATGTACTTAATCAGTGAAAAATCTGTAGAGATCAATTCAACTAGGAGTACCACAGGTGGTGAAAAATACATGAGTTGAATCTCAACTGCTCTGAAAATTAACTAGTTTGGAATACCGTGGTGCTCTACAAGCAAGGAGATAAAATAATTCTCATCTGTAACTCAATCCTGGCTTTTTAAAGCTCAGTCGGTAAGGTCTGCAAGCTGAGTCCTGCACACAGTGACAAATGACCTCTGCTCTGAGATATTAAACATTGAGCCCTAAGTATCGCATCTTAGCAACTGACATTTGTATACCCAGTTACTGAGTCTGAGTAGTTGATCAACCTGTGAGTTGCAGTTCTTTATGTTTGGTCCAATTATGCATTATCCATACTCAGTCCTTGCAAAATTAAGTATCAGCATTATTATTTCTTTTATGTAAAAATAAATGATAGGACACAAAATAGTGACAGTAAAAGAGTTGTAATTTTTTTATGAGCTTCATTAATGGGTGAAAGTTTATTTGTTCTGTTAATAAAACTTAGTTCTAAGCTTTCTTTTAAACATTATATCTGCTTTAGAAATCTCCTGAGGTAATTTATATCCTGGATAAATTGCAAACTGTTTCCTGGCATCCGTTTCTAACTTGTTTCTTTTTTGTCTCATGTACTCTGAAATCATATAAGAATAGTTTTGTAGCTTTTCCTGTGAGTTATTAATGTGTTACTTCATGTACTGTCTCATATCGTTATCTCCTTGTCTTGTTCGAAAGGCAAATGAAGAGCTAAGGAACTGTTAGAATCCTTTGTGAACTAACTCACGCCGAGGTTCTCCATTACCTTAGGAAGTTAGTGCACTAGTCATATGAAAAAGGGCAGTAGTTCCTTTTCAACTATTACAACACTAAACTTGAAAGCAGAGTTACGTCAATCCCAGTATCAAGCTTCCTCCAACTTCGTCAGTATTCTGAGTCCCCATCTAATTTTTGTATGCTAATTTTGCAGTCTGACCTTTGCATTAGTAGACAGGTGGGAAAATGCATGTATCCTGTCAGCTGCTTAATGTCTTCCTAATCTGAATAGGCTGTTCTGTGTCAGCTGTGCCATCCAGAAATACCCTCTTCTACACCAAAGTGCTTTGCATTTAAACAAATGTCACTGAGACTATCTGACAGGTGCAGTACTATATTAAAACTACACCTTTTGGGTTAACTGTAGTAATCCTTTCTGTATAATTGTTAGCCCCCCCAAAATGTGGAATTTCTAGGTTTCTTTGGTAAACTAACATCAGATGCTGTGTGGATGAAGAATCTCTGCTTAATTAACCCCTGAATCATGGGTCAGGCTCTAAGGGTTGTGTAATAGGTCTGTGCACACACATGTCAATAATGTGTTCTAAGAACCAATTCAGTTAGACTTTTTGAGCTAGAGGTTTCATTTGGACAAATAGCTTTTGAAGCATTTTTCTTCTGAATGTAGCTGTTTCCTTCGCGAACCTATGGCCTCCACAATGTCCTCTGCCTGCCAGTACCACAATTTCACTATGAGGTGTATAGGAAAGGACTTCTTTTTTCAGGGTGGGGATTTAAAACTTTGTATGATCATTTAATTAGGTAATTTTAATTCCTGGATTACAAGACAGAATGAATTCACTAGGTAACTTTACCATGACTCTATCATCTCTCACCCTACTAGTCTCTTTAGCTAAAGTGTCACAGTCTATTTAGTGTCTCTCTTTACAAAAATTGCTCCCTGCTGCTGAGCATATTCATGATATTTCTCTCTAGCTTTTCTGTTTCTACAGTACCCTTTGTTTTTTGCAATGAAGTGACCAGAAATGCAACTGGTGTCAAAGTTGGGAACAGTGGTAAAATGATGTTTTCTGGGTTGTTTTGTCTACTTTCATCATGATTCCTAATACTCCATTTGCCTTTCTGACTGCTGCTGAAGTTTAAAATGATATTTTACAGGACCACGTACAATGAGCCTAAGCTATTTTGCTGGAGATAATTTAGACCGTTATTATGCGTATGTAAAATTAGAGTTGTTTCTCTATGTATATTCCTTTGCTTGTATCAACATTTAATTTCATCTTCCATTTTATTGTCCAGTAATTCAGCACGATGCAAGCCTTCTCTTCATTTTCAGTATTAAATTTGTATGCCAAATAATTTCATAGCATTGGCAAACATTACAGCAAAGTTTTACTCATTTTCTAGACTTTGGCTTTTGACTTTGTGCAGACATGGTTGATCTAATCCTGTGTACACAGAAGTGAGATATGATATATGGAAATGAGCAAATAAATGAAATGTAGACAAAATGGTTAGGATTTTTATTTTCTTCTGAAGCCTGTGGAATCTTTTTGCTTTTGCTCTGATGAAACTAATGACTTTCAAATGTTTAAAGGCCATTTTGTTTATCAGGTGTTTGAGCGGCAGATTTATGGAGATGTCTTTCTAACTATTTGCACAATTTAGTTCTGAGATGTGGAGATATAAGACATGCTTTAAATAAAATAAGAATATTAATAAAATAAGACTTACTGAAACTGACCACAAAGAATGACTGTTAATTTTTTTTTTGACCCTTTGTATTTGCAAAGGTTATGGTGTTATGGAGAACAAAGAAACACTAAAAATTTTACCTCTCTCTGTATTTTGGAATATTATTACCAATAGGTGTTTGAATGTGGTAATATTTGAGTAAAAGTATGTTGATTGCTTTAGGCAATTAAATTATTTATTTATTTTTTTTAAATAATAGATGTCTATAACAATTCAGTGTAATGAGTAAGAACTTGTGGGCCTCCCTGCCTAGACACTTTTGGAAATCTTCCAAGGAACTCGATCCAATGAGATTTTTTCATTTTTTCAAATAATCTCAAATTTTAGAATTTCAAATGAACATTCCAACAAGACCATTCCAATTTTAATGAGCTTGGCAGTACGCTAATTTAAGTAATAACTTCTAATTTTAAACTCATTTCTTTTGCTATTTCAAAAGAAAAGAATTTTTAATGCATAAGTTATGTTCTTTTTAATTGATGATAGGTTCAGCTGCTTTTCCACAGAAAGCTGGATTGTTGCTTTTACTGCAAATAACTAGTGGTTCTTGGCATTTCAGAACCAAAGTCCATGGAAGTCAATGGAAAGAATTCTTGATTTTAGTGAGTTACAGTTCAGGTTTCTGACTGGAAATGTGGGTATTACTAGTGAAAATGAGTTTGAAATTACTGGATGATGTTAATGTACAGAAGTTACATTTCACTAAGGTTGGTTTTTTTTATGTTTTGGAAACCCATAAATTTTAGAAATAATGTAGAACTAGAAGCAATTTCAATGTACACTTTTTGTTACCCTTTCAAAAAAAAAAAAAAGCAGTAAACCAGTATCTGAAAGACTTGCCCAGAAGCCTGCTGAATCTGATGGGGGAAAAAAAAAAGTATGCTTTGGAAACTGTACATCAGACATTAGATCAGAGGCTGAGTGACTACCATAAGAACAGTACAGATGGATTGAGAAGGCGAGAGAGCCTTGTGGTTTCAAATTAGCCACTAATGGCTTGGCATCTAGAATGTATTCTGCTACGATAAAAGTGAAAAACAGATTATGCAATAATTCTGTAAAGTTTTTGTCTGTGCATTCTAGAAAATGATGTTTTGAGAGGACAGGATTTCCTTGTGCTAAGCAGAGTGTCAAAGTCATCTAAATGTGAAGAACCCTTATAAGATTCTTTATACTCAAAAACATTTCTTCATTTCTGCTATGACATTCATCCTTCATTGGACTAGCATACTGGTCTTGCTATGTCAAAACTCCTAAGAAGGAGTCAAGCATGTCTTGAAGCTCTTTGCTGAACTCAAACTAAAACACCTCATGAAATATTTTTTAATCTTGGAGTAGACAGTAGAGTCTCTTCATAAAAGAATACAGATCCAGTATTCTTGATGGCATAGGAATAGGAAGCCTATACATATAGTTTGTGTAAACCTATTGCCTGTGCAGAACAGTTACATTTGTAAAAGTAAACGTCAGTCCATGGGCTGATGTATTACAGGTGAATAATATGAAATACCAGATGAACATTCATGTCTATGAACATATGAAGAGTAAGAATGTTTACCATGAAGTGTCGAAGTATAAATAGGTCTATGAGACTTTATAATGGCTACAGTCTGAAGTGGAAATTCTTCTCCTGTGTCTCAGTTAGCTAAAAAGCTCAATATGTAGCATTTGTTGTCTTTTTTTTTTTTTTTACAGTATTTTTTATGATTATAGGTGTAGCATAATCCTACAGTTTAACCTGGGGCTTATAGCTGATACATGGTTTGCTGTTAGTTTTAAAATGCTCTTTAAAGGGAAATGAAACAATGTAGTTGCTGTTTATTTTTATTTTATCATTTACCTACAGAAAAATTTCACCAAGGCAAAATTTTACACCATAACATTACAGGAGAGAAAAGAAAATCCAAGAGGCAAAATGTCATTTACCATTTTTCAGATTAATGCAAACAATACTTCTCATCTTCTGGTCTTTTGGATCTTTTGTTTAGAATTCAATCTGAATTTACACTACAACAAAATAAAAATGTATTCTTCTTCAAGACTGGTTTGTTTCCTCTGGTGAAGGTAGATTGTCAAGTGCTCCCACCTCTTCAAAAAAGAAAAAAAAAAAAAAAAACATGAAGTGTGTGTATTAATCTTGGAAAATAAATCAGAAAATCCAATTTCAGCAGTATACATTTTTATATTTTTCTTCTAGCTGAAAGATTGTAAGATGCAAATCCTTGAACTTTTGATGATTTAAATTATAAACATTTTTTCTTCTAAATGTTAAGAACCTCTTCCTGCTATAATTTCACTTTTTTCCTTTTTTTTTTTTTTTTAAGAAACTGCAGGGATAGAGTGACAGAGTCACAATTTTGTAATTTTGTGGCTCCACATAGTTTTACTAGCAGCATTTTGAGCTGTTTGCTAGCATGCAATTTTATGATGTGACTTTATTGTAGAATACATGCATAAAGGGAGATGTTTTTCTTTTATTGGTAAGAAGTGTTTCTGAATTTCAACCAACTGCTCTTGGTTGTAAACTCAGGCTTTACTTAATTTGTTATCAAATTGTGTTGTTTTTTGTTTGTTTGTTTTTGTAACTCCCATGTAATCAGAATGTGTTTAGTTTGTTTTCAACTATTCTATATGCCGTGTCCATAAAATTTTGGTAGCAAGTTATTTTTGTCACAGTGCCCAGAGTAATCAAATAGTATTAGGACCCTGTTGTGCTGGATATTCATTGACCTGCAGTTTGACAGGACAGCCTTTGCTCTTAAAGTCAGGCATATTCCTAAATGCATTAAAGTGGAATTGACAGTTCATCTCCTTCCACCCTTACTCCCAGAAATGCTGTCCAAAGGCAAATCTGTAGCAGGCTTGTACATTCATGACTGGTCCTATCTCAGTAAATTTCAAACCAGAAAGGCCAACAGAAGCAGGATCTTCAGTGATTCTGATAGGTATAGTCAGATTTAAAAAGTGTTCACTAACCTTTAAGATGCAGGTAAGTCAAAAATTCAATTACTGTGCGCACAATGTTTTCGTCAGCCAGTGGTCTTCCAAGATTTCCTAGAAAACAAGTTGATTGTTACTTAATGTTAACATGGTGTAAAGATCTATTCATTTTATGTTGTGGCTAAGTTTATAAGTACCCTGAAAAAGTTATCTGGAAAAAAATAAAATAAAAAAAGCCTTGAATGGAAAGCCTCATTTCATGGAAAAGCAAAGCAACTTTGAGGTAAAAAGCTACAATTCTCAGAATCAAAAATTGTCCAATTTTTTATGCCATTGCTGTATAGGAGCTACTTTGACACCTCAATGGTCATGATCCTTAAGACCATACGAGTCCAATTGCAGAAGAGAGATATCCTCTGTTCTCAGCTCCCTCTTTTGTGTCTGCTAGCCTGAGAAGGAAGGGAAAGGTAAATTTAGCAAATTCATCAGCTTTACCAAACAGATAAAAGTTGTTTATGTAGTCTGACTTTGTTCCCATTAGGCTGCTCATGTGTTATAGAAGTGATGTGTTGTCACAAGAACCAGGCCTGGGTCTCGACTAAAGGCTCAGAAATGTGTGCTTTTGCATATATATCAAGTGCAATATAGTCCCCTTTAATCTTGTGCCTTTTGATACTTCTTAAATGGCCCAAATTATCAAGCTCTCTGGAAGCTCATTATTATACTCAGGGAAAATGAGTAATACTTTTGCTGTGTCTATAAATAAAATAAAATGGGGACAGCTTGCTTTTTATCAACAAGGTGGAAGCTTGTTCGATATTGGAGAACAAACAGCAGGTAATTTTGCTGAGGATTTTAGTTCTGTGGATGTAAAAGAGATGGCTACCAGAATCTGACTCACAGTCCATTATTACACTGGTGAAAATATCGTCTCTTGATGTTATCACAGAGGACATGTTTCGTCTCAGAATATAGTCTGAAAGACTGGCTTTGCAGCACATAACTGTTGTGGGAGTTCTTCTGTGACAGAAGAGATGATTCAGGTCTGTAGTGATGCACAGATCAGACTGAGCTGTGTAGCCCAAATGAAAAATATTTAAGAGGAATCATAAGGGATATAAAGGTCTCTGGTATACAGAGAGTCAGCATTCATGAATTTGTGTGGAAGTTCATGTCTAGATGTCTTATCTTCTAGTCTTTGAATGGACACAAACATGCTAATTCGTATATTAATATTAGTGTTTTCATTTGAAGTTTCTTAATTTAATTTTTATTCTGATCTCATTTGTTATGGATTTTTGTTATGATTAATATCATTACACTTGTAGTTAATTGACCCATATTTTATTCATAATATGATAATTATTGCATAAATATTTTTTTAGGTATTTGAGAATATTGTACACACATATTCCTATAAGTATATGGGTCCTTAATTCAGTATAGCCAATTACTTTTGGACTCCAGTAGCGAAAGAGTTATGCTCTTGAAATTTAAAAATTTTTCTGATTATGTTCATAGATTTTTTTATTTTATTTTGATCTTGTGTTATGCAACTAACATAGCTTACAAGTTCCAGGTTATCTTGAGAGCGAGTGAATTTTGCAGTGTTCCTTCAAGGAAACAGAGCAGTTCTTTGCAATGAATTCTTCTACAGGAACACTGTAAGAAGTAGATTGCTGTTTTAAGGCACTTTTGTAAAGGTCATTTCAACTTCATTTAAAATAGGAGCTCTAGTTCCTTAAACCAATTTTATATTCATATCTCCTAGGAATTCCATCAGAAATTTCAGCTTCAAAGGAAACTTTTGATGAGAGAATAGCATCTAAAATGAGGTTCATAATAGAAGCAGTTGTTTAATATATATGTCCTATTCAGACAAGTTTGGTTGGTTTTACTTTTAAATGTGGATATGCAGCAGTACCTGCAGAAGAGTTCCGTAATTCCTAAAGATCATACTTCTGTAAAGGAGCTGGCACTTTATCTGCAAATGGCTATGTGTTGCCGTGTGAGTTGTACTGTTAGATTACAAATGCTGTCTTCCTCTCACTTTGTTTATGACTAGCAAAATACTACTTTAATACCAATGTTTGAGGAAATAGTTTTAGTTTTGTTGTTATATAACTATATACCAGAACTAAAACAGCACTTATTCTGAAAATGCAAAAACTAATGTATATGTTAATGCGACTCTTCTATTTACAGAGTAATTATTTCCATGAAATTATAATGAAGCACATTTCCATTATGTATGAACTTATTTACTGTTAGGTACACTAGTATTGTGTTGGGTGGATTTAAAATAAACTGTATGATCTCTGGGGCTGAGACTTTATCTTCCTCCATTTGTGGGGTGATGAATGTAACAGTACACAAGTAAGTACCATTTTCTGTGATTGGAGTGAGAAACGTTGCTCTTTGACAGTCTAAAGATGAGATTCATTCTATCTCATTTTAGATGCCTACAGCAGATTTAGTTTCTCATCAGGTGAAAGAAACACGTTTTTCTAGAAATTTCTACATCTTATCCTTGAAATAGGTGTCATCTTCTCTTCATTGGTCAGAAAGAGGGTTGAGGCATGTGTTTTAGAGGCCCAGATTTGGATGATGAGTCTATACAACCTAACAGAAATCCAGGCTGCATCCTTTTGATTCCCATTTGCTAAATTGTCATACATGAAACCTCAAAAAAATACATTGACTTGACTTAGTTTCTGGACCACGTTCCCAATCTTTCAAAGAAAATAATCAAGGTTGTTCAAATATAGGAAATATTGTGAGACGTGGAGAGTTTTTTGTTTGTTTGAACTGGTGAATAATCTTCTAACATAAATAGCACCATACAGTGCTGATGTCTGGTTTCAACTCTGTAATATCAGAATAAAAATTTATATATATATTTATACATATTTATATATATTTTTATATAACCTATATATATATATATATATATTATGGTAGTTTTCCTGAGGCATCAAGTTGTTTAAGTATGAAAGGCCAAAATTTAAATTTTATTCCCCACGTGTGTTTAGTGGGATTTTTGGTAGAGTGCAAGAGTAACCTTGTATATAGGTAGTAAGTTAACTCAATGACAGTAAGTAATTACTACATAAAAAACTAAAGTCAAATCAACAATACTGGCATTCAGAATTTCATTACCTGCTTTTATATCCTCATCAGGCTGTATTTCACGTTTACCAGTGAAACCATGTTTGTCATTAAAAGATCTGTGGTTATCTACTGCATCTGACAAATAAATTAAAAATCAGAGGAGTTAATTGACTTGAAAACAACCTTTGTCATGTTGCTTGCCTTTCATGGATTCAAAGAAAAGACACAACGAACACTTTTGATGGATACATATACAAAACAACAACAAAACAATTAATGTGTCACTAAATAAAATAGTCTTTCTTCTGAATTTGTGCTTATGATTTATATCATTTAACCAGTCCTGTACTACCATACCAAGTCCTGTACTACATACTTGTCAAAGTTATTATTGAATTAAGTGGAAGCTGTAAATAAAATACAAGATTGTACATTCATATGTAATTTGAAAGGTTGTTTTTGCTACCATTTTTCCAGTTGTTAGAAATTGCTGCCAATGAGTTTGCTTAAGAATAAACTGCAGATAGTTTTTGAAGATTATTCACGTAAACTATCTTACATGCCCCTGGTGCATCTTCTCTCCCCCTTGCCATGGGCATTTCCTTTATCAGTAAAAGCTGATCAATACGACCTGCAACAAAGGATGACTCCTATTACCCAGTCTTAGATAAATGACACTTGAAAAGCACATTTCGATTCTAGCCAATTTGGTTAGATCTGCTTTGGGGCATAAATTTACAAAACTAGTTAATACATTTAAGATGCATTAATCTGCTTTTATGTATACTTAAGGCTAGTGGTCCATAAATGGGGAGTCACAGTAAATATCTGTAGTATTTGTCATGTATCTGAGACTGACAGTAAACAAACATCAGTAATGAGACATACTACATAAAGAAAAAATGATGGACAGATATTTGAGACATCTTAGCACTTTATTTCCATTTCCCTTAAAATCTATGTGTATTGAGTCATATATATATATACACACACACACATATATAATCTACCATTTTTCTTTAATCTAATGATTCTTCATCTTTGTAAAACGATGTGTTCCTGTATTTTAAACACCATGAACATTAAATATTTTTCACATGGTGAACTGTTTGTCAATACTTCACATTTTTATGTCATTTTAATTTACATTTTTTTCCTTCCTTTTTTAAAATAGTAGTATCATAAAGCCCAGTAGTAAAGGCATTTTCAAATAGATTTTAAGTGAAATCTGAAATAAGTTGAGTAGTGCCAGAATTTCACATTTTGTCAGTCTTCTTTTGACATCATAACATTTCCGTGCATAAAAAAAAAAAAAAAAAAAACAGACAAACACACCAAAAAAAGAGAGCAAAAAGAGAAGGAAGAAGACAACCACAGACACACACACACCCTAAAAAAAGAAAAAGGGGGGGGGGGGGGGGGGGGAGAAACCACATAAAAGCTATTTGCAATATGAAAGTTCCAGGTCAGTAGCACAAAAAGTGACCAAATGTGTACCTGGATATAAAGTCTCACAGCATGATTCTTCTTTAGAGAAGAACATTTATTGTCTAAGGCAACTCAGTTCTATAATAGGCATGTAATAAATAACTAAACAAGTATCCAGTTTTTGCAGGTTTAATGCAGTCATCAGAAAAGTGAGTCGCATACTACAGTAAACTGTTTTACAAGAAAAAAAGATGAATTTTGCAATAATGGAAGAAAGAGTGCTTGACTTACGTGGCCCAAGTAGGTAACCAGCACTGTTCAAAGTCCAGCCCCTTTTTTCTTTTGCCTTGAAGAAAAAAGGCAAGTAGGTTAGTGCATGAACTACACAGTACTTTCTGAAGACAAGAAGCAAGCAGCACCCAAATGGATTTTCTCTTAATAGAAGTGGTCTTCTGAAGGTTTGAAATAAGAAAAAAAAAGTTAAAAAAAACAAACATATAATAGTGTCAAAGCAAATACTATTGTTGCACTTCTGCCCCCTTCCCATCTAGTCAGTAGATTTGCTGTTAGCATCCACGTACAGCAAAAAACTTCACAGCATATGAATGAAACTGCAAATCACACTTTGGAAGGAGCAATTTTGACTTTATACTCCAAGTTTATATTATTAAATTAGATAATCATCTTAGCAGACAGCAGTATTTCTATTTAATTGTTTGGATTTACATGACAGCTTTACAAGGTGCACACTACCTTTTCTGAGTCAGACGGGGATATCCACTGAATTTCGCTCTGTCAACTAGACCTTCTTTTTTCTTTTAGTTACATAGGAGATATAATTCAAAAGTCTAGTATTCCAGATTAAAAGCCCATTTACTGCCCAAAATATTCGAGCCCTGCATCTTGTCTTACCCCTACACCTAAATACAGGGTAAATAACTGCTGGGATTTCTGTCATTTGTCAGCTGAGGCACGGATGCTGCCCAATGGAAAGGACCCAGAGTGGGAAATAAGTACTTACAGATAAAACCAGTCCAAATGTTTCTGACAGGGCGGCGCAGAGGATGAAAGACAGAAAGAGGAAACTAGCGCACCTCTGCATCTGTAAGGAAACCGTACCGGGGTGAGTGCTCCGAGTTACCCACCGCCTCTGCCCCCCAGCTGCTGGTGGGAGCAGAGCTGAGCATCCTTTGGGAGGGACAGGATGGTTGCAAAGAGTCTGGCACCCCAAATCCCCCTGGGGGGGAAAAGGGCGAGGGGTGGGAAGGGCAGTACCTTGAGCCGGGGCGCGACGGCCTCTTGCTCGCAGCGCTTCACTGGGTGCTGGCGGGCAACGACGGGGTGGACGTGGTGGTCCGGGGGGGCCCTCAGTGCATGGCCCCAGAAAGCTGGCACGGCTCTGAGGGCACGGCACGGCAAGGCTCTGCACACCCGTCCCCACGTCCCCTCCGCTCTTTATGGGCTGCGGAGCCGCCGCAGTGGAGGGCCACTCTCTTGGGAGGGGAGGCAAGAGCCGCCCACCACCCCCCTCCGCCTCCCCTGGGTCATTTTCCCTCGCCAAACCACTGCATTAGGAAGGGTAAAAAATGATAGCAATTCAATTAGAGGCATTTGGAAGAACGACGCGGGCTGCAGGGAGATAACGGTCCCGGCAATTACCTCTGATTACGACAGCCTTGGGTAGGCTGGGCAGCTGGGAGAGGAGCTCTGCTCTGGGCAGCCTGGCCTCCCTCCGCTGCAGCTTTGCAAGGCCTCGGGTGTTGGTGGGGACTAAGGAAATATAACAAAATACAGCTCACTTGTCAGAAAGGCTCAGAGCTAAAAACAAAAGTCTACATGGGATGCCCGCTAACAAGATTCACGGTGCTTGGGCATTGCATTTAGGAATGCAGTGCTCACCTTTTCCACTTGCTCTCCCTCGAGCACCCTGCAGTCCCTTAAAATCCCTTTGACTCATACGCCCTTTGCTCTAGCATCACAGCGAAATGAGCTTGAAGACAAACTCTGTTATTGTGCTGCCCTGCTGCTTCCAAGTGCTCGGAGACGCAGGAGTCCTTTAGAAACCTGCCTTGTTTGTTTGTTCGTTGCCTAGGCTGTAAGCCAGCAATGTTTTGATTCTGAAATATCTTTCTTTTTTTTTGTTTTCCTTAAGGTCTTGTGTGAAAGGTTAGAAATGAAGCTCTCACCAATGATTAGACTAGCCCTAGCGTGTTAATTACAAACAGTAAATTTTCACCAGTTTGCTTAGCTTAGCTGTGGTTACAGCCAGCATGGGGACGTGCAAAACTGAATTACAAGGCACGGGATCCAATATTGGTTCCCTTTATTCCCTGCCGAACTGTATTTTTTCTGCAGCAGATGAACTTATTTAGTACAAGTCCCCCAAATCCCTCTTTTAGTATGAAAAGCATAACAGATGTTGCATAGAGTAAATAATACTTCCAGCTCCTTTTTCTGAAGCTGCTTAAGATGCTTTGCAAACTTTTATACAGTATGTGTGTGAACATGGATGTGGAGTAAAAGCAGCTACTGGACAGTGCAATATTCCTCCCTTTCACTGGTTTTGAAGCAAATAGTAGTTTTATGTCAAGTAGCAAGTTCGTAAGCCAGGCTAGAAGTGTAAACTGTGTCTTGTAGTTCTGTTTTCCACCTTCTTTTGTCAGGAGCCTTAGGGCTGTAATAATCTAGCTACATTACTGAATTTAAGATTTATATCTGCTTGAATAAAGTTTATTTTATATGATCCTTAAATGCTAATGTACTTAAATGGGAAGCAAGCAGCTTGCTTTGATGTTTCGCATCATTCTTGATGATGTTCTGTCAGGCACTGCATTACCTTTGCCATTCTGACTAGATAGAACTGGAAAACAGCAAGGTAATTTTTGCAAAGTGTGGTTCTTTACCTTATCAAAGATGCATTTCTGGATGAAATTTCCTAGCTTTCAGCTGTTAAATCCCCTGCAGTCTTTTTTGAAACTTGAAGCTTCACTGTGACAGAAAATGTTGTTGTTCTTTTTTTGTGTGTGTGTGTTATTTGAGCATAATCACAGAAATTATATCAAGTGAGGTCAAAAATTACATTCAAGCAGTATTATAAAAATGTATCCATTCTGTTTTCATTCACTACAATTTATTCTTCAAGTTCCTGTAAAAAGTATTTAAAACAATGTATTTTAACCTGTATATTTTATTCCAATTTTGCACCACAATTCTTGCATTTTCTTGTCAAATTAAAGGGGAAAATTACCTCTTAATCTTCATTAGAGTCAGATAAAAAAAGGAAGCGTCTTTGTCTACTAAAATGGTTAATCCATCATTTGTCCATCATACTTTTTGTGTAAATCTATCTTTAGGTTAGTGTCAATTAAATAATTTTATCAGTCATTTCTACAATTGATGATCTCATTCTCTCCATTTTCCTTATCAAGAATGCTATTTTTTTTTTCTTCCTTAGGAATTTTAACATCACTGCTCAGAGAGAAGAATTAGAATTTAGTCTGAAGTCTGCCTTTTCCAGCTTAGCTTGAAAAATGGCTATGTGCTTAACTACATAGCTTATTTTCCTGTTGAGGTGGCTCTTCAACATGCTAATTCTTCCATTGATTTATTTGTTTTTTGTTTAATTGGAAAACACTTAATGTATTTTGCAGTAGCTGTTAGATTATGCCCAGTTCTTACCAGAAGGCCACCATCAAGATCACAATGAAATTCACCTAAAATTTACTGAAGTCAATTGAACAATAAGCATTGATTATAAAATTCTTTCTAATATGTCTAAATCAATACTTGAGAGACACTTGAGAGACTGGAACACTATTGGCTGTCTCACACAAGAACATGTGTTCTGTTCTATAATTGTAAATGCATTTCATAATAATTAAATGAAAACACAGGGGAAAATATGGTTTTCAGCCAGAGTAAAAACCTTTAAATATTTGAGGAGATGATTATATAGATTCAAAAAAAAAAGTGTAGAAATATTGGGCTTGGGGAAAAAAAATATGATATATATGATATATATATATATATATGATATAATATGAGATATATATATATATATAACGTATATACATATTTACTGCACTGAAGATTTCATTTTGAGAACAAGTGGTAAATCCTAAGATAAATCCTAAGGACTGTACTATGAGCTTAATGGTGAGAATTTCTCTTTGATGCAATTGGTGAGGTAGTATGACCTATTTTATTTTTAATTGTCAAAATCCATAAACAATTAAGAATGACTGTTTTATAAAATGTTCTGGAAAAAAAAAAACACTGAATAAAAGTGGATTTACGGTATGTTTTGGAGGGGTCTGGAGATGCAGTGGCTCCCTTCACTGTAGAGCTTAGTAAGAAATAATAAATGAACCAGGAAAAAGTGTCTCTACTATTTCTGTATTGAAGTTGTACAGCCATGTTTGTGTACAGTAAATAAAATAGTGAAAGCATTCGTGAATTTCCAGTCTCATGAAAAAAGGATTGAGGCTTTTTTTTTTTTTTTAACTTTCCAGGTAACATCGAGTGTGACCACTCTATTTAAGGCCATCTTCAGGTACATATACAAAATCTCTAATATTATGTGAGCAATGGAAATGAATTCTAGACTTGTGAGGTAACTGTGAGGTAACTTACAAGATAAAATTGTCTCCCCTGTGCTGGAGTAATTCCAGTGAAACATCAACATTACAGGAAGAAAATGCTTTATTAGAGGGAGGTCATCATCCAGGTAACTAGAATTGATTCTTTGCCACCAACAAGTTGTGTTACTGTTTTCTGCACTGGAAACAATTGTAGATTTTTAAGATCATCATTTTAACCCCGAACACAGAGTTTTTCCATAACTGAGCATGGAGGTCATGAGTGCAAGGCTTTCTGTGGCTAAATCTAATTCTGAGTAGGAAAGGCAGAAATTTCTTTCCAGTAGACTATGGACACTGGCAACTCTGGGTATCCACGCACAATGAGAATTTCTGGCTGCCAAGAAGGCTGTGAACTGTTCCACTGATCTAAAGATTTAGTGAGAGCTCAGTGGCTAACAAAGGCAGTGCCACAGAGCTGCAAAGTTCTTTGGAGTTTTTCTAACACTATTACCCCACGCTCTGATATTTGCATTCTAGTTGTTCATTGTTAACCTAAGAAGAGGCAAGTTGAACATGACACTGCATTTATCTGAAAATCACATAGAACTTCAATACGCAACTGTATCATTACTAAAGTAGTTTGCTCTTTAAGTCTTCGAGAAACCTCTTGATTATTTTCCTTTTTCATGTGTATAGAACTTTCTTCTTTAATGGATGTAGAGCTGAGAACATGGTGGCTTTTTATTATTTTTTATTATTTTTTAAAGAAAAAGAAAAAAAGTAATAATAATTGAAGGGTCATTTTCTTCATCCTTCCAAAGCCTTTACTATTGTTTTCCTCCCATTTTCCCATTTTGTAATTCCTGCAAAATGTAGACAATTTTCACTGAGTGAATCTTTTGCCCATTTTACCACCTGCAGCTCAGTGTCAAATAGAACTAAATATTATAGATACTTTCTGAATGAAGGGCTATTTTCTGTTCTGAATTACCCTTATATCAACTAATAATTTCCTATTATTATATCAATCAGTGTGCTGCTAGTGCTATTAGTCACACTGCATATATCATTACAACAAAACTGTGATCATAGTATATCTTTTAAAATGTTTTTTGGTTCAAGAAGCACATTGATCTTAGGCTAATTGTGTATAGAAAAAAAAGAAACAATAGAATAGAAGTTTTGGAGGAATATTCTAAAAATGAATTGCTATACACACCAAAAATATTGTGAAAAATGATAACAAAGAGTCTTAATTAGTCTTTCATAAAACTTCCAGGAAAATAAAATATCTGTCAGATTTGATAAAAATAAGCCAGCAGGTTCAAACCTATGAAGGACAGGTTGCCAGCCCGTACTGCTGCATAAGCTTCATATCCTAAAGAAATCAGACTAAAATAGAAGCTCTCTTGATGAGAGTTTTTCTTTTAATCTGAGAAAAGCCCTGAGAATTTGAAATATTCTAAGAAATACCATTTGCCGGGGATTCCTGTTCTTATTGTAGCAGATCAATATAGGTTGCACATCCTACTGCATTTTGTAGTCTTGTGCATCCACAGACCGTTGCTTTTTGGGCAAAGTACCTATATGCAGAAGCCTCGCTGAAATTCTGGAAGAGCCACTACTCCACGAGTTTTCTTTACAGGACCATCCATGATGGGGGATGGCTTCAGAGACACTCCCTCCCTCAGAAGCAAACACAATCTCTCTGATTTGTTTGTTTTATAGCATGTGAAATAATTCATTTATATATTACATGCATTTTAATGTTAAACAATCTGAAGATTCTCGGCTTATAAAAAACGTTGCCTATGTTACAAATCATATTAGTTCCTTATCTGAAAACAGATTTATCATAACTCAGTTGGAATTTCTGCAGGATGATATTGCATAGCCTTCATTATCCTGCTGTAAATGCACAAAATTAGTCTTTTTCTGCTTTGATAAGAGATAACCTATTCCATCTTACAGAATCGCTGTGTAGTTCAAAAATAGGTTAGGGAAAAATTCGTGTTTCTTATTGTGGAAAGTCTTGAGCACGCTTGATCTCTTACAAGGAAGACAAAGTGACAGCTGAACAGGCAGTTCTCCCACTTCTTCTCAATGAAAAAAGAAATAGGAAAACAACTTCCTTTCTCACCTGGAAGTTTTTTCACCTCATGCCCTGGTGGTAAGAATACGCTAGGAGTAAATATGAGGTAAAAGTTGTTCTCCCCAAGCCTCCAGAAAATTTTCAAAAAAGCAAATCAAATCAAACCACTCCCAAACCAAACTAATTTGATACCAGGCTTAAAACAGTTCTCAGTAGTCCAGCTTTCAAATGCAGAATTTAATCTCCGAGAGAAATCAAGAATTTTATGACCTGTTAAGATAAATGGTTCAAATGAGGTCATAAAAAGCTGAAAATTGCTTTAAAATTATCACTGTTCACACCTGTAATGCATGTGGAGGCAGAACTCCTGTTATATGATAGGATTTATGCTGAGATTCTGATGTACACTGACCACTCACAACATTTCTAATTCTCAGTGGGATCACAAGTGCTTAACAGCTTCCAAGATTCTAGCATCTACCAATACATATATAAGGTGGACATACTGGTCTTTTTTTTCTTTTTTTTTTCCTAAATTTGAAAACCTTTTAATAAAACATTTACAAATTTTCAGTGGAATAAGGGGGAGAAATGTCTATATGTCTGTGTTGCACCTGACCTTTTCTGTGGCTTTGCAGAATAAAAATGTCAATGGTATCATGCGCAAGATAGGTTAAATAAGTTGCCTGTGCATTGGCATGTATTTCCACTGCAAAATGAATGTTTATTAATTAAATACAAAGAAAAAGCTGTTTACTTTCTGTTTAGGTAAGTTGTGTTTTTGTTTGTTTGTTTTGTTTGTTTGTTTGTTTTTTGCCCTTTATAGGCACAAATAATGCTTATTCTTTCCAGTGGCTACAGAGGGAGCCCATGCTCTTGATTTAGACCAATATTGAGACAATACAAGCTCTCAGGCTATTTGCATTTGGAGACAATAAGAGAAGGCTGAAAGTTTGGGGCAAGCTAAATCCATTATCAAAAGTTATTAAGGTGTAGAAAATCTGTTAAAATGCCCTGGGAAGACTGAAGTAAATAAGGGTAGAGGGAGGACACAGTTTTCTGTGGCTGTTGTGCACATGCACACAGGAGGGATAATTCCCTTCAAACTCACTTCATTTATTTAGCAGTGCCCCCTCACCCCTGATTTATTATATTACAGAAAAGGATGTATTTAAGGGGTGGAGATAATCATTTCCCCCACAGAAAAGGCTTGAGAATAAAGAAGTAAGGGACAGATAGGATGGGATTCAGCTGCTTAGCTGTATGAGTTTACATATGACTCAGGTATCAAGCTCCTATGATAGTCGGTGTAGAGGGAATCAGAATGGTCAAGAGTGACTCCACGTAAACTGATATAGCCATCTACATGTTTTTCCAGTTACTCTTGTGGCTAACTTTTCATTGGCTGTTCTGGAAGATTAGACATAATCACCTGTAGGAACCTAAACTAATATCAAATAATTGCAGCCATGATGACACTCTTTAAAAAACAAACAAAAAAAAAGTGTTCAGTTATTATCCCCGCCTATTGGGTTAGAAGAAGGTAGGACTGGATTAACCTGTAAGAAGAATGTTGTGGTTAGTTGTTAGGAAAGACATGGTAACTATATGATTAGAAAACAATTGTTATGAGAAATCTAATAGTAGAGGATTTTTGTGGAGGCTTCAGTAGAGAACACGTTCGGTGAATGTGTCAGGAATAATGGAGGTATGCTTAATACTCCATAAGAGTAGCATTTCAAATAGATGATCTCTCCATTCCACCTATATGTCTCTATCTGTGTCAACAAAACCTGTGCACAGTGCATTTCTTAGAATTGCAGACCTATTTGTGCTATGACATAATCTAGATTTTTACTGTTGTGATTGATTTCACATTTAATCCTTCTGTACTCTCCCAGTGCATTCATCATTTTTACCACTTAGCTTCCTTCACTTCTTATAATATTTTCTTATGTCCCTAAATACTTCCTTTGTCATTCTTCTGCTTTGCTGTAGGATTATCCCTCATTTTCATATTCTCTCTGTCCTTGTCTCATGTTATTTCCACTCTTTTTATTCTGTTTTCCTGAAGAAATAAAGCTTATAGTGTTATTCTGCTGTCTACTCTTTCCTCCCTGTCCCTCCCACGATTTTGGAAAATGCTAGAAATGAAGCATGCCACCAACCATAAGGTATAATTTGTATCAAACCAGGTTAAATTAACTTAATGTTTACCAAATAACTGATTTTCTTTTTATTTTCATGGACTGATACAGTCATTAAATTGGAAGAAACCTCTCGAAGTCATCTAGTTCAGCCTCCTAGTGGCAGCATGCCTAACTAGATCTAGCTCTTCAGAGACTTATCCAGCCAAGTTCTGAGTATCTCCAAAGGCAGAAATTACCCCACCTCTGTGGAACCCTTCTCCAGTGTTTGACTGTCCTCAAGATAATGATTATTTTTTTCCTTTTTATCTAATTGGAATTTTCCATGTTGCAACTTGTGTCTGTTCCCTTTCAGCCCATCATTGTGCAGCACAGAGGAAAGTTAAATTGCTGCTAGTATCTGTCATGACACAGAGTTTGTATGAAACACAATATACAGCCTCCATTAAACTCCTCTTTTCAGAGGTCTTTTCAGATAAATCTCAAAAAAAAAAAAAAAAAGGTTTGCATAATCAAGACATTGCAAAGACAGTCACCAGTAGTCTATTTTTTTTTTATTTTAATTTTTATTTTTTGTCTTAGTTGGAACCTGAATCTGGACCATAAGAAGACAAGTCCTTTGATTTAACTCTGGAGCACTTTGGCTTATGCCATTTGAACATTAGCAATTATCCTTATCCCTTCACTTTCTAACAACCATGATTATATATCACTATAAATTAGGAGCCCTTTAGTGAAAACAGCAACTGTATTTTGAATTAGTGATACTGGATCAAAATTTATTCCAAACTATTATTCAGAATTTCACAGAACTGTCTGTCATCATGTTCAGCATTATGCCTTATACCTAATCATTACAAGTTGAAAAATAGACACTTATCTGCAGAATAAGATCTATGTATTTAATTGAACAGAATTTTGAAGAGTTTATTCCTAGTGTAATACAAAGTAAAAAGAAAAAAGACCAAGGCACTATGTGCTATTATGGAAGCTGGCTATATTTTACCAGAAGTCTCACTGCTTTGTGTGCAGCTCAGTAATGTGCCTTAGCCTCTTAGAATCTACAATTTATTTATTTATTTATTTATTTATTTTAGTTTGCTATCATACTTATATGTATACAGCATTACTTATAAAATTGCAGCAGGTATAGCTTAGGCCTCTAATAACAATATAATAAACAGGAAGATAATTACGGTTGCAGCTCTTCCCTAATCTCTTTTCTAAACTCTTTCTCACTGCAGTACATATCACCTTCTCTTTAATATAGCATATTTACAATTTTTTTGTGCTTACGACACTAATCTACCCAATTGTGCAAGACAAAAATATTTCCTATGTTCTTAGCTATAAATATTTTCTTCTGAAAAATATTGTTTGCTTAATCAATCAATCCTTGCTTCGGCATGAGAAATTCTTACCAAGGAAAGATCAACAGAAACTGACTCAAGTTATTTTAAGGGTTTTTTTTTTTAATGAAAGTAGCCCCTTTTGGTTTTCTGAGAAGGGTAGTTGCTGTTGTCATGTGCAAAGAGCAATGAAGTCTTACCAATCCTGTCAAATATACAGTGAATATTCAGTAAACCTTTCAGCATTATCAGCCAAGTTATTAAACCAACGATTATATGCCCCAGTGGCACACAAGAAATAGAAATTAATTCTTATTACATTCATTCCTTAAAACTTCTAATAGATGCATGTTACAAGTGTGTATACGTTTCCAAGGCCTACATTTTTAAAATCCAGAATGATAACACTTAAATATGCATATTTCCCCATCTATGGTTGAAAACTATTCATATCACATACAGTGCAATTGCTAATGACTTTTTTTTCCTAATCTACTTGCAAAATCTTCAGTATTAATAACTTTCAGAATTATATACTGACAGTCCTATAATACTTGCATTAAGTTCAGTAATACTTGCGGTAAGATCAGTACTGAATTCCTTTTATATGTTCTTATGAGAGTAGATATGTCTTCTTACTTTCTTTTGAATTTCACTTGAACTTTTTAGCTAGTACCTAGTCATTGTTCTGAGGGTTACACAGTAACAGGGGTCTATTTTTTTCTATTACCAGTGAAGGCAGTCAGACCATGATGGTCCATTTTCTGTTATGCAGTCCAGGAAAAATCATACTCTCTGTTCTTTAGCTTACAGATTCTCACAGATTTATACAGTTTGATTTCTTTTTATCATCCCAGGAAACAGAAGTAAAAAGGCCTTCTAGGCCTTCTAGGCCTCTAGCTTGAGTATTAGATGTCAACTCTTTAGTATCAAAACAGAAAGAGTTTAATGGAGTCTACTCATTTCTGCTCTGTAGTGTCAAAGAGATAAGAGATTTCAGTCTAGTCTTAGATCTTCCATGGCTCTTCTTTCATCAAAGGGAAAATTGAGGGAGAAGAAACCCAGACTGATAATCAGAGAACCTTGAGAGTTTATTGCACCTGGGGGATTAAAGGCCTCCCATGGGGACAAAAGCCTCATAATCCATGTATACGTTATACAGAAAGTACTTGTGCACTGCTTTGGGTCAGGTGCATTTGCAAAGTTTGGTTAAACTTCGGGTTTTAGGGAAACCCCACGAGTTTTTATAAAGTTAATGTCAGTAATGGATTTATGTCAGTACATTTCATACATTTTCCTATTGAATTTGCAAGAAAATAAAGGAAAGCTTCCTTGTGACCTGCATGTCATAGAAAAGTGCTGATATTATACATATTATGAAAAATGTTGTAGGTTCCTTTTATCTTCTGAATGTAAGGGCTCATTCTGTTTAAGATCATATATTTAGTAGGTTGATGCATTGTGCTCCTCTTTTCATAAAGCCCCTATTTCTCTAAACTCTTAGTTTTCACTCCACTTCGCTAACTTTTCTTATGATTATTTTGATCAGATAGATTATAGAAGTGACAGTTCTGTAAATACCCGAGGTTCTTGAATAAGAAGAAAAGAAAAGTGGCTTCTCAAATTAAGATATTCCTTCTATATTGCTCAGAAAATTATCCCCATCAGTTTTTTTGTCTTCTTTTAAATTCTCCAAGAGAAGTTTAGAAAAGCACTGAATGTGATCTAAGAGCCGACTTCTTTTCTATAGAGAGGAAATCAATAAAATTAAACTTTTCATTAACTGTAATGACCTCAAACATTTATAAAAGTAATTAAATGGTTTAAGTCCCATAAAATCTCTGCATATAAGACTGCTAGATTTTGTCTTACTAGGCAATGGACATTAAAAAAGTGGAAGATACGAAGGACCATTACTCTTGCAATTCTTATATATTATTTATTAGATGACATGACTTCTTTGACCTTTAAGCCTCAGTAGATGTCAGGCTTTAATAAGTGATACAGTTCAATATCATTTTTTAAAGGTTGGTCTATTTGCCAAACCCTCTATGACCTATTCTTTAGAGGCTCCTTGTTGAAATTTTTCAAGTAGTTAGAACAGAAGAAATACTGCTTTGTAGGGGAAGGTAAACCATTTCTGGAATTTATCACACAAACTTGTGAGTTTGGACGTCAGAAGAAAGTCTATTAGTCCAGATTTTTGAATACATTATTTTGTATATATGAGGGTGTTGTTATTTCACGCCTGTAGGCAGCCAAGCATCACACTGCCATTCCTTCAGTCCCCCTCCTCAAAAGAACAGAGGGAAAAAAGGCAATGAAAAAAGGCCTGTGGGTTGAGATAAGGACAGGGACATCACTCAACAATTACTGGCACAGGCAAAACAGACTCAGCATAAAGGAGATTAATGTAGTATATTGCTTATTGATAACAGACATGAGCAGAGAGAACTAAAAGCAAACTAAAAACACCTTCCCCCCACCAACCCTCTTCTAGGTCCTCTCCCCATGTGGCACAGGGGAAGGGTAAATCAGGGTTGCAATCAGTCCACATGCTTCATTTGTGCCACGGCTTCACCCTCACTCTCTTCCCCTGCTCCAGCATGGGGGTCCCTCCCACAGGATGACATCCTTCCTGAACTGATCCTGCATGGGTGCTTACCACATACTGCAGGTCTTCAAGAACTGCTCCAATATAGGACCATGCCATGGAGTGCAGTCCTTCAGGAACAGACTTTACAGCAGATTTTCAGAGATACACAGACTTTCAAAAACTAGAACTGTCTTTGTGAAAGTACTTACATAGTTTAAATGTAACTACAACAATATAAAGTGGAAAATGCATTATTTAACTATCAAGGTATTTTAAAGGTATCAACATATTCTCATACATTTGTATTAAACGAAGTCAAGAATTAATAGCAAGTAATTGTTACATTTTGTAATGATTTTGATTCAATATTTTGTGTTTGTAGTAGGTGGGTGGAAGGAAGCCTTTTAACTTAGGCCACCTTTTCTCAACTCCTCTCTCTTTACTGAGTGAGGAGAATTATTCACAATTAATTCTACAGACAAGAAATAAGTAAATGGCCTATAAAGGAAATTCTGCTAAGCATAGTTTGGAGAACAAGGGAGTCACTTGTCATGCTTAAGATTCTGTAAGACAAACCGATTCTAGTAAAAAAAAAATCTATCTGCTTGGCTATCAGCAATCCTAAGGCAAAACTATAGGATCAGATTTGGGAAATGTCTTAGATATTTGAAGCTGGATGTAGAAAGACTTCAGAATTTTAAGAATCTTAGCATGAAGCCGACATTAAAAGTTTTATTTTTATAAAGCAGCAATCACGGAAATTTCAGGTTTTGTTTCCCATCTTTCTGGGCCTGAAGTCCTCTGTTCACAGAAGACCTTATGTCTAATGTAAATGGAAATTGGATAGAATGTGAATCAGTAGTCCCTGCTTGTCATAGCCTGTTGTAATAATCATTGGAAATTTACACCAAGCGTTTTATGAAGAATTAGCCAGACAGCTTACACACCTGTGGACAATGAAGGTGAGCAGCCAGAGAAGACTGCAACTTCATAGAGAATGGCATTGGTATTCCACAGAAAGGAGGCACTGCACTTACTAATGTTATGCACATTAACTTACCGCCCACTAATGTAATCTGTAATCGGTGCAGTGTCCTGGAACATAGAGAGAACAGAGTCCAGTGTTCAAAATGCAGTGATGATCACAGAATCATAGAATGGTTTGGGTCGAAAGCAAACTTTAAATATCTTTTAGCCCAACCCTACTGCCATGGTCAAGGACATCTTTAACTAGAGTAGGCTGCCAAATCCCCATCCAACCCGGTCTGAAACACTTAGGGATGGGGCATCCACAGCTTCTCTGGGCTAATATCTATTCTAAACCTACCCTCTTTTAGTTTAAAGCTATTACACCTTCTCCTATAGCTACACTCCCTGACAAAGAGTCCCTTTCCTGCTTTTCTGTAGGCCCCTTTATGTACCGGAAGGCCTAAAGATCTCCCTGGAACCATCTCTTCTCCAGGCTGAACAACCCCAGCTCCCTCAGCCTGTCTTCATAGGAGAGGTGCTCCAGCCCTTTGATCCTCTCTGTGGCCTCCTCTGGACTCATTCTAATACTTCCATGTCCTTGTGCTGGGGGCCCCAGAGCTAAATGCAGGGCTCCAGGTGGGGTCTCACAAGAGCAGAGAGGGAGAATCCCCTCCCTTGACCTGCTGGCCATGCTGCTTTTGGTGCAGCCCAGGACACAGTTGGCTTTCTGGGCTGCAAGCACACATTGCTGGCTCATGTTGAGCTTCTCATCAAGGAACACCATCAGGTCCTTCTCCTCAGGGTTGATCTCAATCCATTTCCCACCCAGCCTGTGTTCATGCTAGGGATTGCCCCAGTCCTCCTGCAGGACCTTGCACTCGGCCTAGTTGAACCTCATGAGGTTTTGTTGTGGTTTAGCCCGGCTGGCAGCCAAACACCACACAGCCGTTCGCTCACCCTCCCCCCTCCCTCTCCGGGATGGGGGAGAGAAACGGGAAAGTGAAGCCTGTGAGTTGAGATAACGACAGTTTATTAAGACAGGAAAAAATAACAACAACAACAACAACAATAATAATAATAATAATAATAATAATAATAGTAATAATGTGTACAAAATAAGTGATGCACAATGCAATTGCTCACCACCCGTTGACCGATGCCCAGCCTATCCCCGAGCAGCCGCCCCCCCCACCCCGGCTAGCCACCCCTATATATTGTTCAGCATGACGTCAGATGGTATGGAATACCCCTTTGGCCAGTTTGGGTCAGCTGTCCTGGGTCTGTCCCCTCCCAGCTCCTGCTGCACCCCCAGCCTGCTCGCTAGCAGGACAGAGCGAGAAGCTGAAAAGTCCTTGGCTTGGTGTAAGCATTGCTCTACAACAATTAAAACATCAGCATGTTATCAGCGCTCTTCTCATCCTAATCCAAAACATAACACCCTGCCAGCTACTAGGAGGAAAATTAACTCTGTCCTACCTGAAACCAGGACAGGTTTGCACAGGCCTACCTTTCAGGCCTCTCCAGGTCCCTCTGGATGGCATGCCCTTCCCTCCGGCGTGTCAGTTGCACCACAGAGCTTGGTTACATCTGCAACTTACTGAGGGTGCACTCAATTTCACTGTCCATGTCATTGACAAAGATGTTAAACAGCACCAGTCCCAATACTAACCCCTGAGGAACACCACTTGCTGCTGATCTCCACCTGGACATTGAGCCCTTGACCACAACTCTTGAGTGTGACCATCCAGCCAATTCCATACCTATGGAGTGGTTCATCCATCAAACTCCTGTCTCTCTAATTTTAAAGACAAGGATATTGTGAGTGACAGTGTAAAATGCTTTGCACAAATCCAGATAGATGATGTCAGTTGCTCTTCCCCTATCCAGCAATGCTGTAACGCCATGGTAGAAGGCCACCAGATTTGTCAGGCACTGTCTGCTCTTAGTGAAGCCATGTTGGCTGTCACCAATCACCTCCTTATTTTCCATGTGCCTTAGCATAGTTTCCAGGAGGATCTGCTCCATGATCATGCCGGGCACAGAGGTGAGACTGACTGGCCTGTAGTTCCCTGGGTCTTCCTTCTTTCCCTTTTCAAAAAAGGGGGTTATGTTTCCCAAAACTCTTCCACTCAGTGGGAACTTCACCAGACTGCCACAACATCTCAGATATGATGGATAGTGGCTTTGCAGCTACATCTGCCAGTTCCCATGGAGTTATCTCATCAGGTCCCATGGACTTGTGCACCTTTAGATTCCTTAGTTGGTCTCAAACCTGTTCTTCTCCTACAGTTGGTGGTTCTTCATTCTCCCAGTTCCCGCCTTTGCATTCTGGGGCTTGGTGTATGTGGCCAGAGTGCTTGCTGGTGAAGACTGAGGCAAAAAAGTCATTGAGTACCTCAGCCTTCTACATATCCTAGGAAACCAGGTCTCCTCTTTCCTTCTGGAGAGGGCCCACAATTTCCCTAGTCTTCCTTTTATCACTGATATACTTACAGAAGCCTTTCTTGGTGCCCTTGATATTCCTGGCCAAATTTAATTCTAACAGGGCTTTAGCCTTCCTAACCTAATCCCTGGCTGCTCAGACAATGTCTCTGTATCCCTGCCAAGCTATCTGTCCTTGCTTCTACCCTCTGTAGGCCTCCATTTTCTGTTTGAGTTTGGCCAGTAGCTCTTGTTCATCCATGCAGGCATCCTGGTGTTTTTGCCTGACTTCCTCTTTGTTGGGATGTATTGCTCCTGAGCTTGGAGGAGATAATCCTTGAATATCAACCAGCTTTCTTGGGCCCCTCTTCCCTCCAGGGCTTTGTCCCATGGTACTATACAAAGCAGTTCCCTGAAGAGGTCAAAGTCTGCTGTTCCTAAGCCCAGGGTAGTGAGCATACTGTGCTTCCTCCTCAGTGCTCTCAGGATCCTAAACTTCAACGTTTCATGGTCACTGCAGCCAAGGCTGCCCTTGAGCTGGCACATTCACCAGCCACTCTTTGTCAGTGAGACAAAGTCCAGTACAGTACCTCTCCTTGTTGGCTCCTCTATCCCTTGGAGAAGGAAGTTATCATCAAGGCAGTCCAGGAACCTCCCGGATTGCCTATGCCCTGCTGTGTTGTCCCTCCAACAGATATTGGGATGGTTGAGGACCAGGGACTGTGAATGTGAGGCTGCTTCTATCCGTCTATTCTATGAGGGCCCCATCTGCTTGGTCCTCTTGATCAGGTGGCCTGTAGCACACTCCCACTATGATGTCTCCTGTCCCTACCCTCCCTAAAGAGCCTATATCCTTCCATTCCAACACTCCAATCATGGGGACCATCCCACCATTTCTCCATAACATCAGTGAGGTCATAGCTCTGCAGGCTTACGTACATCTCTAACTCCTCTTGTTTATTCCCCATGCTATGTGCGTTAGCATAGAGACATTTGAGTTTGGGCCCCTGATGAAGCTGACTTACTGACTGGAGTGGCTGAAATATGTTACCATGTTTCTGCTTTCTCTCTTCATTCTGTGTTTCCTAGGAGTTACTTGGGGTTTTTGTTTTTTACATGGAGGAAATAAATTTTTGTTTACATGTCAAATAGAGAAAAACACTAATTACGTGGTTGAACAATCAGCTGAATCGTAGAGTTTACAAATACTGTTCTATGGGCGTGTTTTATCAACTTTCATCTCGTTGCTAACAGTGTAAGAATGGCATCAGAAGGTTTTGGGATTCATGTTTTTGCAGAGTTTGAGCCAGCAGTCTCATTTTCAATTTACCTTGCTTAGGCATGTAACAGGAAAAAACAATCAATTTAGTACTTTCCCAGTCACTCCTATTGTATCATTTCTTTTGCATGTTGCAAATCAGAGTAAAATGATTGCCATCCTAGTTTATGATAATGTATTCATTTGGAAATAGAAGGAAAATAAAAATGATTCCTAACTCTTTTGGAACTACTATTTCAAGATCTTTATAGGTTCAAGAAAAGATCACTGCACATGTCTTGATGCCAGTATTCAGAACCACAATATTTCATTTTTTTTCAGGAAGTGATTTTCATACTGTCTATCTTCAGGTTTGTAAGTACCTAAATTAGGAATCAGCAGGGTCTCAAAGAAGTGATTCTGAATATTTAAGTTAGTCTCTCTCCTTCTGACAATGTGAGCAGCTAAAATCCTGTCCTAGGAGCCTTAGATAAATAAAGGTAGATAATGTTAGTGCTTCTACATAAATAAATAAACAAACAAACAAACTTGCCTAATAATTACCTAGAAGCTTTAAAAAAATTATTTAAGTGTTTCACAAAAGTATATATTTGTTCTTCAGAATGTCAGCCTCAAATGCCTGGTTTCATAAACCAGTCTCCATAGCAAGATTGTACTTTTTTTCCTTTTATATAAAATATAAAAATATATTCATTCTTCACCTGAATTGTAATACTTCAAGTCTACAAATGTTGAGGTAAAACAAAAGGGTACTTTTTTTCAGATTAGTTCAATGGTTAGGTACTTCCCTGTGTGTTATCCTCTTTCCTTTCTTCCTTCCTTCCTTCCTTCCTTCCTTCCTTCCTTCCTTCCTTCCTTCCTTCCTTCTTTCCTTCCTTCCTTCCTTCCTTCCTTCCTTCCTTCCTTCCTTCCCAGCAGTTCAATTATTACTGAAAATTTACAGGCTACTTTTTCCCTAAATAATCAAATAAAGCAAATTAAATAAACCAGAAAAATGCAGAAATATGTCTGGCAGACAGCTAGCCTACTAGTTTTCTTGTGTAATTGAATAATATTTATCAAATAAGCTTTGCATATACTGGAAAAAAACAAGTAAAATTATAGACTATTAAAATACTTACGCCTGTTTTTCATTAGATATCTACTGGCTAGAAAAGGTAAATGGTGTGCATTAGCACTTCAAGAAGAAAACAAGCAATTTTATAAATGTTTCTGTAATAAAACGCTCTTCTCAAGGTGTGTTTTCATAAAAATGGGAATAATTATGTTTATTCTGTTTCCAGTTTATTTTTCTTTATATGTCCAGAATATCATTAATACATCTTTGTGAACAGAATTGATATAACTACAGAATCTGGCATCGCCCACACGTGATTCAACAAATAAATATTATGGGTGGTCAGAAGGACTACCTCCACTATTGGGTAAAGATATCCATAGATCCATAAAAATAGACTATTAGTTAGCTATTTATTGCTTAAATTACTTTTTTTTTTTTTTTAATTCCTCCTTACTATGTAAAACAGTGTCTTATTAGCATTTTTTCTTCTTTTCACACCACTCTTTTCCATAGACCTTTCTATGTTTGTACTACCAAGTGGTCAAAAATGTATCTTGTAACATGCCAAATCCAGTCACTTTTATGGAAAATTAGTATAACATTCTTGTTTATACGGAGAGGACTTTTGGGCTTCATCAGCTTTCAGTTGTCTCCCGACTTGTTTACAGCTTTAAAAGATGGGTTCTTTCTGTGACTTATACAGAGGTTATTTCAGGCATTTTTAAAATGTCTGTTGAACACAAGCAACTCTTTAACATTATATCACTCTAAGTAAAATCCAAAGGCTATTGCTCAATAAGTTTCAATATTCTTATTAAAATATCTTAATATCTTGACTGGTATGGCAGATAATCTGCACCAATTTTCTGGAGAACTTTGTCAAATTTAGTGTATATAAATGTAGCTTCCTTTCAAAAATTCTCCTGGTAATTGATATTCTGCTCCAGTATAATGTCCTATTGCTCTTAGGGGTCCCTTTAAGTAGAACTAGTAGAGCTATCAACTGCTGTAGGAAGTACAACCTAATGTTTTATAAGTAGGCAGTTATTTACACTCACAAATTCAAGAAAAACAAGTTGAACTACAGCTAAAGGTGCAAAAAGACAAAGGGTTATGAAATGTGACGTCTGAAAAGGATAGTTTCAAAATTAGCTTTTAATCTTTCAAGTTTTGTGCATTATAATCAAAACAGTATATAAAGCCTCACTGGCAAACAGCTTCCAGTAAGAACTTGCTGAAATTCTTGGTATTTTAAGAGCTAAATTGGGAGCATAAGCAGTTGGAAAACTTCGTTGTAGGGGAACATTCACCAGCCAATGTAGGGGAAACAATGCAAATCCTTCTGCTGCATTATTTAGCAGCAGACACCTTCTGAATTTATCACAGAAACTTCTTTGAACATGCTGCAAGGTAAAGTAAGATATGTGCTTTTAATTTTTCATTATTTCAGATAAACTGAGATGTCTTATTTTTAAATGAGGTCACTCCAGGTTTGTTCCATATTCTATTTTCCCATGTTCCACTCAGAAAAATAGACACCTCAATAAAATGAACAGAACAGAAGAAAGATAAATGCCCCATCTGTTAAAGGACATTTATGTATTTCATTTGATTCTATGAATGACCACTTTTTCCTTCTTTTATTCATTTACCATACAAGTAAAGTAAGACTGCAACAATAAATATATTTTCAAAATAAGTCTGAAGAATGTTAGTGTTGACTAAATCTTCTGTTATAGACTTCAACCTGAAGAAAACAAGCTTGTTAAAAATATTAATAAAAAAATTATAACCATAAAGGTGAAAAAACTCAGTTTGTGCTGTCCTAAGACTGCATTGAATTGCATCTCTGAAATAAATATCACATATGTGCTTTCAAATTTTAGACCGTGACTGTTAAAAATGTGATGTTTTTCATGGCCACATTTTCATTTGTAATTCAAGTATGAAAACATCAGCTAATGAAAAAAATGCTGGAAGATTCATTGTTGACTGCATAAACAGCAGGGACTTGCCACATATTAGATAGTTTCTTTAATTGCAAAGGTTCTATAGATCCTGTGTGCATAATGCTAGTAATTACAGCAGTTTTAGAACAGTAAGAAAAAAATCTTATCCTTTGAAGTGGCAGTTCTGCTTTTTTTCTGACCTGAAGCTCAGATGTTAGAAATAGCTAGATCATTTTCTTTTCCATGATTTCTCTCATAACAGAAATCTTGATCTTGGTTTCAGAAATTGTTAACGTATCTTTAAAGAGCATCACATTTATCTGTCAGTTATCACTGTATGGTCTACTGTTAGAAAATGGCATTCACAGTTTGTATAAATGAAATTTACTCATTTTATGTATATTTATGGTTAGCTTGCTTATTTTATTTGCTTTTTATTCCTGCATTAACTCCTATTTGAAGAATGTATGTGATATTTAGGGAAATTTTAATGATTTCAAAACCATTTCAATATTTAGAGGCATCTAAAATGTTTTTTATTAGAATTCTGCAAATGAAGACCTTTAAAATGCAATTGGTGTCAACCATGAAGCCTTGTGAGTCATTCTGGGTTATTAAGAAGCACACTAATCTTTTCTCAAGACAGCATTTTTAAAACAAAGTACTAATTCATAGACTATTTGGAAAACATTAAATAGTAAATTAGTCCTCTTATCCGCAGACAAATTCCACTGTAAGCAAAGTGAATTACATTTGTCTGTATGCACATCTATGTATCCTTATCATTCTGTTTGCTAGATTCTGTTTTATTGCTCGGTCTGGTTCCTCTGGCTCCTTCACATTGAATTTTGCTGAAATTGTTATAAAGTTATATAATAAAAAATATTTATGATAGTAAATATTGAACACGTTGTTTGTGAAATAGTTTATAAAATCAGTGTTCTTCCATCACCTGGTTTAAGGATGTAATTAGAGCACCTTGGGCTCAGATAATTAATCAGAAAAAAATGCGGATGGTATTAGTACTTAAAAAGAGAAAAAAAAAAAAAGGCAGAGGGAAATTGTCAGAATCTGTTAGATTGCCATCCCTGACTTCAAGATGATACAGTTTTCTCCATTCCTTTCTTCCCTTCCTTTCTTCCCTCTTCCCTTCCTTTCCTTTCTTCCTTCCCTCCTTCCTTTCTGCCTTCCTTTTCCTCAGCTGATTCCAGCACTTTACAGACCATAGGTCAAATGCTGACCTACTCTACTTTTTGGTTTACCTATCATCTGCTATTGTACCTGTTCTTGATAGCATATTTTCTTTTCAGCCATAGATGTAACTGAAATTTTCCTTTTATTCTGTAGCTATGTCTTAAAGAATTACGGTCATTTTAATAAATGATATGAAGGTTTCTAGAAACATTTTTTTTTAATTTGTGATTACACTTTCACTTAACACAATGTTATGCAGCATGTATGCTCTAGAAAAAAAATGACAAAAAAGAAGGCCAATAATTTAAGCTGTTGTGGATGTTGAAGTTTTTGATATGCTGTTGATATTAAAGAATTAGGCCTACTGCCAAGTCCTTCACCCTGAAAAATACTTTCTACTCCCCAGAAACATAGCTTCTAGTAAAAAAGAGAGAATGCTTAAATAAAGCTTTTGGGAATTCTTTCAACTGCTCTGTGAGTTCATCTTCATAAACTACAACCTAACCTAACTATAAATGTTCCTGTGATGTAAGTAAATATGAGTTATATCAAAATATCGGGGTATTCTTGGTAACAGTGTTTGGCAGTTTATCATATAATAAAGAAATATTTCAATTAAACATCAATATATATTACTTCTATGGAGATTGCATCACAGATCAAAATTTAAGAAGCAATTTTAACAGAAAAGAATAAAGAATTAAAACCTGCTTGCAGGGAACATGCATTGGGGAAAAGTAATGAAATTATTGTTGTGTAAAGATCATCCTTGTGTAAGTGTTTTTGTAATACAGAATAGAAATCAATGGAAAAAGAAAACAGTTCTTGATGTGTGATTTGCTCTAAAGCAGGACTCTGTTATAAAGATGTAGGATGTATAACTTATTCCAAACTCTAACCAGTATTTAGAGTCTCCAAGAGGACATAAAGAAAGGGTGAACTTTCTTAAGGGGAAGAATCGGTGTTTTGAAATAGCTTTAATGTCAATATTTCCAGATTTTGGCACAGTTAACTTACTATCATAATGGTACGACTTAGACTAAGTAGCTATTAAACTCAAGTGTAGGGAAAGTGTATGAACTATTGGCAAGCTCTAATATTCCAACTAAAATATTTCTTCAACTGCAGTTGGCAAAAGCAACTAACTGGCATAAAAAGACTATCTCAGTGATGAATTAGATGACTCTGAAGTCAGTCTCCACTTTCAAAACAATTTTTAATCCCTGTAGACATACTATATGAAAATATAGTCATAATCACACACATTGCTTTGGGACTCACTCCCCTTAGCTGGAGGCACTGCTGGAGTGCAACTAATATCTCATCTAATAAATCTGAAGCTAGCTGATAGAAAATTTCCATTTGTACTTTAAAATGTCTGATTATGCCAGTATTTCTGTGATTAATACATAAGTCTGTTTACATGAATGAGAATGTTTTACATTTTAATACCTCCTTTTAATACAGATTTTGTTCAAAGCTTGCTTTTTCAAGCAGGCATCTACTACCAATCTGACTCAGAGAGACAGTAATAGATGGCTGGGGAAAGAAAAAAGAAAAAGACAAGTGAAGTGACATTGCTGCTGATATCCCCCCTTTTACAACAGTCTGTGGCATGTGGACTTCCTGAACTGAGGGGTGCTTCAATACACTGAACAGTCCTGATGTTTTTATTCTCTGCCATTAATTTCTCTAACCACTTTTGAACCTGTCCAAGATTTTTCCTCCACAGTAATTTGTAGCAGTGTTCCAAATTTAGTTATGTAGTTCCTTTTCTTAAATTTGTGGCTTGATAATTTAGTTCAATGAACTTCTTGTGGTGTAGAAAACTGATCATTTTCTCTTCATGATTTTAAAACTCTTCATCGTGTTCTCAGTCACTTTTTCCGCACAGAAGACAAATTCTATTTATCTTTGGTATATGCTGTTTCTTACCTTTGATCATCTCTGCTATTGCTCTCAGTACCTTTTATTGTTATTCTATATTCTTCAGAATAGTATTCTTCAGAATATTATGTAGAATATTATTTATTCTTTAGAATATTGTCTGTTTTTATTCAATATTGTGAAGTCATTTTGCAACGTGGTGCAGATTACTTCCATTTTTGCTCTCCTATTTCAGTTCAGAGGACAAATTTTATCACCTTTCTATGTGCAGCCTTTTCCACATCAATAATTGATAACCGTGTTTTAAAAGTAAATGCAGAAGTGGGATCCCCTTCATCAGGGTGTAGGTATCTTGAGATGCCCAGAAACACAGTTTAGGTTACAGGCTTGTATCCAAATGTTCTGCCAATGATAAACTCATTGCCTCCTAAGATGGGACTATAATGAACTTCTGTAATTAAATCAGGACAGTTAAAAAACAGGGAGGGAAGACAGAGGATGGGAATTTAGACAGTCTTACGGAAGGTTAACATATCTACCCACTACAGTTAGATAAGAAATCTTTTATTGAGTACTATCTGGTGGTCAGGTTGGCCCTGTACAATACAGGCTGAGACAGTAGCTGCTGTCCCATGGGAGTAGCAATAAAGTTCTGCGTATTAAGGAGCCAACGAAAGTTGAACAGGTCTTGGACTCTGTTGTTGATCCAGCATGTTTACAGATAGTTTGACACTGACATGGAATGAGAATGAGATCATTGGATAACTGAACAGCTAGCACAGAATTACTCAGTTGCTCTGAACAATATCTATATGCTTTGCACTTAAGCTCACTTTTTATATATTTTTACTGGGAGTTACATATTTTTGTTTACTCTGTGCTTCTATTTTGCAAGCATTCCTGATTTTGCAGCTCCCCGTGAAAGCTGGTTTAAGATAAGATATTTCAGACTGTTCTAAAACATACAGGCTTATTTAGATTTTTTACTTTAAAAAACTAGCCAAAGAAAATTGTATTAATAATATAAAGGGTTGCAGAAGACTCTGGAAAGATCAGCACAAAGGAAACATAAGAAGCATTAGTATTATGGAAATATAATTATGCTGAATGCTCCTTATTTGCTTCATGAGCAATGTGACTAGGTGTGATAGAGTAAAAAGCATTTGTGAGTCTCTAATGTGAGTGAGGTGGGTAGTTCACCACTGGGAAATGCATTCATTATAGAAATTTTTTGCATAAGGTAAGTACAGACTAACGTGCTGCTGACTACTGTGGTCAGCCAAAATAGAACCTCAGGTCACGAAACAAGCACAAAAGCCAATTCTGTCTTTTTACATTACTTCTTTCTATCAGTCTAAGCCTGGAGATCACACAGTGACTTCTGTCTTTGAAAGAACCCCATAGTCTGTGCAAATGCAACCTGATAAAAATTAGTAATTTCCCAGGGCATGCCAAAGAATAATGGGATAGGATCAGGACTAGCAGAGTTTGAGCCTGTTCTCCACACTTAGCAGACAGGGATATCTAAATTCCAAACTAGATAAATGCAGCGAGAGGACCCTGCCAACAAGTTGAATACAGTAGCTGGCAGCATTATGGAAAGAGCCATCAGCAGTGACAGAGAATAACACTTGCTTGGGATAGCTCTAATAGCTAGTCTTGGCCAGATCAGAGCAGAATACCAGTTGCATAGTAAATATGCTTTTAATTGTACCTCATCACAAAATATCAAAAACATTGGCAAGGTCTTTTTCCTCCCTATTGAATTGTATATTTACAAACAACTTAAACTACAGTGGTATGATTGCCCCTTCCTTTCTTGCCTCCCCCACATCTTATCAAAATGTGAATTAGATTATTAGAGTGATGCAAACTAGTGATCAGGGGTTCACTGGATTCCTCACACACAGCACTGCATCTGCACGAGTCATTAAAATTCCTATGCAAATGACATTATTTTAAATAGTAACATGTCAGGAGAATTGGTGAGTGGAATACTGTTTGTATAGACTAGGCCAGTTTTAGCCTTTCAAAGGCTAAAGTGTCCAAATGTGTGCAAAGCTGTGTTTCATGTCTGGGATGCTCACAGTTAGTGAAGAACAATGTTGAAATTAATATGCTGCTCCACATTTCTCTAGAGATTCTCTTTTCTGCAGCCAATGGCTCAATGCCCTTTCCTACACAGCAGCCTGAAGTGCTAATTCTTCCTCCTTTGGGCTTTGTTCCTTGAATAACACGGGCCAAGTCCTTCTTTGAAATAATTTCTGTGGCCCAGAATTGCTCACTGGTGATGCAATGGTAGACAACATTACCATTTACCATGGGTAAAAAATCAAAACAACAATGGAAAATTTACTGCCCACCAATGTTTGCTAATAGGACTATCATTTCAAACATACCTTGTAGTTTTTGTACCCTTCAGGCTGGAAACACCACAGGTGGTGGTGTTGTCGATATTGATATTTTGTTTTGTTTTTTAAGTTTATGCAAAGAACTCACGAAGAATAAAAATAACTTTCTGCAGCCAGGAAAATACAGCAGTCTTCACATTTACTCTTCAACCTCATCCTTGTCTCACGACTATTTTGATAGTGTCATCATAGAATATCAGATGTTGTGATCCCAGTCTTTGACAAAAGCATCGTAACTTTTCAGGCAATATTGCACTGTGTGCACCCAGAGCAAAGAAACTCTTAAGTGGTGACCTTATTTTAAAAACAAACAAACAAACAAAACAACAGCAAAACCAACAACAACAAGTCAGCAAGCCACTGACAAGCCAGACAGAATTTGTCAAATGCCTTCATTTTTTGAAAAATCTTACAATTTCACTTGGATTGCTGCTGTGTATATACCTCTGCCCTTTAACACTTTGGTATGTATTGCTAGAGATCTTCACAGTATAGACTTCAGCACAGAAATGAGAAAGGAGAGATCATTCTGAACAGAAATATACTCATCCTGAGAACAAGCTGTGGCAGTCTGCCACAAAAAATCACTGCTCCAGAAAGGGAGAAAAAAGTTCTTTCTTTGTGCAAAGGAACTGAGCATGTACAGATGACTAACAAAATGGAGTGCATCTTCATATGATAAAAGAGTAGAAAATAAGTTCTGGGTTTCTTTTTTTTTTTTTTTTTTTTTTTCCCTCTAGATATGTTCAGCCTTATTTTTTTGCTGTACATCTTCACAAGATTTTTTTTGCATTGCTACCACCTAATGGTCATAATGTCTTGCCTTAACTCTAATGGTAGCAATTTTGTCCCACTCATACAGCTTTCAGACAGAAATCATACAATAGCTTTTGTCTTTTTATCAAAAAATAAAATAGTAGTAAAATACTAAAATTACTGTCAGACTTTCATCACCCAATTTTTTCTCTTTCCATGGTAAAGTCTTTCTTCCCTCAGTTTTCCTGAATTTCTAATGATGAAGAAGGTTATGATTAATTTGTAGATAGAGTAACCCTCTTCTAAATGCACAGTACTCAATAAATGAACAAGCTGCTTACAGTAATTAAAGTAATGTCATCCTGTGCTCAAATTGCTTGTGCTAATAAGTCTAATTGGCAACAGCAAGCATTAACTGTGATTAGTCATATGCGTCTAATGTCATCACCAGTGCCTATAATTTCCCACATAGAGGGAATTTCACATCTGTTTTAAATCACTTGCCTGTTGTCTGCATTGGTGTTCTTTCCTATATTATTTTATCAAAGATTATTTTATTACAATAAATGATAGAAAAGTTTATTTCTTTTTCAAAAATAAAGAACTGCACAGTAGAGAACATGACATCAGGCATTTCCAAGTCACTTATTCTGAAATAAGTATTTGATTTCAGATAAATTAAAAAAAAAAGGATTTTCCTTCATTTGCATATAGTCTGATAACCCCATCTACAGGATGTAGATTATTTGCAACAGAACATTCATCTAATCAATTTAGACCACAAGCTGTATTTCACAGTAAAACAGATGACTCAAAAGATCCATGTTGTATTTGTTTTGGAAATTTGCAAGGAATTGTTATCAGGAAGACAAACTTTCCAGGCTTTTGCATAATTTTATTGTAGGCAAACTTTAACTGTAAGTAGAACAATAATTATTTTTTTGTGTCAATATAAGTGGACAGACAGTATGTTATCAAGAATCCAGTGGCTGAAAATGCAGCTTTGGAGGCCAAGGTTTTCTATTTTCTTGCAATAGTCTTTTTCCCGTCTGAACATTTACTTCTCACCTCAATTATCTACCAGCTAACCAAAAATTTGTAGAAGTGTTTTTCATAAGTTATACTTACTAGATCTCTATAATTCACATAGCTTTCTATGTTCTCTGTCCAAATGGTTACATTTTTTTTTAAAACACAAAGCTGCCCTCAAGTTCTACAGCTGACCTTTTCATGAATACAGGAAATACTCTGGTAAATTTCTCAGTAATATGTTTGCTTTTATCTGACTCCTCCAACTACTGATTTATGTTCAGCTGATGTATGACCTTATGCCTCACAGCTTCACTGACTGCGTAAAAATGTAGAGCTTACATATCATATCAGGATCAGTAAAGGACAGCTCACCCCAACTTGCACACAGAAATGCATAGATAAACTAAAGGGAATGTCTGGTCTTTGAACAGCTCTGGTGGTCCCTTCTTGCTTTACAGCACTTCAACAGGCTTTTTCCCCTTCAGATTTCAGATACACTCCTATTATTCAAAAACTTACCTATTTATTTATTTATTTTTTAATCCCATTTCAAAGTATTATTAGGTCATGGCTATTGTTCATCATTCTTCATTTTCTAAGACTAAGTTTCAGATCTACTCATAAAAATCTTCATAATTTTGGAATTTGCCATGATACTACTCATTAATAATTATCAAAGTAATAAATTTCAACAATTTATTAAATCTATTAAATTAGTAAATTTCAATAATAATAATAACTTATATTTCAATAATCACAAAAGAGCTTGTAAAAGATATAAAACGTATTATTCTTACTCATACTAAAGCATCAAATTCTGAATCAGATTCAATTTCTTAGATTATTTTTGCCTGTATGAACCAATAGTGTTTTTTTGTTTGTTTGTTTGTTAACCAGAAAAAAATCAAAGATCCAGCAGAAATCTGAAATCACGTCTAGAACTGCAGGTATTAACGTTCATTTTATCAGCTGACATCAGCTGATTTGACATCAACTTCATGACATCTTCAAAAAATCTGAGCAGCTGGTTTGTGAGCTCAGAGGAGAATTATTAGCTCACTTTCACCTATGATTCAGTATTTCAGAAAATGTATTATTTTACTTTCAGATGGATATTTCTAAGAAGCCAGAATGGTCCAAATACCCTCTGCAGGTTTATTTATTTTTTGTCAACTTGGATAACTTGATAAATACCTAACTCCTTTGCAATGGCAGCATTAATGTGTTTATAAGAGATGAGCCTCCTGTTTTCTTGGTCGCGTAAAATCAGCACTCCACCTCTATGAACTCCAAATAAGCCCCAAGCTTTTGCCTGTGTATATCTGAGAGAAATATGTGGGGTTTTTGTTTGTTTGGTTGGTTTTGGTTTTGGTTTTTATATCCCAGCAACACCACCAAAAAGCAAAAAAAAAGTTCATCAGTGTTAATGTTGAATTCAGATACTTTCGAACCCTTCCCAGATAGCACACACACAAGTCTTAATTTAGGACTCCTAGTCGTGTGGATGTATGGACTCAGAAGATTTACAGGAATGTTTACAGCTGAGGATTTCAGGACCCAAGTTCAGAAGCTCTTTCATTTCATTTCGGTTACAGAAGTGTACTATTGCTATATGGCCACTGCAACTAATAGGCCGAGCATTTCCTACCACAGGAGATGTTTGTGGAAAAGGAGAGCACAACAGAGATGAAGAGAGTGGGTATGATGAAATTTATGATACAAGGAGCAAATATGAAATGGCGATATTGAGTTCTTATGTACTGATTATGAGGAGAATGATTTAGCCTGTAACTAAAGGAGGGAAAGCAATGAAAAGGAAAAATACAAGTTTTTCATGTTTGTCCTCAGAGATTTGGGGTGCAGGCTCTGCAGTGGTTAGTATACTAGTGCTTACGTTGTTTTATTTACCTCCAAAAGTTCGCACAAGTGAGAAGTCCTCAGACATCAGTGCTCCATATCAAGGGCAGAACAGAGAATAACTGCTCTTGGTACAAGATGATAAACACCAGTTTGTACTAGAGGAGTGGAAAACTGCAAACATAAGGCCTGCTCTGCAGATTTTTTTAAGGAGACAAAGACAACAAGCAAGCATAGATTGTAGTAAGGAATAAAATTAGAAAATGTAGATACATTTTATTTTTTGGCAAAAATGGGAAATTAAAGTTAAACATACCTCAAAAGTCCATGAGACAGCATTAAAAATGTGGTTTCACCCTGGAAAGCTAGTCCTAATAACTGAAATGGAGCATACTCTTTAAAGGCATGTTTCTGAAATTGGAACTGACATTCATCTGAAGCACTTTGTTTATACGGTTCAGTTTAGGATATTTACTAAGTCATAGGATAATTACTAAATTCCTTAGCATTCTTCTTGTCACTGCTTCTTTATGTTATCTTTCTCAGTTTGTATTTTTTGTCCGTCACTTAACAGAGCTACCTGTTGAGCTGCCTAAGAAAGAAATTGAACATACTGCAATCTATGTAACTGTTGTCCAAAGTCAGAGATCACTTCAATTTTATTTATTTATTTACTTATTTATTTTCTGACTAGTAAACAAGAAACTTATGGATGTTATCAGAATATGCAGAGATGAGATGAAGGCCAACTTGGAATTAAATCTGGCATGTGATGTCAAGGACAACAATAAGGGCTTCTTCAAATACATCAGTAACAAAGGGGAGACTAGGGAAAATGCGGGCCTGATGCTGAATGGGGTGGGTGCCCCAGTGGTGAAGGATACAGAGAAGGCAGACTTACAGAAAGCTGTATTTGATCTGTCTTCACTGCTAAGATCAGCCCCCAAGAATCTCAGACACTAGAGAGTCTGAGAAAGGAGGACTTTCCCTTGGTCGAGGAGGATCAGGTTAGACATCATTTAGGCAAAATCAACACCCACAAATCGATGGGCCTTGATGGGATGCACCCATGAGTGCTGAGAGAGCTGGCAGATGTTATTGCTAGGCCACTCTCCAACGTCTTTGTGAGGTCACAGAGAACAGGAGAGGCGCATGAGGTTGGAAGAAAGTCAGTGTCACTCCGGTCTTCAAAAAGGGCAAGAAGGAGGACCCAGGAAACTACAGGCCAGTCAGCCTCACCTCCATCCCTGGAAAAGTGGTGGAACAGTTCATTCTGGAGGTCAGCTCCAAGCACATGGAGGATAAGAAGGTGATCAGGAGTAATCAGCAGGGATTCACAAAGGAAATCAAGCTTAACCAATCTGATAACCTTCAGATGGGATGACTGGCTGGGTGGATGAGGGGAGAGCAGTGGATGCTGTCTACCTTGACTTCAGCAAGGCTTTAGACACGCTGTCTTCCATAACATCCTCAGGCAAGCTCAGGAAGTGTAGGATAGATGTCTGAACAATGAGGTGGTGTGTTGGATTTATGTTGCAAGGTTTTGGTAGTGGGGGGCTGCAGGGGTGGCCTTTGTGAGAAGAATCCAGAAACTGCCCCATTTTAAATAAGGGCCAGTTCCAGCCTGCTCCAAAGGGACCCGCCACTGGGCAGAGCTGAGCCAATAAGCCATGTTGGTTGTGCCTCTGTGAGAGAAGATTTAAGAAAGGGAAAAAATAAAAATAAAAACTGCTGCACAACAGCAACTGGGAGAGCGAGGAGTGAGACCCAGCCCTGCAGCCCCCAAGGTGAGTGCAGCAGGAGGGCATGAGGTGCTCCAGGCCTCAGAGCAGCAGTTCCTCTGCGGCCTGTGGAGAGGCCCCTGGTGGAGCAGGCTGTTCCCCTGCAGCCCATGGGTCTCACATGGAGGAGATCTCCACGCTGCAGCCCGTGGAGGAGCCCCCGGTGGAGCAGGTGGACGGACCTTGGAGCAGTTCTTGAAGAGCTGCTGCCTGTGGGCAGCCCCCACAGGCTCAGTTCGGGAAGGACGGCATCCCGTGGGAGGGACCCCGCGTGGAGCAGGGGCAGAGAGTGACCGTGAGGGAGCGGTGGAGATGAAGTGTTAGCGACTGACCGCAGCCCCCATTTCCCATTCCCCTGCACTGCTCAGGGGTATGATGTAGAAGAGGGTAGATGGGGGGAAGGTGTTTTTCATTTGCTTTGAGTTTCTCACTGCTCTAGCTTATTAGTGAGAGGCAATAAACGACATTAATCTCCTTATGTTGCATCTGTATTGCCCGTGACAATAATTGTTGAGTGATCTCCCTGCCCTTATCTCTGTCCTTAACCCTTGAGCCCTTTTCATTGTATTTTCTCCCCATTTCCCTTTTAGAAGGGGGAGGGAGAGAAGGTTGTGGTGGACCTCACCTGCCCAGCTGAGTAAAACCACCACAGAGGGATTGATAATTGGCTGGATGGCAGAGCTCAGAGGGTTGTGCTCAGCGGTGCAGTCTAGTTGAAGGCCTGTAGCGAGCGGTGTCCCCCAGGAGTCAGTGCTGGGTCCAGTCTTGTTCAATTTATTCGTCAGTGACCTGGATGATGGCACAGAGTGCACCCTTTACATGTTTGCTGATGACACAAAGCTGGGAGTGGCTGATACCGCAGAGGGCTGTACTGCCATTCAGAGGGAGATTGACAGGCTGGAGGGTTGGGCTGAGAGGAACCTCAGGAAGTTCAACAAAGGCAAGTGCAGGGTCCTGCAGGTAGGGAGGAATAACCCCAAGCGCCAGTACGGGCTGGAGGGTGACCTGCTGGAAAGCAGCTCTGTGGAGAAGGACGTGGGAGTCCTGGTGGGCAGCAATGTGCCCTTGTGGCCAAGAAGGCCAATGATATCGTGGGGTGTATTAGGAAGTGTTGCCAGCAGGTTGAGGGAGGTGATCCTCCCCCTCTACTCAGCCCTGGCGAGGCTACGCCTGGAGCATTGTTTCCAGTTCTGGGCTCCCCAGTACAAGAGGGACATGGAGCTACTGGAGTGAATCCAATGAAGGCGCTACTAAAATGATTAAGGGACTGGAGCAGCTCTCCTATGAAGAAAGGCTGAGAGAGCTGGGCCTGTTCAGCTTGGAGAAGACTGAGAGATCTTACCAATGTGTTTAAATATCTGAAGGGAGGGTGTCAAGAGGATGAGGCCAGACTCTTTTCAGTGGTGCCCAGCAACAGGACAAGAGGCAATGGGTGCAAACTGAACCATGGGAAATTCCAGCTAGATATGAGAAAACGCTCTGTTACTGTGAGGGTGACAGAGCACTGGAACAGGTTGCTCACAGAGGCTGTGGAGTCTCCTTCTCTGGACATATTCAAAACTATCTTGGATATGATCCTGTGCAATGTGCTCTGGGTCACCCTACTTGTCAGGGAGGTCTTTAGATATGTGTAAAAATGGCTTTTATTATTTCAGTTACATCTAACCCCCTAATATATAAAAGATATGCCACATCAGAATTTTAGACCTATTATCAATTACAAACTAGATTACTAAAATGGTAGTTTTTGTTTTTGTTTTGTTTTGTTTTTTAGTTGCTAGTAGTAAAGTATGCTATCCAGAACTATTAAAAGTAAACAGTTAATATAACTAATGTTCTTTATATACAGTCAGTGGCAAATTACTGGGCTCATAAAGCAGTAGGAATGAAGTGAAATTCCGCATTCTTTGGTATCACATTCTTTGGTGTACAGATTCACAGAAGAGGTCTCTTTAAGCTTTAGACATGCATGCTTCTACTTATCAGCCTTCACCTCTAATTAGCTTCTAAATTGTATCAAAATTGTATCTGTCACTCTGGCTGTAATTTTCTCCTTTTAAGTGTAGAAAAATTGTATCTCTAGCACTGTTCTCTTTTCTTAAGTTCTGCAAGCAATTATCCTGACAAAGCCCTTAGACAAAAGGGATACAAGTCTCTTTTACACTGAGCCATATTTAGGCAGTATTGACACAGACAGACTTTGCTGCCCCTCGTTTACTTCTTGCAAGAGGAAGTTTGTTTCAGGTACTCTACTATTTACTGCAGTGCTTTATCAGTTTCATCTGCAGACACTATAGAAGCTGCTTACGGCAAGAAGGTAATGAGCAGTCCTTGCACATATATTCAGTAAGCTTAAGACCTAGTAAGGCTGTCACCTGAGTAGTAAACATTATTCCCTTTATATCTCTTGAGCAGAAAAGTTGTAGCTAATAGAAAAGCCTGTTTATTTTTGAGCTTCTAAACATTCTCAGGTTTGTAGAACACATTAATGCACTACATTGGCTAACAAAAATCATTCTTGCCCCATTACACTTAACAGTCAACCCTTCCAACAAAAGAGGGTGAGGGTTTTTTTTTATTATTATTATTGTTGTTTTTGTTCTTGATCCATGCAAAACAGAAACCTGTAGGAGGAACATTGCACTTCCATGAGACCTTAGACTACACCAAGACTGAAGTGAAATTCCTCAGACTACTTAGATCAAAAAAGTTTCTTTCTGAAAACACAGTGAAGATTGTGAAAGGTTACAGTACCCAAGCAGAGAAATACTAGTTCCGATGAAAACTGGAGTAAATGGTACAGAGACCATATTAAGTCCTACAGCTAAGAGCCTGTGGTATACCTTCACAATATATAGTTGCATGTTATGACCGTCTCCAAAACAATCCTAAAAATTAACTATTTTTGGTCTCAAACATGCCACATCATCAGAGCCTGCATCCTTCAAGTTTAAACAAAGACTAAATGTGCAGTCTTTGTAAAAAGTCTAGAGAGAAACATTAGTTTCTTAAGATAGTAGATGCTAATAGAAAACTAAGAAATTTATTTTTTCTGTCTAGCAACAAAAATATTTGAGTTTCTAAATTTTTACATTCCAGAGGGTCAAATCTCAGTACAAAGTACTCATCCCACAGCATAAGTTCTATATTCATCTTAGCAACTTAGAGGATTCAGTTACTGTACACTTTCTTCTTTCTTCTAATGCAACTCTAGTCATGCCCTAATTTCATCTTTTTCCCCCATAAACAACAAGACACAGCCATTATGGCCATGGTCTATTTGAAAAAAGAAATCTCTCAGGAGTGCAAGGCCACCCTGAGGTTCTTGTTTGCAGCACTCCATTATCTTGCAGCCAGTTAGCCATGTAGAAAGATTTAGTATTTTCTCTCTAGTTCAATTAAATGTTGCAATGACCAAAAAGAAAACAAGAGATTGCCTGATACTAAGAATTACAAGCCCACTCCGCCTCCTTCAAAACTTGTTAACTTTGTACACTTCTCTGCTTACTTCCTTCAAGCCAGCATTTGGGAATTGCAATAGAGAGGGATCTTCCCTTTTTCCTGTTGTCTTCCTCTAACCTTTTGGTTACACTGCACATTTGTGAATATTAATTTCTAGCTCCTAGTAAATGTTCCAGTGTCACTGGGAAATCTAGATTCCATATGACTTTGTCATGCTACCCTAACACTACTTTCCTCATTCTTCACAGGCTTGGCACAACAGTGTATTTTGGAAGTAGCTGCTTTCTCCTTTTGATGAAAGAACTGGTTACTTAGTCACTTAGAAAATGCAGTTTATAGTCCACACTTTCTCATGCCACAGAAAAAGATATAGAGCATAACTCAAATGAGAGCACCAAGCACCCTCATATGCAAATTAAGACTTAATGTGACCATTAACCTTCACCTAAATTTTACAGTCAAAGCTTCTGTATCGTAATTGGAGATTCCCACTAGGTATGCCTTACCATATGAAGGTTTCCTTCAATGCTGAGTCATCTGCAAAGACTTTCAGAGTAACCTGCTCAGCTCTGATACCAGGAGGGCTGGAGGCAGAACATGCACGTATGTAGTCTGCATGAACAATTTGCAACCACTGTTCTCTGGACTTAATACAAATTCAAGGGCACTTTGTTCCTCCAGCAGAGAGCAAGGAAGCTCCTAATTAACAGTAGGTAACAACTCATGTGAGCTTACTTCCTTTGGACTGCATTAAACCTGCACCAGAACACTCCTTTGAGGAGCTGGAGGTTTGCTCCATCGCATCAGAGACCCGACCTTTCTCATGCAGAGTGTTAGGGCAGTTTACAACCGTGGCTTGAAAAGCTAAACGGGAACAAAGTGTGCAGCTTTTTTCTCTTTCCTTTTTTTTTTTTTTTTTTTTAAACTTGCTGGCACTGGGTAAAATACTGAGACAATCACATAAACCCGAGTAAACGAGTAAGTTGAATCTCATGAAACAAGACAAAATTTACTCAATGGCTAGGCAAGATTTGTTTCTTATTGTGGATGACTGGATGTCACATACAAAGTAAACAATCATGATCTAAATTAAAGTCTTCAGAATTCATGTTTTGAGATGCTAGGAATACATCACAGGAAAGCACTCACAACCACTCAGATCCAGAATGGGAAGGGAGAACATAGGTGATCTAGAAGCAATGTGAACAGAAGGAACAATTTAAACTGACTCAATTCCATGATATATAAGGTATAAATAAAGAGGCAGTGTTTCCGATTCCACTTATGATAGTGTTTTTTCCCCTCCTTTTCCAGACAACTAATCAGTTTGAAACAATATGCAAGGACAAATGCCACTGAAATTTGCTGAGAAAATGCAAGACAGAAAGTAATAAGGGCAATGCCATTATACTTTTTTTTTTTTAATTATTTATTATTTCTGTATGCAATGTAATGTTTAGGCACGTTGCTTGGGACGCTTTCTAAAATAAATCATTGGCCATTGTTTAGAGTATCCTTTTGGCTTTAAATACTGGTCAGGAAAACAAATGATGTAAAAATAAATGAATATAACTATTAAGGAAATAAAAATGGATTTGCATCTAAAAGTGCAGGTGAAATACTTTAACCCTTTCACCAGACAATGTGGCAATATACAGTATATTGCTTCTGTTTGTTTGAGAAGGCTGTTGGAATTGTACAATGACATAGAAAATTATAAATTACACAGAATTAGTTTCCATAATCACTATATATATACACAAACCAGCTGTGAAAAAACTGGTTTAGAACATACAAATGAAAGCCTCACACAGATCAGTACAGTGAAAGTAACAATTAACATGCTCTGCTGCCAAAATTTGTATTAAAAGAACACTATATACTTTTAAAATGCATGTACTGTAATTACATTAGCAGCACGGGCATTTCATTTACTTGACTTGTCTAAGAGGATTATAGCGTTTTAAATACGCAGATTGTTCTGAAATGTTCCATTGTATAATGCTTGGTATTAAAGTAAATCTTGGTGAATGGGTTAAAAGGCAGGT